>NC_137164.1:32638624-33020253 GCF_951394435.1 Stenella coeruleoalba | reverse complement strand
GTTTAAATTAAATAATAGTGCTTGACTTTCCCCTTTTAATTCATAAAGCAGATCAAATAATTAAAAATGCATTCATGACAATAATACGGGGAAGAGTCTAGCATTTATCTCTATATAGACAATTTATTAAGTCCTGTTTGTGATTATCACACTGTTGGGGTAAGAAAGAATGAGATTCATATTCATTATATTCTGATTATTATGTTTTGGATTATTGCAGTGAATCAGAGAGCGTTTGAACTTGTTAGCATTACCTGGTCAGGTCATAAAAGTGTTTTATTTCCTAGGTAAGATAGTGTAATCGAGCCAATAATAATTAAGTCCCTGTCTCTGAATGAGCCTTAGGAGAAACTAATTAATGAAAGCCAAAACCACCACATGGGAAGTGACCCCATGCTCTGATGGAGAGAAGCAGGAAGTCCATGCAGTGCAGACCCTGGCCCCAAGCAGGGGTGCTCCCTTTGGAGGGCACTCTGGAGCCCCGACACCTCACTGGGACTTCTCCTGAGCCAGAACAGCTCCTGAAAACGGGGAGCCCAGGTGGTCAATGATGTGACATTGATAGTGAGCAACATCCGTCCTGAAGAAGGACTTTCCTGACAGACAGACAGAGCCAGGTATAGAGGAGCCAGGTGTAGAGAGGGGAGTGGAAAACAAATCCCTGCCATTTGTTTCTTGGGTTTGTTTCTTTCTTTTTTGCTGACTGTAGTCAGTAAGTGCATGGTTCTTTGAGTGCTCAATGCTATCAATCAAAACATATGGATAAAAACAATTCACAGTACTAGGTTATCTAAAGTTATTTGCTCTTACTCTGAATGTAGGTGATGTACCTTCTTTCCAGGGAAACATAACCACAGCACATTCCACATCCTGTAACTGAACAGGCGCTAGTGGTGGGACACTGAAGTGAGCAAGAGCTGTTGGAGTGCAGAGCTCTCCACATGGGGACAGCAGAAGTTACCCAACAAGGCAAGGCCCACCCCGTGCCCAGATCCGACAGACAGCTGGGCAGTGGGCAGCTTGGTCTTTGGCTTCCTGATGCCAGTCTCATCAGTTGTTGCCCAGCATTCATCCACCTAGTGTGGCACTCAGGTAAGTCCTCAGCCAAAAATGTCGCATGTGATCCTTGGCCTGAGACAGCCAGGCTGACTGACCTCTGCTGGTTCTAGCGCTGAAGGTCCTATGTCCCTGAGATATGCCAGAGTCCTGGGAAAACTGGGTTGATTGGTCATTACTAGCACAACATAGTGTGTTCTGAGACCTCTTCCTTAGACAGATTCCTGATGAAGTGGGGATCCCCAGGCCTCACACATTAGGACATTAGGATTCGAGAGCAGATCAGACTCCCTTGGCCACTGGAGTCACCATTCACATTCTGGCCTCTCTTTGTTGGAGCAGCAGAGCCTGGAATGAAAGAAGCTCTGCCTCACAAAAGCCTTGCTGAGCTGTGAGGACGTGCTGTCTCTCCTTCTGGGAATCTGGTTTTCGAATAGGATTATGGAATAAAAAGGAGAAGAGAGGGAAAGAATTTGTCCAGATTCTCGCAATTAAATTAGACAAAACATACCAATTTAATTTTGCAATGAAACATATTTTCTGCAACTGAAAGATGGGTGGTGAGGCAAAGCATCTGCTTAATGACAAACAGAGCTGTAAGTCCTGACTCTAGTGTTTAAGACAAAAGGCAGGCACCTAGCCACGGAGTGTGATTCATTAACATTAAACCAGTCAGATTCCATTACCGTGAACTTCCACTGATACAGAAACAAGATAGGCATTAGCTACGCCTTGTTAATCATTCGGGGGTACAGAGATTTTCAACATAAAAGCATCCATAGCTGTAGAATCCCAATTGGTCCCAATTATGCCAGACACTCAAGTAATGCTGTACATTGTTAATTTGTTTCAGAATGCCAAAGATGTTGATGTCAGGATTGGAGACTCTTTCACCTGATAGGTATATTTATATAAGACATTAAAATAAAACCAGTGGAGAAAATAGAAAAGCAACCCATATAAACAAATACTTCAAGAATATAGAAACCTCTAGACTCTAATTTGTTACTTGCCTAGAGTCATGTTTATCAGAGATAAAGTTCTGTAGAAACAAAATGTTAATTTAGATCTGTTATCACAAACTGGCAGCCCACAAGATAAGGAGGCCCAGACAGTGTATAGTTCTGGTTTATTTGTTTTTAATTTCAATTAGGGTTAAACATGGCAGACCAAACACATGTGTTTACATCCACTTCCTCATAAAATGTCACTAAAGTGATAGTAAAGTAATAAAAATAGCATGAACCCTGATGATGAAGAGGACAGGAAGAGAGGTGGTAGAGTATAAGAGATGTCAACAAAATTTTGGAAGACAGAAAGTGAATTGAGGAGTGGTAACAAATTTAGCAAAGAAAAAGCTGAAACTTAAGTGCTTTCAGTTGGCAACAGTAGTATTCATGCAATATGCTTTTTGGAAAGTTAGAAGGTCTTAGACCTGAAAAGCAACACAGAGTTCAAAGTGCACTTGAAGTCTTAATACTGGGATGGGTGGAAAGCCTCTTTCAGGAGCAACTGGACCCTCAAGTCCCCTTTCCCAGTCTGTGTGGTTAGGCAATTCCCCTTATGCTCACCCACCGAGAAGACCAATTGTTTACTCTTTTGGGGAATTGAATCTGAGCCATCCTAGACTTAGGGACATCTGTTCAGTGTAAGGCTGAGACGGGGATTAATTGAAAGTCTACATACAGAACTATTGAGAAGTTCAAAGCCTTCTTCTCTTCTCCTGCTTAGTCCTAGAGCACCAGTACCCAGACTCACACAACTAGGAAGTCTTCTTTGAAAACCTGAACCACCCCAAAGGAAAGACATAATGATGTTAACATTGAAGAGCTCCAAAGAAAAATCAGGTATCGCCCAATAACCCCATGGCAAACCCACCAACCAGTCAACCCTGCCCTTGCATATAGAACTTATAAATGGCTTCTCAGTGTTTCACTTTAAGTATCAATAGACCACCAAAGAGCACCAAAACATTTTAGAAAATCCTACAACATTCAAGAGATCAAAACAAACAAAAATATTAAAAAATTAAGGACTCCAAAAAACAATTCAATGGGAGGAGCAGAAGAAACAGAGAAGGATGAGATATATAGCTGTAAAAATGAAAAATCAGAGATCAAGAAAGAGATCAGAAATTTTAAAATTTGAAAGCTGAAATTTTTCTTAAAAATCTATAGAAGAGGGACTTCTCTGGTGGCGCAGTGTTTAAGAATCTGCCTGCCAATGCAAGGGACACAGGTTTGAGCCCTGGTCCAGGAAGATCCTATAGGCTACAGAACAACTAAGCCCATGCACCACAAGTACTGAGCCTGTGCTCTAGAGCCCGCAAGCCACAACTACTGAACCTGTGTGCCACAACTACTGAAGCCTACACGCCTAGAGACCCTGCTCTGCAACAAGAGAAACCACCACAGTGAGAAGTCCGCTCACTGCAATGAAGAGTAGCCCCCGCTCACCACAACTAGAGAAAGCCCGCGCACAGCAACAAAGACCCAACGCAGCCAAAACTAAAATAATTAATTTTTTAAAAAATCTATAGAAGAGATGGAAAATAAAGACAGGAAATCTCCATGAAAGCAGAGCAAAAAGATACACAGATAGGCAACAGGGAAGAGGTAATAAGAAAGTCAGAGAATCAGTCCAGGGGATTCCACAATCAATGATTCCAGAAAAAAAAGACATTCCAAAAAGGAGTGGGGAGGTTACTATCAAGAAATTAATACAGGAAAATTTCCCATTCAGGAGTTTTTATACCTAAGGCCAACCAAGTGCCCAGCACCAAGAATGAAAAGATGCCCAGGCCCCAGAAATAAACGTGAACTTTCAGAACAACCAGAATAGAGAGCTTTTACAGAGGAGAAACTCAAACCACCCAAAGGATCAGGAATCAGAAATCAGAATCACTTTGGAATCCTCGATAAGAGTATAAGATGCTAAAATCCAGTCAAGTGGCCTTCAAAACTCTGAGTGAAAAAAATATTTTTCACACTCAAGTTCTTTTACCCAACCAAACTACTAAATACATGTGAAAGTAGAAATCTTCAAACACACAAAGACAAGAAATGTCCCTCTCACACACTTTCTTTAGAAGCCAGCAGCTGCGGCACTTCAACAGAGCAAATGAGGGAACCAGACACAGGAGGAGGAGGCACCGGGATAGAGGGGCCCTAACACAGGACCTGCTAAGGGCAACCCTAGGAGCAAAATGTGCACAGACATGACGAGCATGACCCACTCCAGGGAGAAGTCAGGAGTGGGAGAGGGTGACCTCTCTCCATTTTATTACAGTATACATTTTCTATACCATGTGATTTTTTAACCAGTATGTGCTATTTTCATTAAAAAAATATCATTTTTAGAAATTTTCATTGGTTGTAATATGTAAAAATTAGGAGATTTCACATAAAAATTAAAATTTATGGTTTGTATCAGTCAAGATGGGTTAGTTTGAGACACAAATGACCATAAACTCAACATTAAAGAAAAAGTTCCACTTATTTCTTACTCATGCTATATGTTCTCAATGGGTTGAAAGGGCCTCTGCTTATCTTACCACTCAAGGAGACTGACAGAGGCTTTATCCCAAAACATGTCTCCATGATTTGAAAGGAAGGAAAAAGAGCATAACAGAACCATCACTGTTCTTAAAGCTTCTGCCTGGAAGTGACACATATCACATGCCTGAGTTCATAGCATAGGATATATAATCCATTTACAGAAGGGAACATCACTGGGCCCATGTTTATTTTTAGCAGGAGTCTGCAAGAGTTGAGTAGCTCAGCTTTATTAAATATGTCTTTATTTCTTTAAAGACATATGCACACGCAAATTTACTAAAATCTTCTTCACTACACTCTAATGTCTCCCTGACGTGGAGACCCAGATTAGTTGCCATTCACTACTGCACTTGCAATTTTTTATAGTATAGTATATTTTTAAAGGTAGCAATAAAAAGAAAATGAAATATTTCTCTATACCCATAGAGGAAAAACAAAAGTAGAACAAGAGAGTTGATTGTTTCAAGAAAAATGGAATAGATCTTATTCCATCATAGAAGTGAAGAATACTCCTAAAAATTCAGTCTGCAAACAAGGCATACTTTCTTGCACAGTCATTTGCTTTACCTTTTTGTTATGGTTTGTCAAACTTCTAACTCCCTATACCTCAGAATGTAACCTTATTTATGAATAGGGTCCTTGCAGATGTAATTAGTTAAAATAAGATCATCCTGGAGTAGGGTGGATCCTTAATACAATATGACTAGTCCCCTTAAAAGAAGGAAAAGAGACATAGGAGAGAATGCCATGTGACCACAGAGGCAGATTGGATTTATGCCACACAAGGCAGTGAACATCTGGGCCACCAGAAGCTGAAGGGGCAAGGAGGGATCCTCCTTCAGAGACTTCAGAGAGAGCACGGCCCTGGCAACACCTTGATTTTGGTCTAGTGCTGTCAGGGAATAAATTCCTATTGTCAAAAGCCAGCCAGATTGTGGTACTTTTTTACAGCCGCCCTAGGAAACTAACACACTTCCTAACCACTGCAGGACCAGACCCTCCTACTTCCAATTTAGAGCACTGCTGAACCACAGAGCCAAGAGAGTTCTGCAACTGTCTCTTTGAGTGAAGACTTCCTTCTTCCATTGTATATTTAATGGTAACACAGCAGACTGCAGAAATCATTCTGATCCTGACAGTGTCAGTCAGCAAGCCATGAACCATTCACTACCAGTTAGTTCAGCTGGACATATGACTGTGGACTTTCTAGATTAACTGCTATACAATTCACAATCCCATTAGAAAATGTGGTTCTCCAAGGAAGGGCTTGTGAGCACTACAAATCACAAGAGCATGCTAAGGTCAGAGTCAAGAGTTCCGAGCAGCTAGTAGGGAGCAAGTATTCCAGGTTAGCCAGCTGGGGTTAAAATCCAAGCTGAAGGGCATGAACCAAAAGTTCATTCCAGAGGGTGAGGATGGAGTGTAGTCTAAGGCTCAGAACAAATAAGTAAATCCACATAAGGAGCACAGTGGATGATGACAATTTCTCCTAGGACAGAGACCAGCTGCCCCCTGCAGGAATAGATCTAGTAGCTCTCCACTGAGATCAGGTAAGGCAGGTAAGGCAGCTTTGCGGAGGCCCAAGGAGCATGTCCTCAGGTGGTCTTCTTGCACTTTCCTCAGTGCTATTTCAGAGAAAGTTCACACCTATCAAAGCGAGGTGAGCATACTTATCTGAGTCAAGTAACTAAACCACGGCCTGGAGATTCACTAACTTACAAGATGCTATATTGTCAACAGGAAGAAATAGCCTATTTTGCCTGTAAATGCCATGTTGCTTGGGAAATGATATTTTAATTGCCTGTTGGTAGTCTAGCCTTGTTTTTTAGTCTTACAATTCAGGGCATAATGCTTCTCATTTGTGTTGTGTCAAAACTATCCTCACTGCATTGTGTTTGTTACACCTTCTCTTTTTCACAAATCACATAGTGTTTTATTAAGGGATTCAGCTTTTATCTTTACTTTCCATGATGTTCAATCAGTTATGTCTCCTAAATCATTTCTTTCTCCTATACATACAAAGACACATCAATACAAAAGGGCTAATTAATTTGGACTTTCATCCTGTGTTGCCTTCCTATGCTTTTTAGTAGAATGTCCAGAGCACATCGTTTGCTAGTCACTTTTATAATAAGCACTAATTTTCATTCTTAAATAGTTATTGATCTAAATAGCCAACCATAGGAGAATCGTTAAGAAAACTAAACTAAACAATTGCCACAATATGGAAGATTAGGCACTGTTAAGCATGATGCTTAAAAGTAATTTTTCATGTCTTGAGAAAAGACTTGCAATATGATAAGTGAAAAATCAGAATATAATATACAATAATGGTATTGTTTTAATTATGTGAAAAATGTGTGTTAAAACCTAGGCAGTATTTCTTTTGTTCATCCCTTCCCTGTTTTTCAAAATCCCAATAATAAGCAAGTATTATTTTTATAATCAGAAAAAGATAAACTATAACAAAATTTTTTGGAACATGAATGGTATTTACAATTACCTTATATTATCCTGTATTACCTCAGAAGAATTCATATCTGCATTCAAAGTCATTGAACAGGGGGCTTCCCTGGTGGTGCAGTGGTTGAGAATCTGCCTGCCAATGCAGGGGACACGGGTTCGAGCCCTGGTCTGGGAAGATACCACATGCTGCGAAGCAACTAGGCCCGTGAGCCACAACTACTGAGCCTGTGCGTCTGGAGCTTGTGCTCCGCAACAAGAGGCCGCGACAGTGAGAGGTCTGCGCACTGCGATGAAGAGTGGTCCCTGCTCGCCACAACTAGAGAAAGCCCTCGCACAGAAAGGAAGACCCAACACAGCCAAAAATAAATAAATAAGTTAATAAATTAAAAAAAAAATCATTGAACAATTTTCCCAATAAAAAAGAATAAAAGATAAATAAATCTTTACATTTGTATTTAGGCCACTACATTCACACTGGGCATGTGATCTCTCAGGGAAGTTTTCCCATAACAACCCTGCAATCCAAAAGCAGAGTCTGCAAACCAATTCTTAAAAGGTAAAATAGTAATTTTTTTTTTTAATTGGGGCATAGTTGTTTTACAATGTTGTTTTAGTTTCTATTATACAGCGAAGTAAAGTAGAGTTCCCTGTGCTATACAGCAGGTTCTCATTAGTTATCTATTTTATACATATTAGTGTATATATGTTAATCCCAATAGTAAATATTTTAGGCTTTGCAGGCTATGTGGTCCTTGTTGCAACTATGTCTACTCAGCTCTGGTGCTCTGGCACCTTAACAGCACAAGCAATGCTTAACCAAAGGACATGGCTGTGCTCCGATAAAACTTTATTTACAAAAACAGGTGGTGGTTTGCCAACCCCTACTCTAGAGCAATGCATCTCAAACTTTAATGGGCATAAGAATCACCTGGGGATTTAGCTGAAAAGCAGATTCAGATTCAGCAGGTCTACACTGGAGCCTGAGAGTGCATTTCTAACAAGCTTCCACTAGATGCCACTGCTAATGGTCTGAGGACAATACTTTAGCAAGGCAGAGCATCCATTTTATCAGTCACATAACATATAGATTTTCCCTTGAGACAGACCTCAGTAGGAGACAATAATACACTGTGTTTACCCACAATACATTTGCATATAGTAATAATATTTTGCTTAATTTTTTTTACCTTATGCCCTGTTTTATTGGAACTAATTAAGGACATTAAGTGGAAGATAGATGACTTTAAATATTTAAAAATAGTTTACTTAAGCAAAATAATTAATTGATTTTCATGTAGACAAAAATTCATTTATTTGTTCATTCAATAAGCATTTACTGGTTGCTTCTAGACACTAGATTGCCAATTGCTTGGAAAACAAGAATAAAGAAAACACAGTCTCTGCCTTCAAGGAGCTCATCATCAAAAGGGAGAGGCAAACACATGAAAAGACAATTTTATTAAAGAAAATAAGTGGGTCCAAAATAGTTTTTTCTTAGAAGAAGTCAGATCTTTTTACAAAGTTTTTAGATTGCAGAGAGATGTCATTACCCAATGCTGAAAATCCAGCCACTTATCAAACTGTGTCATGGAGGCATCCAAATTATAACAAGTCACAGCGGCCACTTCTGCAAATATTCCTTCAAAACTTGCTATTTTAAGGGCATGTTGTGAATGTAACCCATATTCCCTCAGGATTAATTACATGAGGTACTCATGAGTTCACACTAGCTGAAAATCAAGTCTTGACATTCCAAACTCAATATGGGTAAACCAAACCCCTGAACCCCCCAAATCTGTACCACTTGCATCTTTTTAACTCATCTGATGGCAACTCCATCCTTCCTATTGTTCAAGTCAGCCATCCTTGACACCTCCCTCTCTCTAGCACAACAAATTGTCTTATAGCTTTACTTGCAAAATATATCCAGAATCTAACCAGTCTTAGACTTCCACTGCTTACCACTTCCTTTGCTGCCAACTGGTCCAAGCTTCCATCTACACGACTGCAATATCACCTTAGCTGGCCTCCTAGATTGGACACTATTCTCAGCACAGCAGCCCAAGAGATCCTTTTAAACTTATCAATAAATGTGATCCTGTCATTCTCTACTCAAAACTCCACAGTATGTCTCCATTCACTCAAATCAAGACCTTACAAAGGCACTTGTGATCCAGCCCCAGATCATTTTTCTGACCTCGTGTCATTCTACTCTCCCCCTTGTTATTCCCCTCCAGCCACTCTGGCCTCCTTGGAGTTGCTAGAATATGCCAACCACATTCCCACCATAGGGCCATTGTTCTAGCTATACCTGCTGCATAGAACACATTTATCTCAGGTACCTGCTTGACTAATTCCTTCACTCCTTCATTTCTTTGCTTAGATATCCCCTTCTTAATGATTCCTACTCTGACCACCTACTTTCCCCACAAATACACTCATAATCTCACTATTCTGCTCTTTAAGATATTTTATTGCACATATCACTGCCTAACATACTAGGTAATATTATATTTATTATTTATTGTATTAATCAGTTTGGGCTACCATAACAAAATATACTATAGACTAGGTGACTTGAACAATGGGAATTTATTTCTCACTGCTTTGGAGGCTGGGAATTCCAAGTGAGAGCCCTTTTCCTAGTTTGCAGACACTACCTTCTCACTGTGTCCTCACTTGTGGAAAAAGAAGAAGCAAGCTCTCTGGTGTTTATACTTAAAGGGCACTAATACTATCATGAGGGTCCCACTCTTATGACTTTGTGTAATGTAGTTACCTCCCCAAAGCTCCAGGGTCAAATACCATCACACTGTGGGATTAAGGCTTCAACACGTAAAGTTTAGGGGAGCACAATTCAGTCCATAGCATTTATCATCTCCACCCCCCCAAACTTTGTGTAAATTCCACAAGAATAGAAATCTTTGTTTTGTTCACTGCAGCATCTCCAACCCCAAGAAGAGTGCCCAACCCAGATTTGTCAATGATTGAATGAGTTTATCCCACTGTACCAATATAGGACCTTTGCACCCCTTGAAAGTCTTTCCCAGTAATTTGGAGAAGTTTTCAGGAGTGTCTCCCATGAGTTCATGAATAGCCATTTCAGGTCTTTGCCCTGCTGATGGTTGCTGTTCATAATCATTCTTGAGGGCACCTCCCACCCACCCCTGCTGCCAGCCCCACAACCACTATAACCACCCTCTGCCTATGCAAAGGACGGATGAAGTTCCTGAATCTCCGAAGCAGTAAAGCTGTGGCACATTCCCCACAGCCCTTGCTGAGGTGAACATTGTGTTTTGGAAGCAGTGGAGAGAATGTTCACCATTCTCATTTGTGGCCATGCATTGTCACTGGGGCACTGCAATAGGCCTGTACACAGAAGCCTATGGACTACTGGACCTACAGACTCCCCAAAAAGTTCAGAAATATCTGAATTCCACCAACAGAAGCAACTTCAAGTTCACCCATTCTTCAATTCCAAGATGGTGCTTCTAAATTTTGCTGATGGATGGGTAGATAATGTAAATTTGTTACTTTGTCAAGATGTTGTCCCTTGGGTTATTGAGTACTACTCTTATAGGCTCAAGCCATTGCTGGGTATCAAAAATGTGAAGATTAAGTGAAAAAGCATGTATCCAACAAGCCACACTTAACCTGAAGTGCATGAGGCATTTGTCTTGTAGTTCCTTGAAAGAAAGACACTAAACGTATAAAGAAAATTTTCTTGTTATACATTATTGAAAGGCAATTTGGATATACATCTTGTTATATATATTATTCAAATGTAATTTTTCACAGTAACAAATAAATACTCAAAAATGTCCCACTGCCAAAGGATATATCAATATTGGATGAAGTTCATTCACAATTTATTTATTTATTTATAATTTTATTTAGAAACAACTTAAGAGTCTTTCTATTACTTTTATAAATGTCAGTTGGGTGGCTTTTTTTCTTCATTGAATTACATTTAAATTCCCTTTTCCTCAAACCAATTTAACTGCAGTGTTTCTGTTTTCATCAGAGGCAAGATAAGTGCATCAGACAGAGAATCAAAGTCCTGGCTGTGATAACAGTGGGCCATGTGACGGCGGACAGTCTGTGTCTCAACTTCCTTGTAGATAAAATGAAATGTTTGGATCAGATCATCTCTAATACCTTTTCCAGCAATATATTTTCTTGATTCCATGTTTTAAGAGAACCAACCTAATTTTAAGCGTTGGAAATGACTCATTATCAGCGCACATTCAAACTCACCATTAAGTAATAAATTGCAATTTCAATTCATCTTTAAGAGTTCAAAAATAATTACTTACATTATAATTAAATTGTTTAAAATTTCTACATATATTATAGGAGAATCGCTTCTTGAAGTATGCTATACTAACATAATTATTTAAATTTTACAGATGCATTTATTTGGTCAACAATTTTTGAGCACCTAGTATGTGTCAGGAATTATGTTAGGTCTTGTACACATAGTTACAACATAGTCTCTGCTTTTAAGGACTAGATGAGTAAGATAAGATAATGGCAATAAAAATGCTGTAAATCTAGGATGAATTCTATATAAGGTCCAGAGTGGACATAAGGGAAAGAAGAAGTCAATTCTATCTGGAGGGAGGGACTGAGGAAGGCTTTCCAGAGGAAATGGGCTTGACCTGAGAGTCTTAGTGAGAAGGAGAGAGAGAAGGGTGAAGGTGTTCTGGGAAAGGAAGATACACCTGCAGAGATAGTAAAGCTTAAGGTGGCACCTTCGGGAAGGAAGATACACCTGCAGAGATAGTAAAGCTTAAGGTGGCACCTTTGGGAGAACAAGTACTCCACTAAGCCTGGGGCTTCAGCAAAAGAAGAGTCAAGCAAGAGAAGATAAATGAGGACTTTCCATCTCGTGCTAAGGAGCTAGGTTTTAACTAGCAGTGATAGGGAGTCATTTAAGGATTTTAAGCAGGGAAATAATGGTTAGATGTACATTATTGGAAGCTTCCTTTAACATTGTTTTGGAAGATGAATCAGATCATGGCCAAGGAAGGCAGGGAGATGACATATTAATTTGTCATGGCTGCCATAACAAAGTACCACAGACTGGGCAGCTTAAACGACAGAAATTTTTCACAGTTCTGGAGGTTTGAAGTCTGAGATCAAGTTGTCAGCAGGGCTGTTTCTTTTGAGGCCTCTCTGCATGCCTTGTAGACGATGGTCTTCTCTTTGACGACACATAATCTTCCCCTTGTGTCTTTCTCTGTCCTAATCTCTTCTTATAAGGACTCAGTCTTTTGTGGGATTACGGCCCATAAATATGACCTCATTTTACTTTAATGACCTCTTTAAAGGCTCCATCTCCAAATACAGTTGCATTCTGAGGTACTGGAGGTTGGAACTTCAGCATAGCGATTTCAGGGGTATGTAATTCAACCCATAACAGATAAGTTATGTAAAGTATGCTGCAATGGTCCAGCTAATAGACAGGAGCATGAACAAGGCAAGAGCACTGGGGATGCAGGGGTAGTGATGGGCACAGGTTACATTAAGAAGGACCTGGTCACCACCTAGATCTGGGAGGGAAAAGCAGAAAGAGAAGAAGGAGGACTCCTAGATTTCTGGAGGATGGCAATGCTCCCTAAGAGAAGCAGGGCCAGGTATGAGGAGGGGATTTTGAATTTTTATATGTTTTTTTAATATGTTATGATATGATATGTGCTCATTAATTTTTGTACTTATCAACACATTGTATATACCTTAAAGAGTCACATATCACAGGCTTAAGTCAAAAAGAAGTCTTTGGTGCCCACCCACCTCCTCTGCCTTCTCCCCTGCTCAGAAGCAATCACTTTCAACTCTTAGCTCTTTCTTCTGGTATTTACCACGATGTTTCTAAATAATACTAACGTTATGTTGATGGGGCTTAACATCATTCTGCCTTCTGAGTTCAGTACTGATTGGGAGGCAGGCACAGGAAGTCAGATGGCTGAAGATCAAAGCATCAGCTTCATTACTGACCAAAGCAGATGGGCTCCCTAAAAGTCCACCCTGAATTTAACTTGCCTGCCCAGGCATGGCAGAGGTGGACAAACTGCAGGCAGTGCATGCCCTGAGAGCTTCCCTTCTCACTAGGGCAGAGGTGCAGGACTCTTGCAAACTGGATACTGTTCAAAAGATCTCAGAAGAGCCTGACCAGGCCTGGCTCCAACTCCCCAATTTACCTGTAAGATAAGGTCCAGGTAAAAGAAACAGAAACAGAAAAATATTCCACCAACCAAAAAAACAATCAAAAGAGTTAAAAATAAAATCAAGAAAGAATGAAGTTGCTGATACTAAGGAATCCTTGTTAATTTTTATGTATAATGATGATATCAAAGTTATACTTTTAATTTTTTTATTTTATTATTATTTTTTAAATTTATTTTTGGCTGCAGTGGGTCTTTCGCTGCTGTGCGCGGGCTTTCTCTAGTTGCTGCAAGTGGGGGCTACTCTTCGTTGCGGTGCGTGGGCTTCTCATTTGGTGGCTTCTCTTGCTGCAGAGCATGGGCTCTAGGCACATAGGCTTCAGTAGTTGTGGCACGCGGGTTCATTAGTTGTGGCTCACGGGCTCTAGATCGCAGGCTCAGTAGTTGTGGTGTACGGGCTTAGTTGCTCCGCGGAATGTGGGATCTTCCCGGACCAGGGCTCAAACCCGTGTCCCCTGAATTGGCAGGCGGATTCTTAACCACTGTGCCACCAGGGAAAAGTTCTGCAATTATGCTTTTTAAAATATTTATTTTCTTTTGGCAGTACAAGCTGAAATATGCATGGGTGAAATGAAACGCTGTCTGGAATTGCTTCAAATTAATATCAGAGGGAGTAAATGAAGGTTTAGATGAAACAAAATTGGCTGTAAATTGAAGCTGGGTGATGCTTCCGGGCCTTCATTATTTTATTTTTCTTACATTTATATCCATTTATTAAAATTTTCCATAACAAAAATTTTAAAGAGAAAGAGAAAGAATTAAGTTACAAAACCAAGAGATAGTGAGTTTCAAGATGGAAGTAGTCAAAATTGACAAGGCTACTGAGAAGTTAAGTAAGATAATGAGGCAAAGTTCTTTGCTTTGATGATTAGAAAGATATTTATTCATTTCTTGATCAGGTATTATGTACCTGGCACTACTCTAGGGACAGAACACACAGTGGGGAACAAAATAGAGAAGACCCCTGCCCTCTTAGAAGTTACCTTCTAATGACAGTCACCTTTCTCAGAACAGTTTCATGCAGTGGTGAAGTGTAGCTGCCTAACAGCAATAGGCACAGAGTTAGAGGGAAGTGAGGAGGTAAATATAAGGCAGAGTACACTTTTTGAGGGAAAAAGAAAAACAATGCAGTAGCTGGAAGAGGCTCTTTCTTTCTTTTTTTTTAATGTGAGACTTGAGAATATGGGCAGGCTATGAGGATGGAGCTGGTAGAGGGGGAGATATTGTAAAAACAGAAAAAATAATTAATAATTTCCTGGAATAGCTGGGAGAGAATTGCATCAGACCTCAGTGGAGGGATCTTCCTTGAATTAAAAAAGGCCACATTTTCCCTAAGTTTAGTGTAAAGGAGGAGAAGGTGGATTCTGTGGAATGAAACTGGCCTGAGAAAAGTTAGCCTGGTCCAGGCCATATGTATTATGTAGGAAGTGGGCACAGATGTTCCTACTCCTAAACCACCAGGAATGCTCATCTTTTCCTTCCAATTCACACCTGCTACTTAGATAACACCTATTTATATCCCATTCACTTACTCAGAAATTCCATCCCAGACTTCATAGTTTAAATAAGGTTCTCTGTATATCAGGTAGAAATGCATTCAGCTGCAAGTAGCAAAAAAACAGTGAATTACTAATAACAAGGAAGCCTCTTAATGATGCTATTAAGACTCTAGGCTTGCTCATTCTTTCTCCTCCACTATTTTAATTGATGTTTGTTTCATCCCCATGGACACAAAATGGCTGCTGTGGCACCAGACATCATGTCTCAAGTAGGAAGAAAGAGAAAAGAACATTGCCAGAGGCATCTGTCCCTTTTATCAGAGAAAGCAAAAGGTTTTGTTTGTTTTTTTTCCCCCTGAACCCTCTTACAGACATCTGCCCATACATATTGGCCAAAACTATGTCACCTGGCCATTCCTAGCTGCTAGAGAGTCTTGGAAAGTGTTTGCCAAACTGTAGAATTGCGCAAAAAAAAAAAAAAAGCTAGGCTTGGAATGGCTGTAAGTAGTGATTTAACAGTATCTGTCATACCCTTATTGTACTTTCTTACTAGACTATATGCTCCCTGCAAACAAGGCTCATGTCCATGCCTCTCACCAACATATGCCATTTACTGGAGCAATACCTAGAGGGGAAGAACATCTGAAATTTTTGCTGGCCAGGCATCTGTCTTTTGTGCCTTCTTTTGGTTACAGAACATAGATTTTCCTTTGGGGAATGGCCCCAGTGTATGCAATTGTGGTAGGACTGTCAGTCAAGGGGTCCTATCTTTCCCACCAAGGTGTGAGAATTGACTCAAGTTTGTCATTTCCCCATTTTCCTGGAAAGTTAAATCTTCACAGTGTGAAAAGGTTGGAAGCATGGATGCCAGGAAAGCCTCTCTCTAGCTCCTGCTGTTAGACCCTTGGAGCTTCCCTGGGTCTTGTCTTGGAGGCCTACTTGGTTCAGCTTTGCCTTCTATTCTGTGAGCCACCTTCTATCTTGACCATAAATTCTTTTATTATTTTGTTCCTTTATCAAGTGCATCAAAGAAGCCTAGCTGATAAAAGCAGGCATTTAATTATTTGCTGAATGACTATTGTTTTGACCAAAGTTAACCTATAAACCAGAGGATCCTGAAACCAAAATGAAATAAACTGAATAAGATTCCAACATTCATTTGGGGCCAAACTTCTTGACTGGCAATGTTTTACTTAAGTGACTGCAAAATGTCCCTCTTTGTCAATCTCTTCATTTTAAATGTCAGTGATTATGCTTTTTATGATCTGATTTACTCTCCCATGGTGCTTCTATCCTAATCTCCACTGTCTGCCAGCCCATGCCCTCTTCGTCCTCTCTCCTCATTCCTCTTGAAAGGCATCTGTTACCTCTAGACAAGCAGCTATCAAAGGAATCTCTCTTCACACACATCTGCAAGTTGTCAGAATGACAGTCTCAGAGGGATGTTACATCGTCACCTCCAGCTCTGAATGGTACATTTTCTTTTCCTTCAGGTTTGCACCTGGATGTACAGTTCTGGTCATCTTTGAAAACCTTTTGCTCACAGCCAAGTTGTTTCTTCTAAGGGAGAAACTTTGGGGATATTCTGTTCCAACTCCTTCCCTTTGAAGAAGAGGAGGGATGCCCAGGGCATGCTGTGACCATCCCAATGGCACACACTCAGTTCTTAATAAAGCCGGTGTGAGCACTGAGTCTGGGGACTCCCTGATGATTATTCTTTCCAGCAGACTGCACTATTTTCTTGGTCTTTACATTTGTTTATACTCCTCTAGAACTCCACACTATGTAAGATAATAAAATACTTCCCCCTAAAATCTCTACCTCCACTTCCTAATTATTTTGTATCCTTAGCTAAAAGTGATTGCCGGTGGAGTTCTCCATGACTCTTTCACTGGTGAGTGCCCTTGGGACAAACATCTGTGGAAGTGAGGGGAGGAAACAGAAGTGGACACAGAGAAAAGTCGAGTGGTGAGGCAGGCCCCCGAGAGCTCAGCCAAGCCCATGGAGAAGCTCTGGAGCTAGAGCAGCCCTTCAGAGTTCCCCCAAGCTGACCCAGGATGGTGGCCCCTGTCACTGCAGATCGACCACCCAGGAATGATGTGACCTTGGTCTCAGATGGGCTGAGTGCTGAAGCTGTTGACTGACAGCACTGTGGCAGCCAGGATAGAAGTCCTCCTTTGAAGGGGGTCATATCCACTGACACTGTTACCCTCCCAACAACTAACCCTAGTCGTACCAGTAGTCCTAGAAATTGTCATGATCCCTGCCCCTGAGGAGCTTGTAGTCTAGTGAGAGAAACCTTAATAAATCATGATGATAATTGAAGCATAAAGGAGGAGGTGATTATGTGCATGCAGAAGAGGGGTGACTGAATCAGGATAGACAAGGCCCAGGAAACACAAGAGTGGAGGAAGAGCCAGCAGCCTCTGCCTTTCTTTTTTTTTTTTTTTTAACATCTTTATTGGAGTATAATTGCTTTACAATGGTGTGTTAGTTTCTGCTTTATAACAAAGTGAATCAGCTATACATATACATATGTCCCCATATCTCTTCCCTCTTGCAAATCCCTCCCTCCCACCCTCCCTATCCCACCCCTCTAGGTGGTCACAAACCACGGAGCTGATCTCCCTGGGCTATGCAGCTGCTTCCCACTAGCTATCTATTTTACACCTGGTAGTGTATATATGTCCATGCCACTCTCTCACTTTAACCCAGCTTACCCTTCCCCCTCCCCATGTCCTCAAGTCCATTCTCTAGTAAGTCTGTGTCTTTATTCCCGTCTTGCCCTTAGGTTCTTCATGATCTTTTTTTTTTTTCTTAGATTCCATATATATGCGTTAGCATACGGTATTTGTTTTTCTCTTTCTAACTTACTTCACTCTGTATGACAGACTCTAGGTCCATCCACCTCACTACAAATAACTCAATTTCATTTCTTTTTATGGCTGAGTAATATTCCATTGTATATATGTGCCACATCTTCTTTATCCATTCATCTGTTGATGGACACTTAGGTTGCTTTCATGTCCTGGCTATTGCAAATAGAGCTGCAATGAACATTGTGGTACATGACTCTTTTTGAATTATGGTTTTCTCAGGGTATATGCCCAGTAGTGGGATTGCTGGGTCATATGGTAGTTCTATTTTTAGTTTTTTAAGGAACCTCCATACTGTTCTCCATAGTGGCTGTATCAATTTATATTCCCACCAACAGTGCAAGAGTGTTCCCTTTTCTCCACACCCTCTCCAGCATTTATTGTTTCTAGATTTTTTGATGATGGCCATTCTGACCGGCGCCTTTCTTGACAAATGAAATCTGCTCACGTTTGCATTGGAAAGTCTCTGTTTCCTTCCTTCCTTTTAAGGTCTCCCTCTCCCAAATATCTTTCCTTTGAATATAATCCTCTTCATTTCTCACTCATTTCATGCATTTTCCTTGTTTGTTCTAATGCCTAGGGAGTTATTTTTCTCTACCTAAAAAGCTAGTCCCTCAGCATGTTTTAAGGTAAGCTTTAAAAACTAATTGTGCGACATTTTTGCACATTCACTGTGATTGCACACCTGGCAAACAGCATTTTCAAGGGATCTATAGAGTTAATGCATTCAGGTTTCAAATATGTACATAGTTAAATTTCTGATGTTAATAAAGGAAATATTTGAATGCTAATTAGAAATAAAACCCTGAACAGGGAGGGAAGTGGGAAATGGAGTCCTTTAACAAGTATTTACTGGTAAGGAGATTTTTAACAGGTGATGCTGCTGGATCTGAAATTTGTTATGTTGCAAATTTGACAAAGGGAATATAATCAGGAAATGCAAACTGGGACTTACAATGTCGTGGCCAAAAAAAAAACAAAAACAAAAAAATCAAAGAAGGGAGGGAGGGAGGAGGGAAGGAAGAAAGAAAAAGAGACAAGCAACTTGCCCTATTCAGACTTGAGAATTGGAAGAAGGGAACACACACTGAACTGCATTTGAAAATAACTGGCAGAGGCCTCCTCAGAGAGCCTGGCCACTTTCCACTTGCTGGTGGAGCTGGCCTCAGACCCACAGCGGAAGATCGTTGAAAAGTCTGGCATGCCAAGCCACCACCTCATTTCCCAGGGGAACTTCCCACACACAGTGAGAACGAGTGAGGGCAAACCTCAAACCCACAGCACACTACGCTGGAACGCTTTCAAGCCAGGCACTTGAACTGCACACTGGCTGCAGCCTGCTGGCAAGTGACAAATGGAAAGCGGCCCGAAGCCATTGCTGTCTGTGCCAAGAAAAGCCTGTGCAGTCAGGGACCGACCCGGGTCCTGCACCTAGAGGGTTGGGGGGTGCGGGTAGGATGCAGTCATTACAGTGAGCCAAAGTCCTCCCTCCTCTTTGACAGTAGAGTCAAGCCCAACCTGTATTTGATGGCCTGTAAGAATGGGTAATACTATTCACAACGCTTTGGGGGTGAAATGTTTTGTGAGTTGCTCGGGCCCACCTGGAGGGTTGGTATCTGCCCTAGGCCACAGAATCATTTCGTTAGAGCAGCTTCCGAGTAGTTTGGCCTTTACATTTGGAATCTTCTGGTTCTGACGATGAATTACAACCTAATACAGCTGAAAGGTGTGGCAGGCCTCTCCAGATCCATGAATTATGTGAGCTCCTGAGAGGAGGAAGCAGAGATTATTCGCAAGTTAAGGCTTTGGCATCTGTCCCTGTTGCCTCTGAGCTCGGAGTCGTACTGCAGTCCAGGAGCCGACTTTGTGACACCGAAAACCAAAGCCAAACCTCAACCACCAGCACCATGTGCTGTTAAAACAACAAAGAACAAGTATGTGTGTGTCTCTGTCCATGTCCAGTTTACCGGGGATGTGAAAACAAAGCCAAAGGAACCACACACCCAGCTGGTACCAGAGAATGACATGTTTGCATTTAAATACTTCAACTTAAAAAGTGATTAAAAAAAAATTTTTTTTTAATAAATTATTCCTGAACATGGCTTTGGTGCAGGTTGCATTCATATATATAACTTTACTTTTACGTTTAACCATCATTTGGGAACATCTTTTATGTATCAGGCATCATGCCAGGTGGTAGGGAAGAATAAAAAGTAAATAAATTTGGGCTTCCCTGGTGGCGCAGTGGTTGAGAGTCTGCCTGACGATGCAGGGGACACAGGTTTGTGCCCCAGTCCGGGAAGATCCCACATGCCGTGGAGAGGCTGGGCCCGTGAGCCATGGCCGCTGAGCCTGCGCGTCCGGAGCCTGTGCTCCACAGTGGGAGAGGCCGCAACAGTGAGACCCACGTCCCCCCAAAAAAAGTAAATAAATGTAATCTCAAAAGAGCTTATATTGTAGACACTCGTGGGAAATCGTGTTCAGAATGGTCATAACTAAACTTTGAATCAAAACACAATTATGTCCTTCAAAGAGGCACTTTCACAGAGGCTTCCGCTCCTAGGACCTCCCTAAGTATGACCAGTTTCCCACTTTATAGCGGGGTAACTGTTTCTGTGAGTGAACTTATGAGGACAGGGAATAGTAGAGCTTTCCGTAGAGTTTTTCGTTTTCTTGCTGCTTCCCCAAAGTAGCAGTGTGTCACACAGAGGGAGAGCAGGTAACTCAGAGAACTTGTGAGTAACAGGTTTGAATGGGCCTTTTTATTTTTGCTGTTATAAATGGAACATGTTTTTTAAATAAGAAACCATCTATTTTAATGTTTGTGAGAATTCTTAGACAACAGCTAATACTGAGTACTTAATACCACAGAGTTCAATGTTTCACATAATATTTTCTTCTTTTAGTAGTCAATGAGGTAGGTGCAATTATCATCTCCAGGTGAGGAAACATGCTCAGAGAGGCTAAATTACCTGCATAAGGGCACACAGTTAATAAAGAATGGAACACGGATACTGACCCAGGCACTTGGACTTGGCAATTCTGCCTTCCCCTGTGGTTGGGACTTCCTTATCACTTTTCATTGGTGTCTAATAAATGGGAGAATTCTTTAAAGAATTACTAGGACTGTTTGGTTGAAAAAAGTCTCCATTTGGACACATTTATGGAGTAGCAGTTGCCAAGGAAGCCACAGATCTATGATATATACCTGCCCTCACCTTCCAGGCAGGGGCAATGTGTTCTCTTCTGAACCCCTGCACTGTTCTATTCTTCTATTATCCTCTACTCTATTAATTTATTTATTGGTATTTCTCCTCTTGTAAATGATTATACCCAGCAGGAGGGATTTTGAATTATTTATCTTTGGATTCCCAGCACCTATCACAGTGCCAGGTGTATTGTATGTATTCAATGAATGTTTAAATGACTGAATAACTGAAATAATCCAGAGACTTAAATATTAATAACATAGATCAGAACTAAAAGAAATCAGTTGAGTGGGGTACAAATGGAATTTATTGAGACTTACTATGTGCAAAGTACTGTGATTTGCTTATTTTAATTCAATTAATCTTCAGAACAAACTTGTGAGGTAAAATTATATCTCCCATTTTATAGGCAAGGTAATTAAAGCTTGGAGAGTTTTAGCAGGTTGCCCTGGGTCACATAGCTAGCAAAGAGTAGCACTGGATTTAACTCAGGTCTTCTGCTTTCAAAGCCCCTGTTTTTTTTCTGTCCTTCTTCCTTTAAAGATGATCTCTACCTTTCCAATTGCTACCACCAAGTTCAAAGAATTCTATTCTTCTTCAATTGCACCATACCTCGTTTTCTTTCTTAAACTTTGTAAGAATAGTCTCATAATGTTAATTCCTTTATAATCTAGCAATCTCAAAAGTTAGTTAAGTTTTGAGTAGGAACCAAGATGGCGGAGTAGAAGAACGTGCTCTCACTCCCTCTTGCGAGAACACCAGAATCACAACTGGCTGCTGGACAATCATTGACAGGAAGACACTGGAACTCACCAAAAAATTACCCCACATCCAAAGACAAAGGAGAGGCCACGATAAGATGGTAAGAGGGGCGGAATAACAGTAAAATCAAATCCCATAATCAGTGGGTGGGTGACTCACAGACTGGAGAACACTTATACCACAGAAGTCCACCCACTGGATTGAAGGTTCTGAGCCACACGTCAGGCTTCCCAACCTGGGGGTTTGGCAACAGGAGGAGGAATTCCCAAGAAAGTCAGATGTTGAAACCTAGTGGGAATTGATTGCAGGACTTTGACAGGACTGGGGGAAACAGAGACTCCACACTTGGAGGGCACACACAAAGTAGTGTGCACATTGGGATCCAGGGGAAGGAGCAGTGACCCTAGGGGAGACTGAATCAGACCTACCTGCCAGTGTTGTAGGCTCTCCTGCAGAGGCGAAGGATGTCAGTGGCTCACCATGGGGACAATGACACTGGCAGCAGAAGTTCAGGAAAGTACTCCTTGGTGGGAGCCCTCCCAGAGTCTGCCATTAGCCCCAGCAAAGAGCCCAGGTACGCTCCAGTGTTGGGTTGCCTCATGCCAAACAACCAGCAGGGAGGGAACTTAGCCCTACCCATCAGCAGTCAAGTGGATTAAAGTTTTACTGAGCTCTTCCCACCAGAGCAAACCCAGCTCTACCCAACACCAGTAACTTCCATCAAGCCTCTTAGATAGCCTCATACACCAGAGGGCAGAAAGCAGGAGCAAGAAGAACTACAATCATGCAGCCTGTGGAGCAAAAACCACATTCACAGAAAGATAGACAAGATGAAAAGGCAGAGGGCTATGTACCAGTTGAAGGAACAAGATAAAAGCCCAGAAAAACAACTAACTGAAGTGGAGATAGGCAACCTTCCAGAAAAAGAATTCAAAATAATGATAGTGAAGATGATCCAGGACCTTGGAAAAAGAATGGAGGCAAAGATCCAGAACATGCAAGAAATGCTTAACAAAGACCTAGAAGAATTAAAGAACAAACAGAGATGAACATTACAATAACTGAAATGAAAACTACACTAGAAGGAATCAATAGCAGAATAACTGAGGCAGAAGAACGGATAAGTGACCTGGAAGACAGAATGGTGGAATTCACTGCTGTGGAACAGAATAAAGAAAAAAGAATGAAAAGAAATGAAGACAGCATAAAGGACCTCCAGGACAACAAAAAACGCAACAATATTAGCATTATAGGGGTCCAAGAAGGAGAAGAGAGAGAGAAAGGACCAGAGAAAATATTTGAAGAGATTATATTCGAAAACTTCCCTAACATGGGAAAGGAAATAGCCACCCAAGTCCAGGAAGAGCAGAGAGTCCCAGGCAGGATAAACCCAAGGAGAAATATGTTAAGATACATAGTAATCAAATTAGCAAAAATTAAAGACAAATAAAAATTATTGAAAGCAGCAAGGGAAAAACGAAAAATAACATACAAGGGAACTCCCATAAGGTTAACAGCTGATTTCTCAGCAGGAACTCTACAAGGCAGAAGGGAATGGCACGATATACTTAAAGTGATGAAAGGGAAGAACCTACAACCAAGATTACTCTACCCAGCAGGATCTCATTCAGATTCAATGGTGAAATCAAAAGCTTTATAGACAAGCAAAAACTAAGAGAATTCAGCACCACCAACCCAGCTCTACAACAAACGCTAAAGGAACTTCATTAAGTGGGATATACAAGAGAAGAAAAGGACCTACAAAAACAAACCCAAAACAATTAAGAAAATTCATCACAGGAACATACATATCGATAATTACCTTAAACATGAATGGATTAAATGCTCCTACCAAAAGACACAGGCTTGCTGAATGGATGCAGAAACAAGACCCATATATATGCTGTCTACAAGAGACCCACTTCAGACATAGGGACACATACAGACTGAAAGTGAGGGGATGGAAAAAGATACTCCATGCAAATGGAAATCAAAAGAAAGCTGGAGTAGCTATACTCATATCAGATAAAATGGACTTTAAAACAAAGAATGTTACAAGAGACAAGGAAGCACACTACATAATAATCAAGGGATCAATCCAAGAAGATATAACAATTATAAATATATATGCACCCAACATAGGAGCACATGAACACATAAGGCAACTGCTAACAGCTATAAAAGACGAAATCGACAGTAACACAATAATACTGGGGGACGTTAACACCTCACTTACACCAATGGACAGATCATCCAAAATGAAAATAAATAAGGAAACAGAAGCTTTAAATGACACAATAGACCAGATAGATTTAATTGATATTTATAGGACATTCCATCCAAAAACAGCAGATTACACTTTCTTCTCAAGTGCACACGGAACATTCTCCAGGACAGATCACATCTTGGGTCACAAATCAAGCCTCAGTAAATTTAAGAAAATTGCAATCACACCAAGCATCTTTTCTGACCACAACACTATGAAATTAGAAATGAATTACAGGGAAAAAAACATAAAAAACACAAACACATGGAGGCTAAACAATGCATTACTAAATAACCAAGAGATCACTGAATAAATCAAAGAGGAAATCAAAAAATACCTAGAGACCAATGACAATGAAAGCACAATGATCCAAAACCTATGGGATGCAGAAAAAGCAGTTCTAAGAGGGAAGTTTATAGCTATACAAGCCTACCTCAAGAAACAAGAAAAATCTCAAGTAAACAATCTAACCATACACCTAAAGGAACTAGAGAAAGAAGAACAAACAAAACCCAAAGTTAGCAGAACAAAAGAAATCATAAAGATCAGAGCAGAAATAAATGAAATAGAAACAAACGAAACAATACCAAAGATCAATAAAACTAAAAGCTGGTTCTTTGAGAAGATAAACAAAATTGATAAACCTTTAGCCAGGCTCATCAAGAAAAAGAGGGAGAAAACTCAAATCAATAAACTTAGAAATGAAAAAGGAGAAGTTACAACAGACACAGCAGAAAAAGAAAGCATCCTAAGAGACTACTACAAGCAACTCTATGCCAATAAAATGGACAACCTGAAAGAAATGGACAAATTCTTAGAAAGGAATAACTTTCCAAGACTAAAGCAGGAAGAAACAGAAAATATAAACAGACCAATCACAAGTAATGAAATTGAAACTGTGACAAAAAATCTTCCAACAAAAAAAAGTCCAGGACCAGATGGCTTCACAGGTGAATTCTATTAAGCATTTAGAGAAGAGTTAACACCCATCCTTCTCAAACTCTTCCAAAAAATTGCAGAGGGAGGAACACTACCAAACTCATTCTAGGAGACCATCATCACCCTGATACCAAAACCAGACAAAGCTACTACAAAAAAAGAAAATTACAGACCAATATAATTGATGAACATAGATGCAAAAATCCTCAACAAAATACTAGCAAACAGAATCCAACAACACATTAAAAGGATCATACACCATGATCAAGTGGGATTTATCCCAGGGATTCAAGGATTCTTCAATATACGCACATCAATCAACGTGATACACCATATTAACAAATTGAAGGAGAAAAACCATATGATCATCTCAATAGATGCAGAAAAAGCTTTTGACAAAATTCAACACCAATTTATGATAAAAACTCTCCAGAAAGTGGTCCTAGAGGGAACCTACCTCAACATAATAAAGGCCATATAAAACAAACCCACAGCAAACATCATTCTCAGTGGTGAAAAACTGAAAGCATTTCCTCTAAGATCAGGAATGAGACAAGGATGTCCACTCTCACCACTATTATTCAACATAGTTTTGGAAGTCCTAGCCACAGCAATCAGAGAAGAAAAAGAAATAAAAGGAATCCAAATTGGAAAAGAAGAAGTAAAACTGTCACTGTTTGCAGATGACATGATACTATACGTAGATAATCCTACAAATGCCACCAGAAAACTATTAGAGCTAATCAATGAATTTGGTAAAATAGCAGGATACAAAATTAATGTACAGAAATCTCTGGCATTCCTATAAACTAATGATGAAAAGTCTGAAATAGAAATTATGGAAACACTCCCATTTACCATTGCAACGAAGAGAAGAAAATACTAGGAAAAAACTTACCTAGGGAGACAAAAGACCCATATGCAGAAAACTATAAGACACTGATGAAAGAAATTAAAGATGATACCAACAGATGGAGAGATATACCACGTACTTGGATTGGAAGAATCAATATTGTGAAAATGATTATACTACCCAAAGCAATCTACAGATTCAATGCAATCCCTTTCAAATTACCAATGGCATTTTTTATGGAACTAGAACAAATCATCCTAAAATTTGTATGGAGACAAAAAAGACCTCGAATAGCAAAAGCAGTCTTGAAGGAAAAAAACGGAGCTGGAGGAATCAGACTCCCTGACTTCGGACTGTACTACAAAGCTACAGTAATCAAGACAATATGGTACTGGCACAAAAACAGAAACACAGATCAATGGAACAAGACAGAAAGCCCAGGGATAAACCCACACACCTAAGGTCAAGTAATCTATGACAAAGGAGGCAAAGATACACAATGGAGAAAAGGCAGCCTCTTCCATAAGTGGTGCTGGGAAAACTGTAAAAGAATGAAATTAGTACACTCCCTAATACCGTACACAAAAATAAACTCAAAATGGATTCGATACCTAAATGCAAGACTGGACTCTATAAAACTCTTAGAGGAAAACTTTGGAAGAACACTCTTTGACATAAATCACAGCAAGATGTTTTTTGATCCACCTCCTAGATTAATGGAAATAAAAACAAAAATAAACAAATGGGACCTAATGAAACTTCAAAGCTTTTGCACAACAAAGAAAACCATAAACAAGATGAAAAGACAACTCTCAGAATGGGAGAAAATATTTGCAAATGAATCAACGGACAGTAGATTAGTCTCCAAAATATATAAACAGCTCATGCAGCTCAATATTAAAGAAACAAACAACCTAATCCAAAAATGGGCAGAAGACCTAAAGAGACATTTCTCCAAAGAAGACACACAGAAGGCCAAGAAGCACATGAAAAGCTGCTCAACATCACTAATTATTAGAGAAACGCAAATCAAAACTACAATGAGGTATCACCTCACACCAGTTAGAATAGGCATCATCAGAAAATCTACAAATAAATGCTGGAGAGGGTGTGGATAAAAGGGAACCCTCTTGCATTGTTGGTGGGAATGTAAATTGATGCAGCCACTATGGAGAACAGTATGGAGGTTCCTTAAAAAACTAAAAATAGAATTATCATATGATCCAGCAATCCCACTACTGAGCATATGCCCAGAGAAAACCATAATCCAAAATGACACATGCACCCCAATGTTCATTGCAGCACTATTTACAATAGCCAGGTCATGGAAGCAACCTAAATGCCAATTGACAGACGAATGGATAAAGAATTTGTGGTACGTATATACAATTGCATATTACTCAGCCATAAAAAGGAACAAAATTGAGTCATTTCTTGAGACGTGGATGGTTCTAAAGACTGTCATACAGAGTGAAGTAAGTCAGAAAGAGAAAAACAAATATCATACATTAATGCATGTATGTGGAACCTAGAAAAATGGTACACATGAACTCGTTTGCAGGGCAGAAGTTGAGACACAGATGTAGAGAACAAACGTATGGACACCAAGGGGGGAAAACCGTGGTGGGGTGGGGATGTTGGTGTGCTGAATTGGGGATTGCAATTGACATGTATACACTGATGTGTATAAAATTGATGATTAATAAGAACCTGCAGTATAAAAAACAAACAAACAAAAAAACAACTAATATTAAACTTTCTTTGGGTTATTTTTATGGAAATATGTTAATATAAATGTTTCAGACATTACATGAAATTTCTAAAAATCTTATATGTTCTGGTATAATGTCATAAGTCATAATTCTAGTTATTACTTTAAAATGTATATCTCAGAAGTAACTAAATTTCCTTGTCAATTGCATTATTATGAACTTTAACCGTGGTCATTTTTAAGTCTTTTGTCATTACAGAAAGTTCTGGGTGTACTCTGATGCTTTTGCAAAAATGTTCCTATAAAAGGGTTTCATCTTCAAGGAATTCATGGAAAAGACTCTGACAAGTACAGGTTTCTGGTAACTGACTATACTGCTGAACTGAATGAATGAGCATTTTCAGAACTCTAATGGAAAACTGATGAATTCATAAAAGTCCTAACAAAAGATCAAGATGAAAAAAAATTAATTACATGGGACTGAGTGAACTGATGAGGATGATTATAATTTTTGTGGCTTTCTGTTTGAATAATAATAATAATAAATCCCACAAGGACTGAGAGGCAAAAAATACACAAATCAATTTTCACTGCAAAGTAAAGGAGCTGTTAAAGTGGAGGATTACTGGACTGAATGTCAATATTATGACATAGTATGAGTGTGTTTCATATTTGGTAATTGCAATCGTTGTTTTGTTGTGGTCATCCACTTACAATGCTTGGTGTCAGTTTATTTATCTCTTTTAAAAATAAAATACATTGTGTGTGTGTGAAAAATATATATATATATATGGGCGGAAGACCTAAATAGACATTTCACCAAGGCAGACATACAGATAGCCAAGAGGCACATGAAAAGATGCTCAACATCACTAATTGTTAGAGAAATGCAAATCAAAACTACAATGAGCTATCACCTCACCTCGGTCAGAATGGCCATTATCAAAAAATCTAGAATCAATAAATGCTGGAAGGGGTGTGGGGAAAAGGGAACCTTCCTGTACTGTTGGTGGGAATGTAAATTGATACAACCACCATGGAAAATAGTATGGAGGTTCCTTAAAAAGCTAAAAATAGAACTACCATATGACCCAGCAATCTCACTACTGAGCATGTACCCTGAGAAAACCATAATTCAAAAAGAGACATGTACCATAATGTTCACTGCAGCTCTATTTACAATAGCCAGGACAGGGAATCAACTTAAATGTCCATAGATAGATGAATGGATAAAGAAGATGTGGCACATATATACAATGGAATATTTCTCAGTCATAAAAAGAAATGAAATTAAGTTATTCGTAGTGAGGTGGATGGACCTAGAGTCTGTCATACAGAATGAAATAAATCAGAAAGAGAAAAACAAATACCATATGCTAATGCATATATATGGAATCTAAAAAAAAAAAAAAAGGTACTGATGAACCTAGTTACAGGGCAGGAATAAAGAGGTAGACACAGAAAATGGACTTGGGAAATGGGGTGGGAGGGCAAAGCTGGGGTGAAGTGAGAGTAGCATCAACATATATACACTACTGAATGTAAAATAGTTGGCTGGTGGGAAGCAGCAGCATAGCACAGGGAGATCGGCTGGGTGCTTTGCGATGACCTACGGGGTTGGGATAGGGAGGATGTGAGGGAGGCTCAAGAAGAAGGGGATATGGGGACATGTGTATGGATATGGCTGATTCGCTTTGTTGTGCAACAGAAACTAACACAGTATTGTGAAGCAATTATACTCCAATAAAGATCTATTAAAAAAATAAAATTTAATTAAAAAAATTTTTTTAAATGTTAAGTTTTAACTAGTGACTGACTGAATGAATAAAATGATGGATGGACAGGTGGATGGATTCATTAACACCTCTCTTATTCTTACTAATACAACAAGTTAGCGGGGAAACTAGAGTTTAAACATTCAGCTGTAGAGCAGGATTTGGGTTTCTATTTGCAGAAGCGTAATATCTGCAAGATTTCCTTTGGTATTTTTTAATTTGTTTAATTGATTTTACAGTACACATGGAAATTAAAATTTATTTTTGCCTCTATTTTCCTTAAACCATAAAGTTTGTAAGAAATTTAATTGCAGTTAGCCACTTTAAAACAATATATTTAAATGTCATAATTTTAAATGAAATTGCATCTGAATTTAATAATAAAATCAAATTTTTCATATATTGTTAGAAAGTGCTAGTTAAATGAATTCTCAAAAGACAATAAGTTGCTGTTTAGTACTTTAAAAACCTGGCAACTTCTGCCTTGCTATTTGTTAAAATGTACTTTAGAATATACAATGCAATTCGAGAATTTTAATTGTGGATCATAAAGCAGTATTAAGCTTTTTCTCCTGAAATTTGTTCAGTAAACTTTATTAGGTCTTCTTTTGACCCTCACTAGGGAGAAGGAAGATAAGGTCCACTCAGTGGGTGAAGACACACAGCAGAGAATTGAAATTGACAATACAAAACAAGTGGATCATTCAGACAGCAAAAGACTGGGAGTAAGTGGCAACAGGTGATTCCTTGGAGCATAAAGCATAACAGACAATGGGTTTGAGGGGGAATAGTGAAACCTGTAGTCCCTGAGTATGGGATAGTTGTCATATATGGGACATCATTGATATTGGACATGTGAGAGGGCTCAGTTTAGAGCCAAGAATGCCAGGCACTGAAGGTATGATCTCTCTTATATGTGGAATCTAAAAAAAGGAAAAACCAAGATCATAGATACAGAGAACAGACTGGTGGCTGCCAGAAGTGGGGAGTGAGGGGGGGAGGGGTTAGACGGACAAAGTTGGTCAAAAGGTACCAACTTCCAGTTATAAAATGAAGAAGTCATGGAGATGTAATGTCCAACATGGTGACTATAGTTAATAATACTGTATTGTATATTTGAAAGTGGTCAAAGAAATTGTTAAAGTTCTCATCACAAGAAAAAAAAGGTAATGTTTGTTAACTAGTTATTGTTGTAATCATTTTGCAATATGTACAAATATCAAATTGTGTTGTACACTGGAAACTAACATAATGTTATGTCAGTTATACCTCAATTTTACAAAATGCAGGGGGACTTCCCTGGTGGTCCAGTGGTAAAGAATCCACCTTACAATGCAGGGGACGTGGGTTCGATCCCTGGTCAGGGTACTAAGATCCCACATGCCATGGGGCAACTAAGCCCGTACACCACAACTACTGAGCTCCTGTGCCTCAACTAGAGCCTGCATGCCCCAAACTACAGAGCCCACACTCCCTGAAGCCTGAGTGCCACAACTAGAGAGAAACCCGCCTGACGTAAATAAGACTCAACACAGCCAAAAATAAACAAATAAATATTAAATAAATCTTTAATAAATAAATAAAATGCCGGACACTGGATGATTAGACTGGGCTCTTGCCAGAGCGGTTACCATCTGATATGTAGCTACTTCCATTAAGCCTCACAACCACCCTCCCAGTGGGTATGATTATTATGCCCTCTGAACTGAGGCTTACCTGTGAACAATGTCTCGTCAGGGAGTGGTGGACATGAGAGTCAAACTTCCAACTGCCATCTCCAAAGCTGTACTCTACAACTAAAGTGTATTCTACCAAGTTCCACTATAACCAGTTCTGCTACACTATGGAGTGTCTTCCGCCAAGATCCACTCTACTGCTGAGACTTACAAGTACACTTAGTTTTCTTCTAGGTTGTCCAGATAGTTCACTGGAGTAAGAATGGAGGTAAAGCAAAAGATCCTGGGACGAAGGTCTATTCAGGTGTTCTTTCTTTAATACTTGAGCATAGTGATTATGGTAGTAGAATTATGAATCCTGAAAAAAAAGATATATTTGATGGATAATATATCTGTATCTCATATGATAACAGAGCATGTGAAAAAATGCTCCTAATATTTTGCAAAGTTGTAGGAAAAATATTGGTATTAGTTTGTAAAAGGACACACACACACCCACACACACACACACCAACGTTGTCTTACAAATTATACTAAATTTTTTCCACATTCAAGAATTAACTGTAGGGCTTCCCTGGTGGCGCAGTGGTTGAGAGTCTGCCTGCCGATGCAGCAGACACGGGTTCGTGCCCCAGTCAGGGAAGATCCCACATGCCGCAGAGCGGCTAGGCCCGTGAGCCATGGCTGCTGAGCCTGCACGTTCAGAGCCTGTACTCCGCAACAGGAGAGGCCACAACAGTGACAGTCCCGCGTACCGCAAAAAAAAAAAAAAAAAAAGAATTAACTGTGATGAAACTATGTCCACAATAGTTCACCTGAAACATTATGGGCCAGATGTGTTTTGAATTCGAAATTTTTTGGATGTTAGTAAAGTAATAGAGTACTATATTACATGACACCTTCAAATGGCATATGAAATGTTGACCTGAAATAGACTGTCACATATTTCCCCAGCAAAGATGGGTTTATTCAGAATCAACAGTGAATTGCAATTCAGGGTCTGCAATCCTATTGAACCACCTACAGGTCCCGGCAAGGAAGGAAGAATGCTTTCACAGAGAAAAAGGAACTTGGAAGGGATATAGTAAACAGAGTCCACAGCTTTTCATTGGCTGAGTCCTTGACAGGAAAGAAAAACTCTTTCTTCTTCCTGTTGGGCTCTCCTATTGTTGCAGGGTGTAAGCACTCCCCATTCGGTTTCTCAAGTCTATTTAATTGAGGTCTCTGTTTATTAATTTTTTACAGAAGCAGCATCCATATCAAATATTAATATTTCTACCATGAAATATGAATATTGGCACTAAGTGGGATAAATAAGTTCTATGTGAAACTTCGTGTCATTTCTGGTGAGGTTTTTGTTGTTTGTTTGTTGTTTGGTTTTTTTTTCCGGTACGCGGGCCTGTCACTGTTGTGGCCTCTCCCATTGCAGAGCACAGGCTCCGGACGCGCAGGCTCAGCGGCCATGGTTCACGGGCCTAGCCGCTCCACGGCATGTGGGATCTTCCTGGACCGGGCATGAACCCATGACCCCTGCATCGGAAGGCTGACTCTCAACCACTGCGCCACCAGGGAAGCCCTCTGGTGAGGTTTTGATGCCAAAAATGTTTGCCACAAATTTATTAATAAATTTTTCAGAGATTTTTTAATTTCAAAACTAAACATATGGCGTTTTAGACTGGTATTTTCTTGAAAAACTCTATTTCGTATACATCATTAAACACTGGATTTTGTCAAAAAATGTCCACATCAAACTGCATCTTAGAGCAAAGTAAACATTCATTCCATTATCCATTTTCTAAATTCTTAATTCAACACATGTGACAACCTACAGAAAATAAGCCAGTTAGATCTGATACAATATTTGTGTCTTAAGATTGGTAAAATTATGAAGCTGTAGAAGTGTTTCTTCCATAACTCTTTCTCTATACTGTCAACCAAAACACAATGCAGGAGGCTGCAAATAAGAAAAGAGTTTATTCAGGGTCTTAAGAATTGCAATTCAGGAGACACAGTTCAGGTAAAACCGTAAGAGAGTTCCAGGGAATAGAAAGAGTCAGGGGCTTATAAAGACCACAAGGTTTGTCAACTGAAAAAATGCACAACCTAAAATTTGAGAACTACCTTTTATTTGGTGGGCTTAGGATTTAAGCCCAGGATACAGCCTCTCAGGTAGCTCTGAGGAACTGTTCCAAAGAGGTGAGGGAGGAGCCAGGATATATAAGAGTTTTTGCTGAAAAAAGAAAAAATGTAGTTGAACATTAAAAGATTATTGCTAATCACAAAAAAAACGGACGTCTCAAGTTAATGATTTTAGTGCTTTTCTATGTATGGGAAGATGCAAGAGTCTGGTCTTATTGAAATCGTTCCTTTGAAATGTATGTTAACTATCAAGGGCCAGAATACTGTTTTTCTCCATCCTGAATTCCCCTCTGTGTGCACTGTTGGGGGCGGCTGCAGTGGCTGCTGGCTTTATGACCATGATATCCTTTGTTTACTGAAACGGCAGGTACCATTCTTGGTCCATAGTGCCTCCTCTTGGTCATAAATTCGACCAATGTTTGGGAGGCATTTCATGACCAATTTTGTTCCATGATGCCAAGAAGGCTCATTCCTAGATCAGGCAAACATTCTGGTGACAGACCCCTCAAGTGCTAATTTTTGGATTAGGCCCTGTTTATAATCTAAAATTCTCTGGATCACCTGTCTTACTAGTCTACTATGATTCAGGAAATGTCTTCCCTTATTGCTTCTTCCCATATCTAGAGTTGCACTATTAAAATGATTCTATGTAGAGTTATATATGTGATTGATTGCCTCGAGACATTTAGCCATCATTACTTTTGTTGGAGGCCTGGTTACACATTGGGTAATGCAAGAGACAACAATCTTATAAAATAGACCGGATATAAGTAATACAGCTGTAACATTAATAAAGTCACAGTACAGCAGAGACAGGCACAAGGCATAACTAATTTGAAAACAAGAGAAAACAAATTAAAACAATGTTTAGTGTAACTTGTTGTAATCTGATTGCAATAAGCCATCAAGTCCACAGGGGAGCTGGCTGGAGAAACAAAATTCTGGAGGGATCAGGTAGAGAGAAAAAGATAAATCTTTCACCTTTGTTTACAAAAATATATTTTATCAAGTTGTTGTAGGTCATAGTTAACATAAGAGGAAAGTTTTCCTGGAAAACAAATATTAAATGCCAGTATTTTTCAGTAAAAATGTCATAAAATAATAAATCATATTGATCAGTTCATTCAGTCCCATGTAATTAATTCCTGTAGATCTGGATGAACCATCAGGTTTTCCATTAGAATTTTATAATTTCTTACCAGTTCAGTAATATGATCTAAGAATCATCAGAAACTCATATTTGTCAAAAAGTCCTTGTTATGAATCTTCTTGAAGATCTTAATTTTATAAAACCATCAGAGTAAAACAGTAATTGTCTATAAATGACAAAAGACTTAAAATACCATGGTTAAATATCTGATTACAATGCAATTGACAAGAAACTTGGTTATTTCTGTGACATACATTTTAAGATAATAACTAGAATTATGACTAATAATATTATACCAGGATATAACAGACTTTTAGGAATTCCACATAAATTTTGGAATATCTGTTTGGACATTTACCCAAACAATATAACCAAAGATTTTATCACCACTTCTTTGACAATGGTTCCCATGTGATTTAACGTACCAAATAAATCTAAATTGTTTATATCTCTCTTTGAGATGTTTCTGGGACTCTTTGAAGCAACTCAAAGTTAGCTGGAGGTCAAAAGAATCTTAATTAGAATTTGATATTTGGGAAGTCTGTCAAAAAATATTATCAAAAGTTTTCATTTGTTATTTTTAATAACAAGTATAATAATAAGTATTTATTATATAATAATAAATATATTTATTAATTTACATATAAATAATAAGTATTTATTATTTTTAAATTTTATTTATTTTTTTGCTGTGCTGTGTGACTTGTGGGATCCTAGTTCCCTGACCAGGGATCTAACCCAGGCCCTCAGCAGTAAAAGCACAGAGTCCTGAAAACTGGATTGCCAGGGAATTCTCCTCAAAAGTTTCTTGAAACAGTTGGTCAAATAGGATCATAGGTCACTGTGAAACAATACTTATTCACTCAACCACAGTGACAATAAAAGTTTCTTTAAGGCAAATACAAATCATTTAGAAGGCAAAGAAACTCACAATCTGTTATCAAAAGTAGTTCAACATTGCAAGAAAATTTTGTTCTCTTAACAGAGGGAGAAACCAACTCCAGTCCTGCACCAGCCCACTCTCAATAACTAAATTCATTTACCTAATTCAGTTCAATTCAATTTCAGCCTAACCATGAACAAGGACCCTTTTTCAGGGCTCTCTTTCTATAAACCTTCCACAACTTTCTGTATTCATATTAGTTTGTCCCTTATTTTTCCATCCAGATATAACCAGCTATAGGACAAAATTAATCTTTCCCCTTAACAAAATGTATTTCTATTCTTCATACCTTGTTTTGCTGAAAACACACATCCTACTTTCCTTGCAAACTAAAATGTTTCCCTTATTATTTTCAGTAGCCTTAATTACATATTACAATTTTAACCCTTAAAAACTTTGATCTCCAGCAAAAACCTACAAGCAGCAAGCAATTGTGAACTGTTTGTCATACCAGTATTTCTTGATTGGCAAACATTTAGGAACATTCCAAAACCTCTAGAAATGTACACCTTTTCATAGTATAATTTCTTTCCTCAATGTGGTATAAGATGTGCATCTAATAAACCTAAACATCTTCAGTTTCCCTCTCATAAGGAGACAAAGTAGGTAAATTTAGACCTGTTTAGCAATTAATGTTCCAGTATTTCATCTTATTTGAAATGACCTAGATACTCAATGAGTTCCCATTATTTAACTTCACTTACTAAAACTCTAAAATTTCAAGTTACCAAAAATCTGGAGAAACTATTTTAGATAGATGTACCTAAAACATAATTATTCCTAAAGAGTTCACCTGAAAACTCTTATCCCGTTTACCATTATTTTATAACTTATGAAAATATCATACCAAGTTAATTTCTCCTTTCTGAAAGAACTCTGTAACAGAAATAACATGAATTTATTGACCTTTAGTAAACCTAGGTACAATAAAAGTAAGACATGTCTATATTGATTAACCCAATAAGTTTAAGCTAGTTTTAATGCAAAATATTAATTTAATATTGAATATTTCCTGGATAACCTGAAATTCATTCTGGCCAGTTTTCTTTATATTTAGAAATATTTAATTTGTAAACACTTTTAAGTCAATTAAATAGAATTCTTCTATAAATTTAATTTTGATAATATTTTCCAGAGATAGAGACATCTCATATGTATAATGTACACATGTGGGACTCGAGGGACATTGTTCCAGCTAATGATTAAGAACTCTCCAGACAATAGGGGCTTCTTAGATAATGGGTGAATTTCCAGGATGTCCGGCCCCCTTCCGAGAAGGAGGGAGATAAACAAAATGTAAAAAAGGTATCTGTCAAAGACCAATCAGGAAGCTGGGGACAAGTTCCCTCTCTGGTCCGAGCCTAAGCCGGGACCAATCAGCAGGAAAACACAACCAAATCTATAATTCACATACGGGGAAGTGGGAACCTATAAAACTGACATATTCGTGCCCAAAAGGGGTTCCTTCTTCGACCTCCTGCGTGAGGACCAAGGAACCCCGGTGCACCGGCCTTTAATAAACCTCTTGGGTTTTGCATCGGCTTCCGACTCTTGTTGTTTCCTGGGCGAGTCGAAACTCCTAGGAGACCGCGAAGGTCTAACATTTGGGGGCTCGTCCGGGATTCCACTCGCCCCGGACCACAAGAACATCGGGAGTTGGAGGTACCAGGTAAGCTCGAGCTTGATTGTCTGTTTGTCCCTTGTTCTTTGTGGGCCATTATCAGAGGAAAGCCGTAAGAATCGGCTTATTATGGAATCTGTATCGGACCTCTGGCTAGGCAGACGTGCTAATAGCCGGCGTCCATGAGCCCTAGGGGACGCCCTGGCGGCTCATCTGGAAGGAGAGGCAAACTCTGTCTCCCCTTCACTCGGTTTCGGCAGTTCCCTTGGTGATAACTGCCATCTGAAGAAGTTTCGGTTTTGAAGCGAGCTCGCGGTGGCCCATGCGTATATGTGTTTCGTGGAGTTTTAACTGTTTCTGTATTGTGGTCTATTCTTCTTCTCTGACGGACGACAATGGGACAAACTATGACGACTCCTCTTTCCCTTACCCTAAGCCATTGGACCGAAGTTCGGGCCAGAGCCCATAATTTTTCGGTAGAGGTAAAGAAAGGAAAGTGGCAGACTTTGTGTGCCTCTGAATGGCCAACATTTCAGATAGGATGGCCCCCCGAAGGATCCTTTTTATTAGACAAGATTAAGCTGCTGAAGTCTAAGATATTTAATATAGATCCCCACGGACATCCAGACCAAGTACCATATGTCTTGGTCTGGGAAGATTTAATTCTCTCCCCACCTCCGTGGGTCCGGCCCTTTGTTTCCTCAACAGGTACGTCCGCGCATACATCAGCAGCGTCGGAGATATTAACCTTAAAGAAAAACCCCAACACGGAGAAGCTACCCGACGCCCCGGATCCACCGAAGGCGATTTATCCTGACCCGCAGTCCGATTTGCTTCTTTTGGATTCCCCACCCCCTTATCCTCCGGCCCCAAATCCCCTACCACCTAGAGGACCCCCAGCTCCACTGCCCTCGGCACCAAGGGGACCATCCATGATGGAAGAAGAAAGGGGTCCCTCAGCGGGCACTAGGAGCCGGAGGGCTATCTCCCCGGACTCCACTGCCCTACCTCTTAGAAAATATGGCCCCCCCGATGGCCAAGGGAATAGACCTCTCCAATATTGGCCCTTTTCCTCTGCAGATCTTTATAATTGGAAAATGCATAACCCAACTTTTTCCGAAAATCCACAGGCCCTTACCGCTTTAATAGAATCTCTTGTTTTCTCCCACCAGCCCACATGGGATGATTGTCAGCAGCTGCTTCAGACTCTCCTAACGACTGAGGAGAGGCAACGGGTTCTTTTAGAAGCCAGAAAAAATGTATTAGGCGCCAATGGACAACCTACCCAGCTGCTGATGCTGGTTTCCCACTCGTCAGGCCAAACTGGGATTTCAATGCCCCGGAAGGTAGGGAGTGCCTGAAAATGTATCGCCAGGCTCTGGTGGCGGGTCTCCATGGAGCGGCCAGACGGCCCACTAATTTGGCTAAGGTAAGGGAAGTAACTCAGGGGCCCCAGGATTCGCCAACTGTGTTCCTGGAACGTTTAATGGAAGCCTTTAGACGCTTTACCCCTTATGATACAACTTCGGAGGGACATAGGGCTACTATAGCAATGGCTTTCATAGATCAAGCGGCCCCTGATATTAAGAAGAAATTACAGAGGCTAGATGGCTTGCAGGGATTTTCGCTTCAGAAGTTAGTAAAAGAGGCAGATAAAGTATATAACAAAAGAGAAACAGAGGAAGAGAAGGAAGAAAGAAAGCAGAAAGAGCAGGAAGCCCGTGAAATAAGACGGGATAAGAGACAGGAGAGGAATTTAAGTAAGATACTGGCCACTGTGGTTGGAGGAAGAAATATAGGGGATAGAAATAGGCAGGAAGGGCGAACGGCAGACAGAAGGCGGCCATTAGACAAGGACCAATGTGCCTACTGTAAAGAAAAAGGACATTGGGCGAGAGAATGCCCTAAGAAAAAGAATGGAGGAAGGCCAACCAGAAACAAAATCTTAACATTGGAAGAAGAAGACTAGGAAAGTCAGGGCTCGAACCCTCTCCCCGAGCCCCGGGTAACTCCTAAAGTGGAGGGGGAACCTGTTCAATTTTTGGTAGATACCGGAGCCCAGCACTCCGTCCTTCTCCACTCAAAAGGTCCTATCTCAGCTAAAAGGTCATGGGTACAAGGAGCCACTGGGAATAAACAATATTCATGGACCACACGAAGGACAGTAGATCTTGGGATTGGACGAGTAACCCATTCATTTTTGATTATTCCGGAATGCCCCTATCCTTTGCTGGGAAGAGACTTACTCTCCAAAGTAGGGGCTCAAATCCACTTTCAGCCAGAAGGTCCCACCATAACTGATAATAAGGGAAGGTTACTTCAAATATTGACTATGAAATTAGAAGATGAATATAAATTATACGAGCAGCCTTCATCCTCACGAGTTAATGTTACAGATTGGGTAACTCGGTTCCCTCAAGCCTGGGCAGAAACTGCCGGTATGGGGATGGCCAAAAATCGGCCCCCGGTGCTAGTGGAACTCAAGGCAACTGCCACCCCAATAACGGTCCATCAATACCCCATGAGTAGAGAAGCCAAAGACGGTATCCGTCCCCATATACAGAGGCTACTAGACTTGGGCATCTTAATAAGATGTCAATCAACATGGAACACCCCTCTCCTGCCGGTAAAGAAACCAGGAACAAATGATTATCGGCCGGTGCAGGATCTACGAGAGGTAAACAAACGGGTGGCAGACCTCCACCCCACAGTTCCAAACCCTTACAACCTCCTGAGCACTCTTCCACCTCAACATACGTGGTATACTGTTTTGGACCTTAAAGATGCTTTTTTCTGTTTAAGACTCTCTCCCCTGAGCCAACCCTACTTTGCCTTCGAATGGAAAGATCCAACATCGGGAATGTCTGGTCAGCTGACATGGACACGGCTACCTCAGGGATTTAAGAACTCCCCGACCATCTTTGATGAAGCCCTCCATCAGGATTTGGCATTATATAGAGAATCAAATCCCCAGGTAACATTACTCCAATACGTTGATGATATTTTATTAGCTGCTGAGACCCAAGAAGATTGTATCAAGGGTACTGAAAAACTGTTAACGGAACTTGGAACCCTGGGATATAGAGCCTCAGCCAAGAAAGCACAAATATGCCAACAACAGGTCAGTTACCTGGGGTATCTATTAAAAGGGGGGCAAAGATGGCTCACGGAGAGCAGAAAGGATACGGTGACCCAAATTCCGGCTCCCAAAAACGCCAGGCAGGTTAGAGAATTTTGGGGGACGGCCGGATTCTGTAGACTATGGATTCCAGGGTTTGCTGAGCTGGCAGCCCCATTGTACCCCCTAACCAAAAACAGCACTCCTTTCGTTTGGGGCGATAAGGAACAACGGGCTTTTGACCAAATCAAACGAGCTTTACTTTCAGCTCCAGCCCTAGGACTGCCAGATGTAACCAAACCTTTTCATTTATATGTGGCCGAAAATAAGGGCATTGCAAAAGGAGTATTGACTCAGAAATTGGGTCCCTGGAATCGCCCAGCTGCTTATTTGTCAAAAAAAATTGGACCCTGTGGCATCAGGATGGCCCACCTGTTTAAAGATAATCGCTGCAGTAGCCGTTCTAGTCAAAGATGCTGACAAACTAATTTTAGGACAAAATCTAACGATAACAGCTCCTCATGCCCTGGAAAATGTAGTCCGTCAACCACCGGATAGGTGGCTAACTAATGCCAGGATGACCCATTACCAAACCCTGTTACTAAACTCAGATCGCATCAAGTTTGCTCCAGCCACAGGACTCAATCCAGCCACCTTGCTACCTGATCCTGACTTGGAAGGCTCCACCATCATACATGATTGTCAGGAAGTACTGGCCGCAGCACACGGCAGTAGGCCAGATCTGATGGACCTGCCCCTCCCTGATGCTGATTTCACCTGGTTCACGGATGGGAGCAGTTTCCTCGAGGAAGGTAAGCGTCGAACTGGGGCAGCCGTGGTAGACGGAAAACAAGTCATATGGGCAGCGGCGCTACCACAAGGGACCTCAGCCCAACGAGCTGAATTAATTGTCCTGACGAGGGCATTAGAGATGGCAGAGAATAAAAAAGTAAACATCTACACAGACAGTAGATATGCGTTTGCTACCGCTCATATCCACGGTGCCATTTACCAACAGAGAGGGCTACTAACTTCAGGTGGCAAAGAAATTAAAAACAAAGACGAAATCGTGGCTTTGTTGACTACACTCATGCTTCCTACTAAAGTCAGTATCATCCACTGCCCTGGACATCAAAAAGGAAATACCCCAATAATTAGGGGAAATAATATGGCTGACCAAGTGGCCCGAGAAATAGCATCGGGAGAAGTCATTTTAGGACTGTCAGATAAAGTTCCTGAAAAACCAGGCCGCGATGAAGAAATCATCCCGGCCACAACAAAAGGAACTTTGTCCCCTCAGCAAGCAGAATCCATGTTACAACAGATGCACAGATGGACACATTTGGGGACTAAAAAGATGGTAACCTTGTTACAAAAAGCCGGGTACGAAACCCCTGGAATGACAAAATTAGCTGAACAAATTGTGCAGGAATGCGTCCCATGTCAACAGGTAAATGCTCACAAAGGAAAACTTGAAACTGGAAAGAGACTCAGGGGGGATCGCCCAGGAACTTACTGGGAAGTGGACTTTACCGAAGTGCGTCCTGGAAGGTATGGTAATAAATACCTTTTAGTTTTTGTAGACACTTTTTCAGGATGGATAGAGGCTTTCCCAACAAAGAAAGAAACAGCTGCTGTAGTAGCCAAGAAGATTTTAAAAGAAATTTTTCCTCGATTTGGAGCACCAAAGGTAATAGGGTCTGATAATGGTCCAGCCTTCGTCGCCCAGGTAAGTCAGGATGTGGCCAGATATTTGGGGACTGATTGGAAATTACATTGTGCCTATAGACCCCAAAGTTCAGGTCAGGTAGAAAGAATGAATAGGACTCTAAAAGAGACCCTAACTAAATTGTCCTTGGAGACTGGTGGTACCGATTGGACGGTGCTCCTTCCTTTGGCCCTATTCCGGGTTAGAAATACACCTTCCCGATACCATCTTACTCCTTTTAAAATATTATATGGTGCCCCGCCTCCCCTCCTCACTTTAGGAAAAAAAATAAAACCTGATTGTCAAAATAACACTGACTTATATGCTAGGCTACTGGGACTCCAATTGGTCCAGAAAGAAATATGGTCCCAACTCGCCGAGGCCTACCAACCGGGAACACCGGGAGAAACTCATTCTTTCCAAGTCGGAGACTCCGTATACGTCCGTCGGCATCGAACCCAGACGTTGAAACCTCGATGGAAAGGACCATACACCGTCCTCCTCACCACCCCAATGGCCATAAAAGTGGACGGCATCGCTGCCTGGATCCATGCTTCACATGTGAAGGCTGCACCAGCGACGGCATCATCAGGATGGCGGGCCCAAAGAACCGACAACCCGCTCAAACTCAAGCTTCTACGAACCTAAGACTTATAATTTTGGTTTTACTGCCTTTACTGACTGTAAGTGATTTTAGCCCTCACCTCCCCCAACGTTTAACTTGGCAGGTAATTTCTCAGACTGGAGATGTAACCTGGTCCATTAGTCATACTGCACCCCCCTGGACCTGGTGGCCAGATCTTTTTCCTGATGTTTGTAAATTGGCTATAGGAGCACCTTATTGGGATACAGAAGATTCTCATGATATGCACACTGCCCCTTCCAAAGTTTCGGAAACTGATTGGTTTGGGCCGGGTTGCAAAAATGCAGGCAAAAGAATGATGCTTGGTATCCTCACTTTCTACGTATGCCCCGGGTTCCACCGCCCTCGATCTCTGAATTATAAATGTGGTGGAACTGAAAACTTTTATTGCAAAAGCTGGGGATGTGAAACTACCGGGGATACTAATTGGAAACCCACCTCAACTTGGGATTTTATTACTGTAACGGCTAATTATTCTCATAATGAGGATACCGGACACCGGAGTAAATGTTCAGGATGGTGTCATCCCCTTAAAATTTCCTTTAGTAATCCCGGAAAAAGAGATAAAAAATGGATAAATGGTCATTCTTGGGACGTTAGATTTTACATGAGGGGATATGATTTAAGAATATTAATGACGCTTAAGCTAAAGATTGAGACTCCTGCTCCTATATCAATAGGCCCAAATCCCGTACTTGGCCCCCCTTTGCTTCCCCCGGCCCCTTCAACTACGTCAACAAAGAATGAGACTAATGAAACCTCTGGATCCAAAGAACCCACAGTTAAGCCTGGGACTCCTCAGGATAGGATGCTTTCTTTGGTGCAGGCAGCCTTTACGGTTCTCAATGCTACAAACCCAGAGGCTACAAAATCATGTTGGCTTTGCTATGCTGCCCCTCCCCCTTATTATGATGCTATAAGATATAGCTCCAACTATACTAATTCTACCTCCTCAGACCAATGTCGATGGAAACAAAAAGGGAACAGTAAATTAACCCTGTCCTCGGTTTCTGGAAATGGTACTTGTATAGGAACACCTCCCCAGTCCCATAGACACCTTTGTCATGATTTTAGCCTCCCTTCAGGCTCAGGATATCTTGTACCTCCTCAAGATGGATGGTGGGCATGTAACACGGGGCTCACCCCTTGTGTCTCTTTAGAGGTTCTTAATACTTCAGCTGACTTTTGTGTGTTAGTGCAATTAGTCCCTAGACTTATCTACCATTCAGACTCAACCTTTTTAGATGAATATGTAGGAAAAACAAAAAACAAAAGAGAACCTGTAACCCTCACATTGGCTGTCCTTCTAGGACTAGGAATATCTGCCGGGATAGGAACAGGAACCACAGCCCTCATACAACAACCCCAGTATTATGCAAGTTTAAGACAGGCTGTAGACATCGACCTTCGAACATTAGAAAGTTCCATAACTCAATTAAAGGAATCACTCACCTCACTTTCAGAAATGGTGTTGCAGAATAGAAGAGGCCTAGATTTGCTGTTTCTTAAGGAAGGGGGATTATGCGCCGCTCTAAAAAAAGAATGTTGCTTTTATATTGATCATTCAGGAACCATTACCAAAACCATGGATAAGCTAAGGGAACGCTTAGATAAAAGGCAAAGGGAGAGAGAAAACGAAAAAGGGTGGTTTCAATCATGGTTTGATAAGTCCCCCTGGTTTACCACCTTAATCTCTACTCTGTTGGGACCTCTTATTGTTTTACTGTTGATTTTAACTTTTGGACCATGTATTCTAAATCGCTTGATAACATTTATTAGAGAACGTATCAGTACTGTACAAGTTCTAATGTTAAGACAACAGTACCAAAGTTTACAAACAGAAGGTTGAGATTCCATGATTGGAATCAATAGTCACAAGAAAAAGGGGGAAATGTGGGACTCGAGGGACATTGTTCCAGCTAATGATTAAGAACTCTCCAGACAATAGGGGCTTCTTAAATAATGGGTGAATTTCCAGGATGTCCGGCCCCCTTCCGAGAAGGAGGGAGATAAACAAAATGTAAAAAAGGTATCTGTCAAAGACCAATCAGGAAGCTGGGGACAAGTTCCCTCTCTGGTCCGAGCCTAAGCCGGGACCAATCAGCAGGAAAACACAACCAAATCTATAATTCACATACGGGGAAGTGGGAACCTATAAAACTGACATATTCGCGCCCAAAAGGGGTTCCTTCTTCGACCTCCTGCGTGAGGACCAAGGAACCCCGGTGCACCGGCCTTTAATAAACCTCTTGGGTTTTGCATCGGCTTCCGACTCTTGTTGTTTCCTGGGCGAGTCGAAACTCCTAGGAGACCGTGAAGGTCTAACACACACAAACATGTAAACAGACAAAACTAGAGATCTCATAGCTTCACTTTAACATTTATTTAGTGATGAATCAGGTCCTACAATATAAACTTATTAGTTTCTAAAGAACAGTTGGAATACGTTAAATTTATTTGCTCAGATGACTAAGTCTTTACTATTTGTGGAAAAGACTTTTAAGATATGTATTTGTTCTTGATAAATTCTTAAGGAAGCTGTGAATTAGATTTTGTGTTAGGGAGTCTTTCCAGTGGTTTGAGTTTTAAAAGGGAAATTTTTTCCTTTTTTAAAAAACTTTGGTTTCATGATTGAACTAATTAGACTCAGTCTCAGGTTATTGTGGGCTGTATCTACATTTCTGATTTGCAAGACAAAGACAGTTGCTTTAATTCCCCAAAGAACTGGTCTGCCACATAAATGATATTAAAAGATTGATTTGCCCAACTATATTTTCATTAATTTGCTTTTTTATATCAGTGAGAAGATTCCCAAATAAACTGAAAATCAAGAGTTCTTTGTTCTAGAACTTTAAGGATCAATTTATCATGCTTTCGGAATTTCGCACAAGGCATTCAACAAAGGACCTCTTTTTGAGGGTACAAGTTAAACCCAGAGCAAAATAATTTCTATTATTGTTTTCATTAGCCCCTGAATATTAGTTCTCAGTTTTTATTTCATATTGTGCAGGCTCAAGTAATCCTTTTGTTTTCTTTTAGTATTTTTAATTACTATTGTCTGAAGGGCACATTTATATGCCCTGTCTTATAATACCAAGGGGAGGTGAAGCACCCCAGTGAGACATAATGTCTATCACACAATATAATTAAGCAAAAGTAATGTAACCATTTTATATAAAGCCCATTTAAATATACCAATTTTTATAAATTTTCTCAATTCTGTCAACTTTAATACCTTTAACTTTAGTTTCCATTAAGACCCCATCAGCAAGCTTTGGTCTTATAAGGAATCGTAGAAGCTTTCCTTTTAATTCCCCAGCCATTTTATCTATTTTTGTATAAAGGCTTTGGGATCCCCAGTGAAAGGTTGAGCCGAGGGAATCAGGTCTTTTTGTCAATCTCTTAACTTGATTAATTGGCCTTTTGCCCCAAGCAATTGTTGATCAGATATCTCAGTGTAATTTTCTTCCAGCCTTTTAAATATATAGATTTTAACTGGAGTCAATAGAGTGAACTTGTTTGGGGCCCTTTAATGTTGGGACCAATAGGGAGTCCCTTTGGCCCATCCAACCTTAGGTCATGTTGTATAAAAACCTTTTGTTTTAATCCCATTAATGTTCATTTTATTTAATGTCTTATTTCTTAATAACCATCTAAAGATTTTTATTCTTTTGAGATGAGTTCCTTTAAAATTTCCACCTTCTTGGGAAGAAGTCTCTAGACTTTCTCTTCAGTTTTTTCTTATTTCCCTGTTAACCCAGTTAACATTAATTATCCTAATGTTTTTATTAGCATCTGTAAGGCCCATTGAGGGGAAGTGGAGACCACAAATAAGGCTTCTCAAATTGGTTTTTTATTTGTTTTAAACTAAGGGAGTTCTTAGGTTAACTATATATATAGATAGATAGATAGATATAGATAGATAGATAATATATATCTCTCTCTATAGATACATATATGATGTTCTTCTAATTTGTTTTTTTCACCAATAGGTACCAGCTATTTATAATGAGGGCTCTCTAAAAATTTACCAATTTAGAAATTTTTTCAATTTAAAGGGTCTATCATCTGGTCATTGATGAGATGTATCTAAATAGCAGCTCAGGTCACAGGAGGCATCCCCACAAGAGAGTACAATGGATGCAGCCTTCACAAGATCTAGAAAGTTGACTCCCCAAAACCACCTAAGAAAGTAAAGGGCCTTTGTTATACAGGTAATGCAACAAAAGTTAAGGTGACAAAGACCCCTGTGAGCTGGCAGAGCCAGACAAAACACTGCTCAGAATCCCAGTCTATTTGACTGGCTGCCAAATGTACACTATCTGTGTACTTTCTGGATGGTAGAGATCAACTCTCAAAACACAGAAAAGGAAAAAACAACAACAGCAAACAATGCCTAAGATCTGGTAGAACATTTACATCTCAAAGACACAGGGAGAGAAATGAAAGGGTTTTTGTTTTCTTTAAGGTCAGAATTCTGAGAAGATGTTTTATGAAGCCAGTTTTCTCTAACTTAACTGTGTATGTAATAAAAGAGCCACATCTTGGGCATTTTCAGGGCAAGATTTCCTTGCAAATATAAGTTTTGTACATACATACAAAAGCCTGCCTGGGGTATTAGTTGGAAGCTGGCAATCTGTCATTCCTTTTCTTTTGTTTTGAAAACTTTGTTCTCCATTCCAAGGTCAGTCTGCCAAGATAAATTGCTAGTGATGACCATGCAGTGGACCAATGTGCTCTTTGTGAGCTTAACTCCTCTAGGAGTTTCAACCCCCTTACATGTCTCAGTTTCTCCCTTGGGTAGTATAAGACCACTGTGGGTATTCAGATCACTGAGTGGCCAGCTCTCATGTGTGTCCCCAGCAGAGCAAGTTTTTAATTAAAATGAGTGGGTTTCTCTATAGGGACAGCTGCATGGTATGAGGACTTGCTGCCACCACTTTCAAAAGTTTCTCAGTTCCCTGAGAAAGCCTTCATCAGCTGGGAAGAAGATGTTCCTTATTCACAGTTGAAAGCTCTCATGAGATATCTTCACTTTTATTCCAACAAACCCTATTAAAGTAGCCCATTCAAGGAAAAATGCCAGGCCAGTCTCCCATCTAATTACCCAGACCAACCCTACTCATTGTCTAAATTAGGCAAAAATCTTCTCAATGTCTTTCAACTGAAGATAACCCAGGTACCTCTTCTTGAAACTAAGTTTCAAGGATAACTTACTCCTCCAGAGAGGAATTTAATACGACTGAATAAAACCTAGGATCATCAGCCAATAATGGGACATCTGAAAACCAGGAGAGACTCACACAAATTTGTCTGGACTCCCTCAGGAGGCGGACAGACCCAAGAGGCCTCTGCTTGTGCCAGGTTCCAGATGTTCATAGAGTTCAGGCAAAGGAGAGATGTCTGCTCTGAATCCCTTCACCGGTTGCCAAAACTATCAATTGAAAAAAACAAAAACAAAAAAACGCACAACTTAAAAGTGGAGAATTATGTTTTATTCAGGGCATTACTGAGGGTTATAGCTTGGAAACAACCTCTCAGATATCTCTGAGGAACTTTTCAAAAGAGGTAAGGGAGAGCCAGGATATACAGGAGTTTTTGCTGAAGAACAAAACAAAACAAAAAACATAGTCAAATGTCAAAAGATTATTGCTAATCACAAAAAATCAAACATCTCAAGTTAATGATTTTAGTGCCTTTCTATATATGAAAGATGCAAGAGTCTGGGCTCACTGAAATTATTCCTTTGATAGGTATCTTAACTACCTAGGGCCAGTATCCTGTTTTTCTCCACCCTGAATCCCATCTGGGTGCATTTTTGGTGGTGGCTGCAGTGGCCAATAGCTTTATGGCAGCAATATACTTTGTTTACTGAAATGGCAGGTGACCTTCTTTGTCCACAGGTTAAAATTTGCCTGGTGAGAAATGTGATAGACACTGACATGAATCAGAAAATATTTACCCTTAAGGAATCACAAGTTATTTTAGGGTTGGGAGTCCAACAAGTAGATAGGATGTCACCAGTTATTTTAGGGTAAGGTTCTATTAAGTATCTTGAGTTTCTGGCAGATGTTCTGGATACCTTCATTAGGACAATAATAAGTCACACTTCCTCAGTGGCCTTCCAGCTCCATTTAGAGAGCTCGCTTAGCAATACCAACTCCATTTTGATTTTCCTCCCACAATATCTCTTCCCCATCTGAGGCAGGTTTTCCCTTCACGCTGACCCAGGTGTTCCCTCAGTGGTGACTTAGCTCTTCCCCAGCTCCTCAGCCCTGTTTCTCATTCAGCACCCTCAGGGGCCTGCTCTTCACCTGAAGAGGAGCCAATGCATGCTGTCTGGTCTGAGCCTCTGCAACATCTTAGTTACTCTAAAAGCACCAGTTTAGGGCTTACAAGAGCAAGATGGGTAATTTTCTCCATTTTAGAGATGAGAAAATGAGGTTAAAAAAATAAAATAACTTGTCCCCGTTGGCAAATAGCTAGCCTAGATCTGAACCCAGCTTTTCCCCCTTGCACTATAGCCTCTAAAGTGCAAATTCATCTGGAGATCCTCTTTGTGCTGAAAGGCAAGTTGCTTAAAGTGCTACTGTTCCAGAATACTGAATTTAGAGCTTTGGAGGTGGGCGGGCTCAGCACTCCTCAAATCAGACTGTGTGGATGTCCCTGACCTGCCAGTATCCAGCTCCATCCTGCTTCCCAGGGAAGCGCTGAGCCCAGGATGCAAGCAGAATCCCAGGGTGAGGATCAAGCAGGGAAGGGAAGTGCATAGAAGGAAAGGGAAGTTTAAACACGGTGAGGCCTTTTTTAGCTTTTAATGTCCACTGAGAGAATATTTTAAAACATGTCAGCGAAACAAGGCAAAGGCAAGTTCTGAAGAGGGGAAAAAATAGAGAGAAAAATCACAGAGAAAAGACTTGTCCTTCCCAAGAGATGGTCGCCCCAGCAGTATTCTTCAAGAAGCTTTCCTTCACAGCCCAAATCACAGAGTTCCCACAAAGCAGTTCCCATGGTGATGAGGAAGCCGCCCACTGAGCCAGGGAATCTGGAGGCTGAGATATGCTGTCAGAGCCAACTCTGAGAGGCGGTTGTCAGGAAAAGCAGTGTGTGTCATGTCAGTGCTGGCCCTGCATTCACTAACTGGTGCCCTGGTGCCTGGATTACTACAAGCAAGTCAGAGGACGTTGTAACAGGGAAGAGCAAAATGGAACTCTATATTGGATCGATCTGTTTCTTTTACTTTAACCTCTACTTCTCCTTGCTTTTGTTATTATAATCACACATAATGGCCTGCCTCAGGGAACCCTGCCCTTCTGCCTGAATGTTAAACTAAAGTGCCTTTGTTCAGCTCACAGGGAGACAATCTGACCCTGCCCACCTGTGAATGGCTACAGAAAATAAGAAATTAGCACATTACCTTCCCCGAGACTGGCCAAGCCAGGAAAAACGAATGGCCTTTTTACTTTACTTCCTCGCCTCCTCTCCCTCTCTGTTCTATAAAAGAAACTGGCATCCAGACCCCGATAAGATGTTTTTTTGGGGGACCCTAGCCCCATCTTCTTGGATGCCCAGCTTTCCAAATAAAGTCGCTATTCCTTGCCTCAACACGTCGTCTCCCAATTTATTGGCCTGGCGTGCAGTGAGCAGAGCAAGCTTGGACTTGGTAACAAGGTGACCCTGTGGCCCAAGGGGAGCCCTCACAGGCTGACCCCATGGGCCTTCAGGCAGTGGAACAGAGCTTCCCCAGTGCTGTGGATTCCCAGGGGGGTCAGGCTTACTACTTACCCTGGGGAACCTGTGTAAAGAACTATTTGCACCTGCTGGGGAAATAGCATTAAAAAAAAATCTTCTTCCGACCCAGAAAACCTCTCCACAAAGGTGGTGGAGACAGAAAACAGGTACATTAATGAATAAAAGTTAAATCAGAATGTGATACACACCACAGGTAGTCTGCTGAGAAATTGCAGTGACAGAAAAAAAAATCCGACCCCCTTGTATAGCCAAGCATAGAACCCATTACATACATGTTCTCAGACAAACAATAACTAGTCCTCAAGTAAAGGTACTTGACAGTACCATTTGTCACACATAGTTCATCCTTGACTTACGTGGTAAATGGGGTGACTGTGTTAGCTTATCAGCCGTATCTAGTGGAGAAAAAAAACTTCTCATATTTTTATGGCTGGAGGTAGTTTTGCAACTTGCAGGGGGATCCTGGAGCAGCTAAGCAAAGAGAACTTGGCCATGAAGTACTCAAGTTATCTTCTTTCATCATGACAACAAACTCACAGCCAGGCTCCATCTATCTTAGAATTCAGAAGTGAGGTGAATGTCTTAAAAGAAAGGTATTGCCATGTTTGTTTGAGTTGGGGAAGAAAACAAAGTTAGGTGCTTTCTGATCCCCCAAACCTTATGCTTTTATTTGGCTGACTGGTCTGACCTGAGGACTGGCTTTGGCTAACTGATGGAAAATGACAACACTGTCCAAAAACTGAATGAGTTAAATGTGTAGCTCCAAGGCTTTGAAGAATATATGTTTCTGAGTCCAAGCTCGCTCTGCTCACTGCACAACAGCCAATAAGTTGGGAGACGAGGTGTTGAGACAAGGAATACGGCTTTATTCGGGAAGCCGACTGACAAAGATGGCAGACTGAAGTCTCAAAGAAACCATCTTATTGGGGTTTGGATGCCAGTTTATTTTATAGAACAGAGAGGGGGAGGAAGGGGGGAAGTAAAGTAAAAAGGCCATAAGTCTTGCAAACATCTCCTGGAATGGCCAGCCACAGGGAGGGGATCTGTTAATTTCTTCTTTTCTGCAGGCTTTCACAGGTGGGCAGGGTCAGATTGTCTCCCTGTGAGCTGAACAAAGGCGCTTTAGTTTAACATTCAGGCAGAGGGGCAGGGTTCCCTGAGGCAGGTCATTATGTGTGATTATAATAACAAAAACAATGAAAAACAGAGGTTAAAGTAAAAGAAACAGATCCAACATGGGGTCAAAATTGGCTCTTCCCTGTTACAAACACATAAAGATATTAAAAGTACATGTAAAAATTTTTTATGTCGACTTAACAATATTGTTAAAAACAAAATTCAGCCAAGTAAATCTGAAGATCTAATTGGCTTTATTAGGCAATTCATAAATCAGACAGCATCCATTGTAGCAACTGGAAGAGCCTTCTGAGGGATTGTATAAAATGGAAGGTTTTTACAGAAAGAAGGGTAGGACAAGGGAGCTATTAGCAAAAGAAAAGAAAGGATTATTTTTAGGTCAGGACATCTGCTTTTGTGGGGAAGAGAATGGCAAGGGTTTTATTATGCAGGTTGCCTCTTCTTCCTTTGGGGGATGAAGAGGGCCCACAAGACCTACTACCTCAGTGGTGCTGACCAGTAAATTTTAGACTAGTGGATTAAGTTTATACTTCTGGTGACAGTTGAAACTGCAGTTAGGTTAGGTATTAAATCAAGGTTTGGCTTTAGCATAAGTGACACCATTTGAGGCCTGCAGTTTTTCTCTTTAACTGTATGCTAGAAGGTATATAGTTTTTTAGTTTTGTTCTATTTTCATGTTCAGGGAGTATGTGGACAAACATGTTATAAAGCATAGCCTGAAAGATTGGAAGGCTTGAGACCTTAAACAAACTTAGTGCCATAGAGGGCAATACAGCTCACAAGTAAAAGAGATCAAAAGAAGGAAGCATAACAAACACCCCATGGCACCACTAGCAGCAGCATCTCTATATTTGTGGTAAATATAACAAGTTCTTGAAGGGTCCTAATAAAACACTGAGAAAATTAGCGACGGTGTCAAACAATAATCAGTAACCATGGAAGCACCAGAGGTAAAGGTAAATCACTTAGGATCCCACTTCTGATGTCATGTAATGTCAAACAGTAATCAGCATCAAGGCTGCAAAGGACAAAGAGCTTTATCTGGGGTCTTAGGAATTACAATTCAGGAGACACTTATTTGGGTAAAACTGAGAGTGTTCCAAGGAAGAGAATGAGTCAGGGGCTCATAAAGGCAAATCCACAAGGTTGTTAAAGTTGCCTTGCAAGAATGATGATTAGCTGTGATGCAAAAAGGAAGATTTGCCTTTAAAGGATAGGATGTCACAAGTTATTTAGGGTAAGGATCCAATAAGTATCTTCAGTTTCTGGAACTTTGGGCAGATGTTCTTGATGCCTGATAAGTGGTCAAAAGTTCAGATTCCATCCAGGTTGAGAAGTGCATAATTCTCACTTCCTCATTAGTCCCCCAGCTCCATTTTAGAGAGCTCTCTTAGCAATACCAACTCCAATCTGATTTTCCTTTCACATTTCCCCCTTTTGATTGAGATCTTTCTTTGGAAAGCATTGATGATCAACCAAGGACCAGCCAAAGACTTCCAGAAATATACCTGTTGTTGAACAAATTTGGTTTATTGGCTCATTGCAATCAAAGAGACCATATGTCATGGAGAACTGTGTGATGTCTTAGTAAGAAGATGCTAGAAAGGACTTGTTATAGGTATTTAAAAATGTACCTGAGATTCTGGTTTTACTCAAATTTGTTGTGGACAGCAGATTAGAAGACAAGTGCCATTGAAAAGATAGTCTATTATGCACAGTTTCCAAGAATAGGAGGACATGCCACAGGAGAGAACACAAAGGTTGGTGGCAGGCAGAGAGAGAGTGAGGGAAACTGGGAAGAGCTTTCACGTATTGTGGTTTTCCCAGGAACGGATGGGCTGACCAGGTTTACAATAGTTTAAATAATTTCAGTGGACTCGGGGGTGTAGAGGATGCCCCTATTTGTCTGATGCCTAGCCCTGGGAAGATTAGGGCAGGGGATTAGTGTCTCACGAGGGTAAGTGGACTTTGGATTGGTTAGTTTTCGTATGAAAGCAATGTCCCAGAGGTCAGCACATCAAATACAGAAACCAGAAAATGTGGTTAGCACAGTAGAATTTGGCCTTGTATTATGGGACTTTTGGAATGGTACAAGAAAAGTAGGCTTTGCTCAGTGTTGGATGTTGTCAAGAAGCAGGAAAATTCTTTGATTGGATATCTTCATACTTGTTATCTCGGTGGTGGGATGAATGAAGCAGAGCTGAAACTCTACTTGGTAAAGGAGCAGCAGTCTTTCAAATTAGCCAGAAAAGGGAGAAGTTCAGTCATTTTTGTGGTTTGGACAAATTCTTGTTTTGGTTTTGGCTCTTTAAATTATTTCGCTGGTGTTTTGGTTTCTTTTGTTATTCAGACATTATTATAGAGTGTTTTTGTTTTTTCTTGCTTCTTCATTTTCCAAGTGACTTTAAGTGACTTTGACTTCTGTTGATATTCTGTGAAATTGTTTATGGGCAAAAAGAGAGTTGAGTTGAGTTCCAGGCCAGCTTCTGGCTGTCAGCGGCTGCTTCTATCTGTCTCACAATAATCCTACAAAGTCAGTCCTACTATTTTCCAAATGGGGAAACAAAGACTTAGAAAGGTTAAGCTACTTAAGTTCACAAGGTCAAGAAGAGGTAGAGACTCTGATCCCAGCTACTTCATGATTCTACTTCCTCCCTGCTGTAAATAATATGCAAACATAATGGTTCTTTCTGAAAGTATGAAAGATAGGGGGAAAAGCAGTGCCAAGAGAAGGGGACTGGATAAACAATCCAAAAGGTGTCCACTTTCTTACAAATGTGAATTAGTAAGTAATTCCACTGGTGCAGTGTTTTAGTGTTACTCTGATAGTATAAGTAGCTTCCTTTTATTGGTGTCTAAAATCTAAGAATCAGATTCAGGGGTTGAAGTAAAAACATTTGAACCCAGGAAATATTAACTGAGCAACTGGACATGACCATGACACTTAAGTAGGAACTGTTCACTGTAAGGAGTCCAAGAATTAAGTTCCAAGAAGCGATATAAATGGCACCTGGAAGGAACAATTCCTGTTGGAAAAAGCGGGTTTCATATAAGCAGCTTATTTACAGCATATGGCACAATTTTCTTGTATTAAGTTGATTGAATTATTCACAGAGGAAATTATTTTAGTAGATGACTAAACTGTAATCTGGCCTACCCAGAATCTGTTTCTACCCATGTTCATGAACGAGAAAATAGTAAATGGCCTGAATTCCCTGGGCTTTGTTATTCAGCAGGACAAAGAAATGTGTTCCCAAAACATTTTTAAGAGATACGAAGAAGAATTTAGTTGGAAACATTTGTATATAAAGGGTATCGTTTTGCAAATACCATGAAGACATGGAAAAATTACCATGTTCCATCTCAAAATAAAGTGTTTCCTATAAAATGGTTATAAAAATCTTCAACCTTGTGATTATCACATGCATCTGAGTTTATGAGTTTTAGCATGTTATACATTGAAAGCAACAGGTTAAGACAAAATGTACGAGTTATTTATTCAGTGCACATAAACCTGAGTACCAATAACAGAAGAGTTACGATAGTGTGTAAATGCTACCACGTAAATGTATTTATTTTATTTTTTAAATAAATTAATTAATTAATTTAGTTTTGGCTGTCTTGGGTCTTCGTTGCTGCACGTGGGCTTTCTCTAGTTGCAGTGAGCAGGGGCTACTCTTCTTGGGGTGTGTGGGCTTCTCATTGCAGTCTTCTCTTGTTGTGGAGCACGGGCTCTACAGGCGTGGACTTCAGTAGTTGTGGCATGGGCTCTGTAGTTGTGGTGCATGGGCTTAGTTGCTCTGTGGCATGTGGGATCTTCCCGGATCAGGGCTCAAACCCGTGTCCACTGCATTGGCAGGTGGATTCTTAACTACTGCGCCACCAGGGAAGCCCACTGTCTTTATTTTAGCATGTATATGTCATACAGATGCAATATAAGATAGGAGGGGGAAAATTTACTTCATTTTGAAAAAGTGCCATGTAAAGTTTAGAAGAATTCAATGTACTGTAAAAATGCCAGAGTTAACCACTTATGGGTTTATTTTCCCTAAAGACCTAAAGGATTTATGAAATTAAAACAGGTACCTATTAAGTAGCAAATTAGGCCACAGGTACTAGAGTTACTTTTGTCAGTACTTGAAAATTGTATAATAAATAAAAGGAAAAAACAAAAGGGCTCAGACAAGCAAATGTTTTCTATTAAAAACCCTAGTCCTTTTAAAGAAATGCCTGAGGCTTCTGAAAGATAAAAGTCTGAAAATAGAAAATTTAGGTACACATACATATATATAAAACCCAGGCCCCAAGAAGCCTTAGTTTAAAAGTCTAAGTAGTACTAACACAACAAAAATAACAATAATTATAATGACCTATCTGGCCTCTGAGAATTAAGAGCTTTACAAATGACAGTGGCAATTTTAAAGATTCCATATTTCTAAAATGATCATAAAGAATATTTTTGAGGTTAAATATTTTCTAACAAAGCCAATTATATCTGTCAGAATACTGTCACCACAACCCAGTGAAGAGTAAAAAGTTATAATGTGACTTTTTCATTGAATGCAGCAGCAGTGTCCAGTATTATTTCAGTGAGTTAGGGGAAGAGCAAGAAAACATCCACATTGAGTTTACAATTTTTTTTAAGGTGTTTTATTGAGGTATGATTGGCGTATAGAAATTCTTCTCCCCCCTCTTTGTCCCTCCCTTTCCCCTCCCTCTAAGCAGGAGCATCTAGCCTCTTTCACTCAGCATAATTATTTTGAGATTCATTTCTGTTGTTGCATGAAATATTGATCAGCTCATTCCTTTTCATTGCTGAGTGGTATTTTATTTATGGATATACTACAACTTGTTTATGCATTCACACGTTAAAGGACATTTGGGTTGTTTCCAGTTTGGGGCTATTACAAGTAAAGATACTATGAACATTTATATACAAGTCTAAGTATGAATATCTGCTTTCATTTGTCTTGGGTAAATAACTAGGAGTGGAATGACAGGGTCATACGATGGGTATATATATGTTTAACTTTTTAAGAATCTGTCAAACTGTTTTCCAAGCAGTTTGTATCATTTACATTCTCACCAGCAGTGTATGGGAGTTCCATTCCTCCACATCTTTGCCAACGCTTGGTATGGAGGGTCTTTTCAATTTTGGTCATATTAATAGTTGTGTAGCGGTTACCTCATTATGGTTTTAATTTGCATTTCCTTAATGACTAATGATTTTGAGCATCTTTTCATTGTCTTATTTGCCATCTGTATATCTTTTTTGGTCAACTGTTCAAATCTTTTGCCCATTTTTCAATAAGACTGATTTCTTATTGTGTTTTGAGAACTCTTTATATATTATGTATACAAGTCCTTTATCAGATATGTAATTTGCAAATATTTTTTCCAAATCTTTGGCTTGTTTTCTTTTAAATTTTCTTAACAGTGTCTTTGAGAAACATAAGTTCTTAATTTGATTAAGTACTATTTATCAGTTTGTTCTTTTATGGATCATATTTTTGATGTTATACATAACAACTCTGTCTAAACACAAGGTCATGAAGATTTCCTGTTTTCTCCCAGATCTTTTATAGTTTTTTTACATATTAGATTTAGGTCAAACAACATTTCTCTGGTATTCTGCCTTGCAAAATCTACCAACCCTGTCTTCCCTAAGCTCTCCCCTCTATCTCTCAACTCACAGAGACTGACAGGTACCACCTGGGGTCCTCCTCCCTTCACCATGGCCTTAAAACTTCCTCCAGGCAGTAAGCTGAAGCAATTGTAAGGCTCACCCAGTTGCTTCTCATCTCTCAAGAGTCACTGTACCTTGTTGCCCATGTCCAATGTCTTGAGTTCCAATGTCTCATGTATTTAGTCCAGTTCTTTATGTGTTTCAGGCAGGAAGGTAAAGCCTTCCTCTGTTGCTCCATCCTGACACAAGCAGAAATCCTGTGAACTCGAACTTTAACAAAATTGCCTTTCTTTTGTGACGAAAGGGCAAGAATATGACACCTGAAGTTGGAATATGTCACCACATTCCACTAACTTTGTTCTTTGCCTATAAACCTCAAAGCGTTTAACAGCCTGTGAAAATTATGGGTATTTCTGTATCTCTTAAACCAGATGACATAAAAATAGGTATCAAAAAAAAAAAAGTTCTGTCTGCCCTTTCATGAGGCTACATTTCCTTACTATTGCTGTTCTAAATTTATTTTTTTATTTTTATTTTTATTTTTTTAAATTTTTTTTCTGTACGCGGGCCTCTCACTGTTGTGGCCTCTCCCGTTGGTGGAGCACAGGCTCCGGACGCGCAGGCTCAGCAGCCATGGCCCACGGGCCCAGCCGCTCCGCGGCATGTGGGATCCTCCTGGACCGGGGCACGAACCCGTGTCCCCTGCATCGGCAGGCGGACTCTCAACCACTGCGCCACCAGGGAAGCCCCTAAATTTATTTTTTAAAAAACTATCTAGACCCTGCAAGATGGGCAGCTAGTCTCTCAAAGCCTTTTATAAAAGTTTCATTGAGGTTGAGCCCAGCAATCTCTGAACTGAGTCATTATATGACTTCAGTTAAGATCATCCCAATGTGAAACTAAATATGATGCCATCATAATTCTCTCAAATTATAATGTCTATGACTCTGGATTATATAATGTGGACCTGACAATACCAGCAAGCAATGTCTTGATATTTTTAACCTACATGGTCAGTCTAACCATGGTCATAAAATTGACTTTCTATTATCTGGAAAGAAGGCAGATGGAAAAATTAGCAAGGAAAAAAGACCTCACCATGTGCCAGAAGAATCCACGCTACTGCCCAGAGAACATCCTCAGATGACTCAGAAAAAATCTCATAACATAAGAAGTTTTAATACCAGGATTTCTACGTTCTGGATGGGGGTGGGAGTTCTCCATTATGCAGACAACCTGCCCTCTTGGAAAATGGGGGCTGAAAGAGCCTGTCTTCGTTTTCAAGTATTTCCCTAAGAGTTCTTTCCTTTATTTGTATCCTTATTTTTAACTTTCCATTTTCCCTTTGACCGCTGTTTCACCCCATGCTCTTGTGGGCAGACTCTCTAATATAAGCAAATAAACAACAAAACAAACAAATAGCACCTCTTTAAGCCCCATATTCTCTAAGTAGCAACTCAGTTTTTCCTGGTTATTTCTCTAGCCCAGAAGGATCCCAAATCCTTCAAAGCAGTCACTGTGCTACTAGTATGTTTCATACCTGTGCTCTCAAAGGAGAGAAATTGAATGAGAAGAAAAAAAATGTTCCCCAAATATGTCTCTTTCTCATTCTTGTCATTTCTCAGATTAGGAAACACTTAAAACTAATTAGTAAGCTTTGCTTTGAGAATGCAAGAGACCCTTTCAGAGGCCTCTTTTACTGAAGCAGTTGATTATAACCCTACGTTCTTTTTTTAATTCCAGTTTTATTGAGATATAATTGAAAAGCATTGTGTAAGTTTCAGGTGTATAGCATAATGATTTGACTTACATGCATCATGAAATGATTACCACAGTAAGTTTGGTGAACATCAATCATCTCATACAGATATAAAATTAAAGAAATAGAAATATTTTTTCTTTCTGACAAGAACTCTTAGGATTTACTTTTTTAACAACTTTCATATATAACTACAGCAGGGTTAATTATATTTATCATATTGTACATTACATCCCTAGTACATATTTATCTTATAACTAGGAGTTTATACTTTTTGATCACGTCATCCAATTCCCCCCAACCCCCGGACGCACAGGCTCCGGACGCACAGGCTCAGCGGCCATGGCTCACGGGCCCAGCCGCTCTGCGGCATGTGGGATCTTCCCGGACCAGGGCACAAACCTGTGTCCCCTGCGTCGGCAGGCGGACTCTCAACCACTGCGTCACCAGGGAAGTCCTCTCCTTATTTCTTTTTAACTACTCACTTCTTACTTCATAGGACTAAGACTATTATTTTTGTCCTATTAAATTAAGAGTTTGTAGTTTAGACGTACTGGTTCTCTGTAATGGACATTCTGGCTGCTTTTTCGACACCTCTCCCTCTCCTTTCGGCAAGTATCCTGACTTTCAGATATATATCCTCTGCCTCAAATCGAATATGCTTCCAGGAAAGCAGATGGCCCCCACTTGTAAGGGTGGGACACTTGGATCAGGCCTAAACTAACCCACAGACCCTTGCTGAAGTTTCTGGTTCATAGGTTGAAAAGTCACACAATACAGGTAAATGTGGCCTGAGTGTGAAAGCTTCATTTCTCTTCTAAGTGCACTTCTGGAAGGGACCCCAACCGCATCCCTGGATTTAATAGCTCAGGAAGCTGTAGCCATCCTGGGCTCACATGGGGCAGCCTGCTGTAGAATGCTTATGCCAGAGAAAGCAGAAATGAGATGCAAAGAATCAGGATCTTTCATGACAACTCTGAGTCACTAAATTAAACCAGCTGAAATCTACTGTGCTTCTGGTAGTGAAGTCAGTCAGTACTTTAGTGTTTAAGCCAGTTTGAGCTGTGTTTTCTGTTATCTGCAACCAGATGCATCTTAAAAGATCCACTGCACATTTTATAAGGAAGGGAATGTCTGTTTTTCAATCAAATTACATTCATAGAGTGTTAAAACAACATATACAAGTTTTGAATATTTTTTGCTGTCATATTTAGTAGTGTTACCATACTAAGAACTGCTATTTGGCTTCAGGTTGTTTTGTAAGAAATGTGGCAAGCTGTGTAAGTCAGTTTATTCTGTAATTACAGGGAGGCATCAGTATGCTGTAATTGCCATTCTACAGAAGGCAATTAGTATGGGGTTAGTACCAGATGAACAAGAAAAATAACATTCAGCAAATAAAACATACAGCAAAACAATGTATTTAATAGTGCACTGGTTTTATTGATGGCAGAAGAAAAAATTCTTTCACTTGTAAAAGGTATTTGCTTAATTTATTGTATTTTTTCCCCCATTCTTTATGTGGGTTGAATTTTTGCCCCTAAAATCTGTCTTTTAGTTCTCCAAATAATAATATCCACCATGGCTCCATCTTATTCTGAAGGGCAAGTAGGAGGTCTATCAACAGGTTTTGACCAGGATGTTTCAGTCAACAGCTCCTTTCTTCACAAAGACTCTATTTAAAAAGAGAGGAAGAAAGTGAAACTGGACCCTCAAATTGACTTTTCCATATGCAAGATACACTGCTGAAACTTACCTGTAAATGTGAAGTGTTTGTGTAAGTATCAATAGATCACAAGTAGAGCAAATTGGACACTGTTAATTCATAAACATACTGATTTATAAATAAACTGATTTATAATTTCTATAAATCAGTATGTAAACAAAAAGCAAAATATTTTAAATAATTTTTTCTTCTAGAAGTTCTTAAAGTACATCTCTGTCACTGTTAGTCTCTCTGTTGCTAGCATGTGCACTTCAGGAATTCGGATTAACTGAGTAGAGTTTAACAGAGGATGACCTAAAAAAGATGCAGTCTGCCAATGCACTTCTACCCCCATTCTACTCACCTCCATTTCCCCTTTGAACACCTTTGAGCTGGTTTAGTCTCACAAGTAATTTACTTGAGTCTGTCGCCTCCCCCTGCCTGCCCCCCACCTTTATCAGATACCACTCTAGTAGAAACACTCTGGGTGGTGACAACAGAAAAGGCGGAGAGAGGTGGTGAGGGAAGGCTTGTTTGCTTCAGTCCTATTTCAGTCTCATGGATGAAAGAATGGTTGGGCAGGGATGGGTAGCATTCCCACGGCTGCATTCAAACAGCGCAGAAGTCTTCTGAGGTAAATAGTCTCCTGATTAGAAAATGAAGAGCTTTGGGTACTATTATCCTCACACGATGCCTATCCAGCTGGCATCACGGGGTCCTGTAATAATAGCTATCTTCATGGCAATCACTTCCCTGACCTTGATTTGAAAACTTTTGCAAAAAGATGCTGATCTAGATTGCCAAAAAAAAAAAAAAAAAAAAAAAAAAAAAAGCCATTTAAAAATCCATCTTTTACCAGTTACAAATGGTGCTAAAACCTGGACCTTACAAAATAAACAAAGTCATGGTATTTATATAGTAGTCTATGCTTAGCTATTGGTTTCAAGGTTTCTGGTTAATATGCAAAACTGTGAAGACTACTCTTTCATGAAACAAATAAGAAACTAGAAATAAAATTAAAAGTGAGTCACCATTTATTAAACCACTTTGCATACTTAGCCTTAACCTCCATGGCACTAGGGAGCTTCCTGCTGATGTGTGTGACAAGGTCTTTCTACACAGGTCTGCCATTTCTCTCCTTTTACAGCAGGACATGAGGCTGTAACTCTTTGACTGGACCAGTGCAATAGCTTCTTAGATTCTTTCCCTCCTGGTGTTGTAATCCATCCTACATCCAACAGCAATATTTATTTCTTTTTTTTTTTTAATTGAGGTATTGTTTACAATGTTGTGTTAGTTTCAAGTGTACAGCAAAGTGCATCAACCATATGTATACATATATCTCCTCTTTTCTGGACTTCCTTCCCATTTAGGTCACCACAGAGCATTGAGTAGAGTTCCCTGTGCTATATAGGAGGTTCTCATTAGTTCTCTATTTTATACCTAGTAGTATATATATGTCATAACAGCAATATTTCTTAAGCTTAATTTTAATCATATAATTCTTATTCAGAAGTTCATGATAGCACCGAACACATCAAAGTCAAACTCTTAACGTGTCTAAAGCCGTACTCTTCTGCCACCACCAATAACTGGTATCTAATTCCTAGGACTCCAATAATGTCAGAGACCTCTCCAAATGCACATAGTTCTGGTCATTTTCATTGATTAAATAACTATGTATACTTTCTCTATCCATATATGCTCTTATCTCTAAGTTGTCTGTAACAATGACGAGCCCAGGAACTAGAGGTTTTGGGCCCTCTCTCCCCTCAGGGGGTGAATCTGACTTGCCAGCACTCTCTCAGACCTAGGCCTATTTCCCACATTGCCCCCAGAGACCTCCTCCTCCACTGAGCCCTAACTCCCAGCTATCTCTTGCTTTTGCTAAGCACTGATGTTGTCCTTAGTACCAGGCTCAAGCAGAATCTAATTCCCTTTCCACTTTGGGGGAAGTATATGAGTATGTAGGGGTGGGCGGTGGTGGCGATGGTATAGAAGGCTTGTAAAAAACCTTCTTAGGATAATGAAAGAATGTAAATTACACATCAACAACTTTAAATCTTGGATTTAATACATTGATTTAAAAAACACTTACTTCGCAGCTACTATGGGTCATTCATCACCTAGCAAAGTACCCAAAACATAAAGATTATGACTACGAAATTATGTTCTTTAGAACTGATAAAAGAAAGTGTCTTAAGTGTTTCTTACTATCTTGAATAATTTTAAATAACAAAATCTTACAAAAATTTCAGCATATATTAGAATTCATGCTTATATTTGCTGGAAGTCAAATGGCTGGATACAGTGGATATCTTCTTTTTAAATGTTTAAGTTAAATGGAAACCAGGAATGAGGAAATAAAAACAAAATACACTACCAAATGTAAAATAGACAGCTAGTGGGAAGCACAGGGAGATCAGCTCCATGCTTTGTGACCACCTAGAGGGGTGGGTGGGATAGGAAGGGTGGGAGGGAGACGCAAGAGGGAGGGGATATGGGGATACATGTATGCATGTGGCTGATTCACTTTGTTGTACAACAGAAACTAACACAGTATCGTGAAGCAATTATACTCCAATAAAGATGTATTAAAAATAATAAAAAAATAAAAGGCCTATGCTAAAAACCTTTCATTTAAAATTATATCTTAAGAAAAAAAAGTAATAAATATATCAACTTAAAAAAAAAGAAAATAATATATTCAGTTGTGTGACAAAAGCAAAAAGTATAATTCTTATTGCTGAACCTCCCATTCAAAGATAGTATATTTAATTCTACTTCATAATTTTTCATAACATATGTTTGAACTAAGTACAAAAATGAATAAATAAATTTTTTCAACCAAGATCACATGTGTCTTACTAATTAATTTTTAGAGTAAATTTTGCAGTGAGGTTTTTCTAGTGATACCATCATGGGACTGTCCCCCACCAAAATTAATTTTCTTACTGTGAGGATTTCCATGTCAACAGTATAATCCAAAGCAAGCATCTGGGAAAGATGGAAGTTTTAGCTCAGGGAACATAGCGAACCACTTAGATTGTAACGTTTTAGTTGATTAGGAACAATTTGCACTGTACAAGATTGTAACGTTTTAGTTCATTAGGAACAATTTGCACTGTACAGTTTGATACGAATAAGCTACACTTACCCCAGGGCTATGGTTTATAATTTACTTTTAAGCAGTGTACTCTTTTTCAAAGGAAATTTTTGATGGAACTCTAATGTATAAAACATATGAAAGACACTAAAGAAGAGGCCAGAGGACTGAGAGTTCTACCCATTGGCTACACTCTTACTCACGCCCACCATCTTCTCTCTACTTCTAGCCCTCCCTTCAACAGCCCTAAGGCACCCTTGAAGAGCCCTAGAGTCCTGCATCCACTGTCCTAGAGCAATCAGAGGGTTGAGAACCTTTGGCCTCATTTTAAAACCTGTTTTAAACAATTTAGAAGACCCTGGAAAGCTAACAGGGAATTCTGTTTTCATTTACCTTAAATAAGATTTAATTATAAGCACACTGAGCTTATTTTAAAAGTGGATGTTCAACCGTGCACAATGTAAAGTTGCTGAAGTCCTTACGTATACTTTGATTCTGCTTTGGTCAATTCTTGCATGCTACAGAAAAATGCCCAAAGTCCAGAAGTAGCTCTTCTGTGATACTGTGGGCAAAAGGTCACGTTTGTTTACTTGACAGCCTTGTATTAAGTGCAAAGAAAAACCAACGATAAGAGGAAAAAGGTGCTACACTGGCTTACTCGGGTAAATCAGAAGTCAAATAGCAGCAGGTTTCTGCTCCAGGCACACTATTACATAAGGAGCAAAGGGCTAGAAAATACAGGAAAACATTTCTTCATTTAGGATGACAGAACTAATTTTTAACCAATGAAAGAGCTTTGGGGAAGCTGCAGGAGATGTAAGACTCTGGAACAGTGCTGTCCAGAAATATAATGTGAGACATACGTAATTCTTACTTTTCTAGTAGCCACATTAAAAAGTAAAAATAAACAGGTGAAATTATTGTAATAACTTTTTATTTAACCCAATCTATTAAAATATTATCATTTTGATATATAAATAATAAAAATTATTGAGTTTTTTTCAAACTAAGTCTGAAATCTGGTATGCATTTTTTATTTATAGCACATCTCAATTCAGGCTAGCTGCATTTCAAGTGCTAAACAGTCTTGGCTGGTTTGAGAGTCACACAGTAGGGGACAAATACAATGTGGATAACAGCATTATCAGAATGAACAGCTGAAATAAGGAAATAAGGAATTGGGAACAATTTCTTAAAAATTCTCAATAGTCTTGCTACTAAGAAGAGACTAAGAAAAAAGATATAAAGTCTAAAATAGTCTTATGTGATGTATAACAAAAGCTGTAACGGGAAAACTCTAATTATTAAAAAAAAATATTCAAAAACCCTGGCATAAGGAAAAAATAGAAATGTTACCAAAGATGGTGAAAGTATTTCTTTCTAAAAACATATTAAGAAGTAAGGTCTTTGTTCATCAAAATGAGAATGTCTTAGATTGGTCCTATAATTTGCTGACTTTGTTATATTTCTCTTCCTTCCTACTGAAGATGATTTTCAGATACCACCTCTCTTTCTGAAACTCTAAGATGAAAGTTTCTGTACTGACAGCATAAGGCCCCCAAATTACATCTCAATAAGCAGTCATGTTGTCTTCATCCAATTCCTGAAGATATATATGAAACATTTCCTCTTTCTTAAAAAGGACTGAAATCAATTAAACAAAAAATAAACTCAATTACCCAGGTTGATAATTATTTAGTCCTTTGTTTTCTTTCATCTTCTTCCTGCTTTCAAACCTATAGTCATTTCACTGATTGTCATCACCTCCAATAGAAAAGAGTAGGTATAGAGAAAAAAGGGGATTAGGGATAGCATTTGCAGGGAAAGGTTTGGAGAAAAAGTAGTTTGTAACTATGGTATTATATTAAATACTTTATAATTGAAAGTAGTTTTAAAACATTAGTTTTCTTCTATTACAGGCAAACCCCAGAGATACTGAGGGCTCAGTTCCAGACCACCACAATAAAGTGAATATCACAATAAAATAATTACCCTAAGTTTTTGGTTTCCCAGTGCATATAAAAGTTATATTTACACTATACTGTTGTCTATTGAGTGTGCAATAGCATTATGTCTAAAAAGCGATGCACATGCCTTAATTAAAAATACTTTACTGCTAAAAAGTGCTAACCATCATCTGAGCCTTCAGTGAGTCATAATCATTTTGCAATAGTAACATCAAAGATCACTGACTACAGATCACCATAACAAATATAATAATAAGTTTGAAATATTGTGAGGATTACCAAAATGTGACACAGAGACAGAAAAGTGAGCAAATGCTGTTAGAAAAATGGCACTGATAGAATTGCTTGATGCTGGGTTGCCAGAAACTTCCAATTTGTAAAAAATGCAATATCTGTGAAGTGCAATAAATGAAGCACAATAAAATGAGGTAGGTCTATATGTTATTATGAAATATTATATATATATAATATATATTATTATATATAATAATATATTATATATAACTGGACTTATATATTTAACATGATAGTATCTTTCTTTACATGGAAAGCTCCTCACAATGTCAACTTTACCTTCTCACATTAGGTCCGAGCCCGGGGAGGTTGGTAGAACTGCTGGGTTGGCCGAGTGGATCGTCTTGGCTGGCCATCACCTCCTCTACGGAATTCAAGAGTTTGGTCATAGGTGGCTTCTTCTTCCTATTTGCAAAGAGTAGTGATTTAACATGTTCAAAACAGTTCCAAGTTTCCTACATTAAATACATTTTATGGTCCCCATTTTGATATACCCTCTTAGAAGCTGCCCTGGGATTCACATCTGTCAATTTTTATAATAGTAGGCGGCAGGGGGAAGGAAAAAAAAGGCAAGGACATTGTTAAAACTCTTTTGGTCCTTGTTAATAGAAGGATGAAATTTATAGTAGTAACATTAGAACCAAATTTAATTCTAGAAAAGGAAACTATTTCCACATAATATTATGGTTATCTCCTCAAATGACTTGACACAATGTGGTGAAAACACAGAAAAGCAAGCAATGTAATACAATTTTAATTGAATATTTGGGCTTCTAAATATTTCCAGGTATTTATCATGGAAAGGGGTTTTAGTAAGATATGGAAAAGGGATTGAGGAGCCAGAGAATGTTCACCAGCTGTTTGTCCTCATCTGATGAAATCTCCAACATCGTTAAGAACCTTACATCTAGAGACAGGAAAAAAATAATGGATTGGAATGAGGAGAGAAATACAATTTCCATATAAAGAAAGCTTCATGCAAGACACAGCAATCGCCACAGTAAGACGCAAACTGTTTTCTTCTCATATTCTTTCTTACTAAGGGGGTAGAACCAGCAACTCAAGGAATGGCATGGATAAATTAGTATAAGCAGAATAAACAGCAGAAACAGTATAGTTAATTACAATATTTGAAAAGGACTTAGAAGCAACAGAAATGTAGCCAAAAGCCACACTGGTTTCTTACTGAGTGCTGCCACACTGTTATTTTAGTGTTTTAAATTAATGCAGCTGTGAAGTATGTTCCCTTCATAGAGAGAAAAAAATTGGCTCTCATTTTTGTTTATGAAAGAAACAGTATCTATTTCAAAAGCAGAGTTTAAATTCCAGCTGAATTATCAGAGCACAATAATTTGCATGATTTAGGAAATTTATCCTATTTCTTCCTATTCCTCCTTAATCGTTGAATCTTCTGTCCCAAAAGATTGCTTTCCTTTGACCCTAAAAGCAAATGGAGTTATATGAAAGACTGAGTTCTATTCTTTAATTTTTACAGATCAACTATTGCAATTTTACTTGATGCAAGTAGAAAGATGCTATGATAATTTGATCAAATCCTATTATTTAGAAATGATATTTAATATTTGGCACGAACATATCACTCATTAATAGGCATTCTCCACAGTATTCTTAAGAACCGTTATCTCCATTTTATATAAAGGACACTGAAGTCCAGGAAAGCTTTGTGACTTTGCCCTAATACTTCGAAGATAAATCTGAGTTTTGATTCAGACACTGCTATTTAAATCCTTACGTCTCAGTCTGCATGTAAAAGAAATAAACTAATTGCCCAAAATTAATGATCACCCTTAAGGGGCCATCATCACCTAAATAAGAGAATAGAGAAATCTGACAATACATCTGTCATAACTCAATAACAACATTTTAGAGACAAACTTCCAGATTAGTTCTCCTTTCTCTATGCCCCTTTCATTAATAATCAATCTCAAAACGGTTAGAAGTATCAGATATTATGTCTATAATTTAGTAAAGCAATCAAGATGGAGGAAGAAAAATTAAAGTGCTCAGAAAAGAAGAGAAATATTTTTTTATTAATATGGTCACTGCTCTGAATGATTATTGTCAAATCTTATAGCTAAATTTGAAAAGAAACTATTTTTATGATATATGACATTTGCAACTGTGCATATTAACTGAGAAGGATAAAAATATGTTTGCTGCTGTAGAAGGTGAAGTAATTATTCTAGGAATTAGAATGGAATATTATTATTCTCCACACCCAGCTGCAAAACTGGTTAGAGGACATCTAAAAACCTATATACTTTATCAATAAAATATAGTATTAAAGGTAGGACACTACATTTACTGAGTGAGTGACCTGGATTTATATAATAAATGTGCCATTGCTATTTGAAAAACTATCTCTATTGTTTAAAAGAATCTCAGACTATACTAGCCATAACCGATTAAATGGTTTTATAGAGATGACCAACCATGAGATTTCTTTGACATTATTTGATGTCTTCACAATCATTTTATACAAAATGGAAGCAAAAAATAAAAATAATTCTGACAGCTTGGTTTTCAGTTGTCAAAGGCACAATCTTGCTCTTTTAACTTTGAAATATTCTTCCCACAGAGTAGTCGGGGGCAAACCTGGTTACCCACAAAAATCACTTCATACAGTTTAGAGCTAGTAATTTTTAGCACTGAATGAGCACCCCTTTCCATATAACACACAGCTCAATTTAATAGATCAGTTTATTTGGAGTCATCTTTGAATGAAATTTATACCTTTATCTTCTTCCTTTAGTTTCACTACTCTGTAACAGCTTTAGAACTAAAAAAAAAATTAATTTCACAGTTCATGAACATTTAAAAAAAATCTGACAGTATTTTGAGCTGGCACAGTCCTGGAAGGCTATCTGGTCTGTCCCCTTAGATTTGACAGATGAGGAATCTCTAAACCCAGAGAGGTGATTTTCCCAAGTCACAGAGCTCACTAGAGGAAGAGTCCAGACCAGGGCCATTTTGTTTCTAACTCAGACAAGGTTCTTTAAAAGATTGGTGATAACGTTCACAAAAATGGAACTGACCAATGCCATCTTCAACAAAGCTTTTGAGATTTAGAACCATTTTATTGGGATTCAGATTTTTGCTCACCATGCTATCAGATTTACCTGGTTTTAAAATACCAAATAAATAATATTCAAAATGTGCCCTCTTTTTATGCCAATATTTAGTAGTTTATTACTCCTTTTAATGAAAAGATACATATTCAATAATCATTGTGACACCAAACATGAATGAAGTGATATGTTGAAAGGAAAAAATGAGTCATAGCACCAATGCAAAAAGGAGATACACAACTTCACCTATAAAACACATTTGACGGGTCACAACTACACCTTTCCTGCATATCATTTTTAGTCTCTCGATAGCACAAACTACATCTTGAGTGAGAATACAGACAAATACACTATTTCCTCATTTATAAATGAGCTGTTGGAAAAGCTCATTGTAAATCAGTTACTTCGAACCTGGAACATACTTCAGTAGGAGGTGTGAAACACATTTAAATACAGGTCAGGTTCTCTGTTCCACAAATAAAGGTGATGTGCAGATAAGCATATAAACCACCACTCTAAAGAAGGTGGTGGATCTGGTGGTTCTCAACTGGGAGTGATTTCCCTACCCCACAGTGTGGGGGCAGGGGAGGTAGCCAATGTCTGGAGACATTTTTGGTTATTACAAGCTGAAGGAGTAGGTGGGGGGAGTTGCTACTACATCCAGTAGGTAGAGGCCAAGGATGCTCTCTAGGCAAATGGAGGAGGAGGAAACTTCCTATTCCTAAGTGCCAGGACAGCCTGGAAAATAATTCTGAAATTCAGGAAGTTTGGGTTTGCCACCCTTTCCCTTTTCCTTTTCGGATATTTCTTCTGCCTCTGTCTCTAATGCCTAAAAGCTGCGTTTATGGAACTTCTGTGGGGAGGTCTCTATTCGCTGACAACACTATGTTTTCCTCTGCTTCAGCAACATGTTCATACTTACTTAACTTACTGAATTGCCTCATCTTACATTACCATTTCTTCAGCATTTTTGCACAGCAATGACTTTGTAAGGAGAAAACGATTATTGATTACTGGTGGGAGTAGGGAACAGGGATGGCAATTCTCTTCACAAAAAACTTGGAAAAACTAACTGATATTGTCACCTCTAATAGCTACTTTGTGTGAAATTTAATAAAAATTTTTCTAGTCAGTTCCTTTTAACAATTTGCACAGTAGTCACAAAAACACAAGCCAGCATACAAAATGTATACAACGTACCCTCAACAATAATCCTTGAACTCTGAATATTTTGAACACTGAAATCTTAATGAGTACATATCTCCTTGAGTGATTCACATATGAACTACTTATGAATTTCCAGACCACCTTTGCCTGTCTGGTTAACTTGTATAGTCAGTTTATAGAAATAGCAACTAATTTTAATATAAAACCTAAGCAAACAATAATTTTAAAGACAAACCTGCTTTCCCAAAATATCATGTAATAAAGGCAAAATAGGGACAGTAAAAAGATCATTGGTTGCCAAGGGTTAGGGGGGATGGAGGGATGAATACGCAAAACACAGGAAGATTTTTAGGGCTGTGAAACTATCCTGTATGATACTATTATGGTAGATACATGTCCCAATACATTTGTCCAAACCCAATGCACACCATGAGTGAACCCTAATGTAAACTATGGGCTCTGGAAAATAATGATGAGTTAATGTAGGTCTATCAATTGTAACATATGTACAACGGATAGATGGTGGGGGATGTTGATAAACGGGAGAAGCTATGCATGTGTGGGGGCGAAGAGTATGTGGGAAATCCCATACCCCTCTCAGTTTTGCTGTGAATCTAAAACTCCTCTATAAAATAAAGTCTAAAACAAACAAACAGAAAAACAGGCTGTAAAGTAGGCCACATCAGTGGGATACTTTGCGCCTCATATATTGCTGATGTGGTAGATATTTGATGAAATATTTGTTGACCTGCCTTATTAAAATGGCACATCTTGATCCATTCAGAGTCTTCCTGTGGTTATCCATAACTAAAATATGAGAATTAAATTTCTTTCACCCTTGGGATGCCATCAGCATTAATTAATGTATGAAAACCACTTTGAAGATTATTGAGCTCTCTGAATTGGCTCTAGGTTGTATATATAATTTTGATTATACCTTGGATATTCATAACATTTCCTCTTGGTTTCCACTGGAAAACTCTGACCTTTGATTTTACTTTTTAGTCCAAGTAATGAAATAAAGTACCTCTGCCCCATTCAAAAACAAAAACAAAAATTCATGTAATGGATTCCAATAGTAGAACTTAAAATATTTTAAGTAATCTATTTTAGATCAATTATACTAATATTCTATTATATTAGAGCAACTGAAAATTGGATAGTAATAAAGTAATTGAAGATTATGGATAACAGCTGTGCCTACAGGAGTCAAGTATTATGATTAACACTGACCTTAGTTTACCAATTATTCTTGTTTAAAAATATATTCCAATTCCATATTTACAACTCCACCACAAAATAAACTGGGTCTGTCTGTGGTAGCCTGGAACCACAGACTACAAAACAGATAGTTTCTGTAAAGAACAGTTAGTCCAAAAAACTAAGAAGCTATAATTTGCTCAGGTAATTAGTACCATAACCTGAGTTAGTAGGTCTTCTGATTCATAGTCCTGTCTGCCCTTCACACTATGCTTCCAAGTAATGAGGACAAGAAATACAGACACAGTGAATGCCAGAATTGGAAGAGGATTTGGGGATAATCTAATTGAGCAAATTTAAATTTTAAAAATCATCATCTATTTTTGGGGTAAATGTGACACTCTTCTTTCAAATGAAATTTTATACAGAATTCCAATATAAAATAGATGGGCTCAGGTTACAGTGGGTGTTTTTACATACAGTATCCCCTTGGCTTTCTCTTCTTTAGTTCTTCCAAGTTCTGTAACCCCTAAAGCACAAAAACTAAAACCAAAACTGGTTCAACCTCTGCTGTACACTAGGAACCAGCTAGGTTGAGTGGCTTGATTAATATAAGAAAATGAACTGCTGAAAGAACAGGAACGGGAACACAGGCCCCTGACTCAGTTCAGAGACCGTTGTCTTTGCGTTTTATCACAGGGAAAATCTAAACCCTGCTTTTGACTTCTATGAATTAAATTTCTCATTTGACAATACAAACTCACCTTCTATACCTAAATGGGGAAAAATAAAAATCTCAGCCTTCATTAAACATAAGCAAAATAAGCAAATTTTATGCTAATAAACTAATTTATCTGTTTTTGAAACTTTGAGTGAGATAAGATACCATTTTAGAATAAAGTGTAATGCAGAATTATAATCCCTCTTTCCCTCAGAGCAGCTCTAAAATAATCTGTTTAATATACCAGGTCCGGTAATAATTTATTTTAACCAAATATTTTGTGGCAGAAAAAAACCCCACACTGCTACAAGTAAAAGAATGAAATTAGAACACTCCCTAACACCATACACAAAAATAAACTCAAAATGGATTAGAGACCTAAATATAAGACCAGACACTATAAAACTCTTAGAGGAAAACTTTGGAAGAACATTCTTTGACATAAATCACAGCAAGATCTTTTTGATCCACCTCCTAGAGTAATGGAAATAAAAACAAAAATAAACAAATGGGACCTAATGAAACTTAAACACTTTTGCAAAGCAAAGGAAACTACAAACAAGACGAAAAGACAACCCTCAGAATGGGAGAAAATATTTGCAAATGAATCAATGGGCAAAGGATTAATCTCTAAAATATATAAACAGCTCATGCAGCTCAATATTAAAAAAACAAACAACCAAATCAAAAAATCAGCAGAAGACCTAAATAGACATTTCTCCAAAGAAGACATACAGATGGCCAAGAGACACATGAAAAGCTGCTCAACATCACTAGTTACTAGAGAAATGCAAATCAAAACTACAATGAGCTATCACCTCACACCAGTTAGAATGGGCGTCATCAGAAAATCTACAAACAACAAATGCTGGAGAGGGTGTGGAGAAAAGGGAACCCTCTTGCACTGTTGGTGGGAATGTAAATTGATAAGCCACTATGGAGAACAGTACGGAGGTTCCTTAAAAAACTAAAAATAGAATTACCATATGACCCAGCAACCCCACTACTGGGCATATATACCCAGAGAAAACCATAATTCAAAAAGACACATGCACCCCAATGTTCATTGCAGCGCTATTTACAATAGCCAGGTCATGGAAGCAACCTAAATGCCCATCGACAGACGAACGGATAAAGAAGATGTGGTACATATACACAATGGAATATTACTCAGCCATAAAAAGGAATGAAATTGGGTCATTTGTAGAGACGTGGATGGATCTAGTGACTGTCATATAGAGTGAAGTAAGTCACAAAGAAAAAAACAAATATTGTACATTAACGCATATATGTGGAACCTAGAAAAATGGTACAGATCAACCGGTTTGCAGGGCAGAAACAGAGACACAGATGTAGAGAACAAACGTATGGACACCAAGGGGGGCAGTGGCGGGGGTAGTGGTGTTGGTGTGATGAATTAGGAGAGTGGAATTGACATATATACAGTAATATGTATAAAATGGATAACTAATAAGAACCTGCTGTATAAAAAAATAAAATTTAATTAAAAAAAACCACACTGATTCAAGACAAGAAACAAAATCGGATTCAAAATCTAACTACTAAGCAACTGGTCCAAAATGCATGGCTGAGAATATAATGTTTTTTTTTTTTCTTCCTTTCACTGCCATTTTAATAGAAAAAGAATATAAACTTCTATATTACAAAATATATTTCATATTTTTTTCAATAGAAACTTAAAAAACACTAACTTTATAAAATAAATGGATGTTTAAAAGCAAATTCCGGATGGTACTGCATCAATGTGGGCAAAAAGTGTATTAGGGTACAAATACCCATTTTACTATGGGTACAAAGTGTCAGTGAATACAGAGAAGAAATTCCAAGTGAATAGTGTTCTGACCGCTATGATCTTTTGATCTCTATACCACCTCACTTATGATTCAGAGGCTGATCTGCGGATCAGTTCCCCCAAATAAGCAGTGATTGCCTTCAATCTATTATTAAAGTTTTGTTCTATTTCCACTTGCCCTCAGGCCCAGCCAAGGACGCCACCTGGTCGATATTAGCACTTCTTGGAAGAAAATAAATGATATTATTAGTGATCTTCTGGGAAAGTCTGAAAAATTTCTAAGCCATCAGGAGACATCATGGTGCTGATGTCGAAGATCTCGGCGGTGGTGTAGTGTGGTCCTCCCCAAGGAGGGCTGAGAAACACGACATCAGCCTTTAAACGAGAAGCCAGCTGCAGGAAATCTCCACAGATGAACTCAATCTTGTCCGCTACCCCATAAATTTCTGCATTACTGTGAGCAAGATCGATCTTAACAGGATCAATATCAATGGTGATCACTCTCTTTCCTGTTAAGGCAAACTGAATGGTATTTCCTCCAACTCCACAAAATGCGTTGACTACGGTGTCACAGTGGAAGGACGGGCTGACCCTGCCAGCAATGTGCTCAGCGATCTCGGGTGTAACTGAAAACCAGCCCTCTCTGTCTAATTTAATCCCATCGTCAAAGCGGGAGAAGAGCCTGTATCTCTGGGCCCAGTACTTTGCCAGCTCGGGCACAGCAGTGATCTCCGGAGGCAGACCAATTCCCTTTCTGTTCTTGCTCTTCTTCTTCTTCTTTTTATTTTCAGCTTCGGCTTCTACCTGAAGACGGTCTGGTGCAGCCTTGGTGGGGCAGTCACCCTCATCTGTCACTGCTGCTTCTGTGCTGTCCCTGTCAGTTTTCTCTGTTCCCACTTCCCCAGCTGAAGACATGGCACGACGCTTTCCAGGTTCTGGCTCACTCGTCTCCGGTGGGTCATCCCCTTTTTCAACAGACACTTCTTGTTCCTCTGAACCACTGCTTGTGCAAGTATCTTGAACGTTGTTATGAGAAACTGACTCCTGCGATGCTTCCTCATGCATTGGTTCATTACCCATTTTAGGAATTTTTCTACCTTATTCAAAGTTTTGCTTTTCTTGAAAAGAGTTTTTCCTGGCTCTTCAGTGAAGAAGATGTGTTTGTTTTTCATATTGATTTGTCTTCTCATGTCCAAGTACTTTGACTTGTACTTCACATTCTTGTGTGGATACTTGACCCGCCGGTGACTGAAATTTGAAATTCCACCATATTTTTGTCCTGAGCCATGCTTGAATCCTAGAAGGGAACCGTCGACATCAAAGTCTGAATCTGGGTTTTCATCAATGTCCAGTTCGTGGCTCCTCTTGAATTTGCTTGGCTTCTGTTCAGGTGGATCTTTGCCACTCTCATCTCCATCAGTGCCGATGAGGTGTGGTCTGTCTGTGATTGTGTTTGCTTCTGATGACTCTTGTGAATCCTGAGCTGGTTGGCTTGTGCTTCTGTTCCCAGACAAGCTGCTTTCCTTGCTTCCTCCATTATATGGTTCACTTTGGCCCTAAGCAAGGCATTCTCTTCTGCTGTCCATCACAACTCACAGAGGGATCTAATCGGCTCTGTTCTACATCCTCTGAATTCAGACTTATATTACTAAGTCCATCAAGAATTTCATTATGATCTTTATCACTTGAACTAGAGCTTTCGCTATCCATTGATGAAGATGGAGAAGAAAGTTCATCTGCTTTCGTGCGATTTTCGTCTTTCTTGTTGTCAACTACTGTTTTAGACACACAAGTATCTGTATCACAGCTTTGTGAAGCATGAAAAGTCCAACCCTGAGCTTCCCAATACTGAAACTGTTCCAAATAATACCAATACAGCTGGCTATAATGCTGCTCCCATTCCGCCTCTGTATTAGGGATGTTCCAGGGTTCTGAGGACGGCGTCTGACCTGCATGCTTTTCTTGCCAGCTTTGCCACAGCAGTTCCCCCTGGTATTCCTTCCAGTACTTCTCCCAGAGCTCCGTAATTTCCAGCTTTGGAGATAATGTATTTTCAGCAGGAAGATTCTCACCTTCAATGTCTTTTTTGGTTCGAAGTTTATACCTTCTGGTGTTCTCATTCTCAGATGAGGATGGATCATCTGAATCTGAAGCCAAAATGTCATCTTCCGCACATTCTTGTCTCCAAGATTCTCTCTTAATTTCATCTAAGTACTTCTTTTGATGTTTTTTCTCTTTTTAAACTTTGTTTCTAGTATTCATAGATACCTCAAAATTCTTATGTGCAGACACCCTACCACACTGAAGTGGCAGTCCCATACTTCTCATGAGTTCAGCCTCAGAATCAAGTTCACTTTCATCTGGGCCTACGTCTTTGCTGTCACGTGACTCTGCAGTGCCCTGGGGACGACCACCTTCTTCCTCTTCTGTAGCTTGCTCTCCTGCACTGTTGCCATCGTCTTTAACGTAGTAGCCTTTTAATCCCAAACTGCACAATTTCCGATCTTCCACAAACGCCCTGGAGCAGAGGCAGAGGATGCAGGAGCCCTCCCGCAGGTCTTCAAGGAAGAGACACATCTCCACCCGGGAGCTCCACTTCTCGCAGTATGTCGTAGCGCCACAGAGGAGGCGGCCACGCCGCAAACAGCGCCGGAAGACCTCCCAGCCGCTGTTCCGCTGCTGGGGACCGAGGGCAGGACTGGAGGCGTGCCTGGCTGCCAGGGAGGAACGGCAATACAATGTTTCAGGAGAACTCTGAGACATTTCACTGTGTTCTGATATTCTCTTTTTAGAAAAGAGGATATTCTCTAAAGTTACATAAGAATTAGGTAAGGATTATTGATGATTCTATCAGATATTAGGAAATCATCTGAATCCCTACCTCAAGGGTTTTATTCTGTACTCTGCCAACTAAAGCACTACCTAAATAAGACAACTAAACTTTAACATGGAAGAAAACTGGATGTTTCAATGACAGTTAAAGCAAATACAGTACTATCCACCATTGTCTTTCCTCTAACATCGTTAAGATCTTCTACTATTTAATACAAAGTAAACAAGCTATTTTTGGCAGCTTAGACACTCAAGAAAATGCAACTCAACATCAAAAGGCTGCATCCATATTTCAACTAGGAGAATATAATACAAAAAAGAGACTAGAAAATGTCACCCTTTTCAAACTTCAAATAATAAAAGTACTGATACTCTTCCATCAAAAACACACCCAACTTTCTTTAAAACTTGGAATAGAAAAAAGGGGAATGATTATTCTACTATGTGCCTGGCATTTTATCTCATTTAATCCTTGCAACAATGCTTTGAATTACTTAATCTCATCCTTCTACAGATGAACAAGCTAAGGCTCAGAGTAACTTACCCAAAGTTATGTAAGTGGCCATGCTTCAATAAGACCCCTGGGCTGTCCACTCCAAAGTTCTTTTCATGGCATCACATAGTGTATATTTTACATTTCTTGCTTCAGACAGTTTTGCTTATTTTTTTCTAATAGCTGGCTAAAGATTAATTTTAAATAAGTAGATGGCTTCTGCCCTGAGGCTAGTATAAACATTTAATGGTCAGCATCTTTGTTGAAATGCCATAGTGAAGTCCAAAGAATGAATATATGATTTGTAAAAATGTGTACCTCTCTCCAACTCATTTCCTCTTTTAAAGCTAAAGGTTAAATAGATTCCAAAGCTTGTCCAGAAGTCAGGGTAGGAAGCATATTTCTGCTCCAAAAGATGCCAATCTACTCAGATTCCCTTGAGAGATACCTTATCATGGAATTGGTATTTAAGACCTCAGTCTGTTAGGTCAGATCTGAGTCTGAGTTTAGACTCCACCACTTCCTACATGTGTTACTCAACTTCTCTACATCTCAGTTTTCTCACATAGACAGCAGTAATCAACTCATAGGTTTACAAGGAGCATTACATGAGATAATACCCAAAAAGAGTTTAGCAAATAAGCCATATACATTGTCTATTATTCTGAATTAAGTAATTCTTTGACAGTAATATATACATGCTCACTTCAACTGAACTATCAAGACTCACAGATTTTGCTAAAAATCAGGTTTGCTGTTAAGAATATTCCTCAAATTGCTTTTGTCAGATAAGGAAAGTGGAAAAGCCACTGAAGAAAATGAAAGAGCCAATGCAAGGAGAAAGACTCTTGTCACCTGCTTGCCTTTTATTTCTTCAGAAATTTGAAAAACATCTATACACAAAAACTAATGATTTCACATTATAAATCATTCCATTGTTACCACTGTTTTTGTTTCTTTTAGGAAGAGGTCTTCTTTTTTAATTATAGAGAAAAAGGGCAAATAAAACAAAGAAAAGGAGAAAATTAGCAAAGACATTACTGAAAATGATTAATCAAAAGTTAAAGATATTATTTGCCTAAAATATGAACATTTTAAGAAAAAGCTAAAAATAAACGTGATTAACCTCTTTGAACATCTTGCCTTAATAACAAGACCATAACCTTAAAATTTTATCAAATGCCATAAAAAAGAGACACTATTTAAACAGCAGAGGTATAGCAATGATGATTAATAATGAAAAATGCTTATCTATGCCTGTTGATATGTTTTCAGGTGATTGCCTATAAATTACTCTTGCAAAAGCAACTGCTTTCCCAAATATGCTAATTGAGCAAATATGTTTTAGAATATTTTACGGTTAAAACTTATGAGCACTAATCACAAGTGGTTAATCATTTCACTCCCTCATAAGTTATACCATTTTTACATCTTAAATTTGTAACTAATACAATATACTTTAAGAATGAATTAACTAATTCTTTCTCTGAAAGTAATAATTACCACATCATAATGCCAGACTGCTTTTTATTCTAAAACAGTCAGCCCAGTACATTTTATGTAACTGACCACTTGAGACAAGTACTTATGATGTGCTTCAGTGACCTGTAATACAGACTAAAGAAACAGAATTAGAAAAAAAAACTCCATGTCAAATTGATAAAATACAGGCCAGATCTTTGCCATTAAAAAGTACTGAGTGTTGGAGTAGGGAAAGGAGATGACTTGACATGCTTTATATAACTTTAAGAAAAGGTTTGCAATATCTAACAGTACAGAAAATAAAATCATTTGCTAATGTTTTCACCCCTAAGGAACATAAGATTGACAGGAAAAGAATTAAAATTTTGAATCTTATAGCAGCTATCTATAAGATTATTTATAGTTATTTATAAATTATTTATAGTTATCTATAAGATTACGATGTAATAATCATTTTCACATTTAAATCCCATACATACCCAGCAACCCATATTAACAATGTCTGCATAATGAAGTAAAATGATTTCTCTATAGTGAAACATAAAGAAAATATGTTTAAAAGTCCTTATCAATTATCAGGCTAGTTAATAAAAGCTGTAGTTTAAGAATTGTGAGGTGCCCCAGGAGTCAATGATCTGATCTACAAGGTACAAAATTCATCCCCACACATCACACACAGGTGGTGTGATGGTTCTGTCTCCTTCAAATAAGTGGTGAAGGATGCTAAGGCTTTCTCAGGCAGCCAACCCCACTCCTTTGTACCCTTCTCTAGAAAGTGCAAACTACCCAGGCTTTCTAATTAAGCCTATGTCCTTTGCCATATGGAAGATTTTAAATTATTTTAAAACAAGTATTATGCCTTTCTCTTAGTCTTCTATTTTCTAAAATCAAAAGACTCAGTTCCTGGAATCATTTGTCAAATACCATTATTTCCACTATCTCCCATCATCTTGATCGTATTTTCCTTTATACATTTTAATATTTACTATTCTATGTAACCTAGTATTCAGAATAATATTGCATGTATGGTCTGCTTGCAACATAATACTACTATTTCCCATGATGAGCAAACTCTATATAATCATTAGTGCAATCTGACCTTGCTTTAATGTTTTTAGCAGCTGCTTGATCATTCCTTGCTCATACTGTACTTGTCAACAAACGAAATGTCTATAACCTATTCCCAGGTCTATTTCATTGTATATTTGAAGAGAATTATTTTCCCAACCTAAAGTTTTAAATTTAACTGTAATTGAATATATGCACTATTGAAAGATACTAACTACTTTGGCATAGTTTTATCATTGGTGTGTTCTGAATAACTATATAATATTAAGCCAGTTTTTCTAAAATAAAATTATCTTGGTAATTTGTTAGTTTTTTTTTTGCCTAGTGGAAATTGGAGGATTACCACCTAAAACATACATGGGTGGCTAAAATGTAGTTTAACCCTGAAACTAGATTCCAGTGAAATTTAGAAGATAAAAGGAGATTCACAGTATAAGATTAAGCTCTTAGGAATAGAACTGTAGGTTAAAGGAATAGGTTGATTCTTTTTCTACTCTTTGTAAAATATTTTCTAGCCCCTTGAGAAATACCTCTTGCATATACATCTTTGCTTCTCAATTTAAAATTCTCTAAATTTTAAAGAGAGAATTAAGACTGAATGAACTAAATAGTTGATAGTTACTTTACCAAAACTGTGTATCACATATTGAGTACAAACTTACTGCTATGATGAAATTTTTATATACATTATACAAAAAGTAGGTTGGTATCATTTATCTCCATTTACAGGTAAAGTGTAAAATCATGTGCTATGATGTCAGCAAGTCTGCAAACTGAACATCAGCTCTACAACTTATTAGCTCTATGATTTTAGGCAAGTTTCTTAATGGCTCTGAACTTGGATTTGTACTTTTTCATGTGTATTAAGTGGGAATACTAATAATTATTTCATAGGGTTCCTGTAGTTATTAAATCAGCTAACACAGACATATATGGTGCCTGGCGTATACGTTCCAGTTATAAGCAGGCATTGTATAGAAGGAACTCCAATCGTCACATTCTCGATCATTTATTCTAATTATTTCAATATGTTGGTAAAGATATAACATATCGTCTTGCTGTTAACTAAGTATAAATTACTCTTAGTATGCTTAAATTTATGAGGTTTTTTCCCTCATGTTGAGATTTCAAAATGTTCAGTATATGAAGAGTTAGCTTTTTTTTAAAAGAAATCATTTTCTTTCCAAGCTTAGCTTCTCTTCTCAATCATTTTTGATGGTTAGACTGTTGAAGAAAGAAAAGGTATCACAAAGCTTTTCTCCAAGAATAATAAGGGAGATAAACTCATTTCCATCAACTTAGGTAAAGAAAAATTAGACAGTACATATCACCTGATTTAATTAAGGCTACTAAACATATTATATTTTGCTGTAATAATACTATTTCTAGGTTTATTGAAATTCAGGAACCATGTTTTTAGTCACATGTAATTCCACACCTGAAACATCTGAGATGTTCAACAGAGGCTGGGGGAACTGATAATATACTATGGAGAATAATTTGCTCATCATCATACCCAAAGGAAAAGCAAATAAATGTTTGTTCCTACTGAATATGTAAATATTCTTGTAGTTCAAGAATGAAGCTATTGTTCCTTCTCCATTCAGTCATGGCTGGAACAATGATGGTAAGAAAAAATCAGGAAGGTACAAAGTCTCTGCATTAGAGTCAAAAGATTTTCTTGGGTGCTTCAAATACCCAAGAAATAGATCAAAATCAAGTGCTTATACAAATAGATCAAAATTTACATTTTAAATACATCATAAAATTAATAAAACAAAATGGATGTGATATCATTTAGGTGCTACAGTTCTTACTGTAAAACACAAATTATCCACAATGCTTAATATGTACCTTCTGGAAAGTATTAAGGTAAAACAATTAACTTTTTAAAACTTCTAAATTCATCCATAAGATTATTTAAAGTGTACTCCTTTATGCAACTCGAAACTCCTTCCCCTTCCTCTCACTTTCTCCCCCACATACAATGTAAGCTGCTTATTAAAATAAAAAGTAAGGCAAATAGGTCCTCTGGACAAGAAGGGACAGTAGGCTATCAGTGATGGTGTCTATATTGTACAAGAATTGGTAACACTGAGAATTACTAATTAGGGCTTAATGAGAAATCAGTAAGAGGACTTCCCTGGTGGCGCGGTGGTTAAGAATCTTCCTGCCAATGCAGGGGACATGGGTACGAGCCCTGGTCCTGGAAGATCCTACATGCCGCAGAGCAACTAAGCCCATATGCCACAACTACTGAGCCTGCGCTCTGGAGCCCATGAGCCACAACTACTGAGCCCGTGTGCCTAGCGCCCATGCTCTGCAACAAGAAAAGCCATGGCAATGAGAAACGCATGAACCACAACGAAGAGTAGCCCCCTCCTGCGGCAACTAGAGAAAGCCCGCACACAGCAACAAAGACCCAATGCAGCCAAAAATAAATAAATAAATACATTTTTTTAAAAAAAGAAAAATAAATAAGACTAGTAAAGTTTATGGTACTCCTTCAGAGTGTAAAATGCATGATAAAATAGTCAAATTTCACTTTCATTATCTATGGATAAGAGCAGCACAGTCTCTTAAAAGCTGTATTGAAATGAGGAGGAAAAGCCTGTCCAGGGTTAAACACTAATTTATGCAAAAGCCCCATTTTGACAAGAATCCTGTCAATGTCAAGCAGCACGTACACAGACAGCAGGACAGGCTGAAAAGCTCTGTGTCAGAGCTGGGATGGAAGTCGCCAATTTATGAAGGCTGTTATAAACCATAGGATTTCAAAAGTGTGAAAGAAAATGATGGAAATTTTTATAACTTTGCAGGCAATACTATTAGCTTAAAGGGAACGCAGTTCTTTCACTTTATGAGAAAAACTAGTTTACTTTAAAAGACTTGTGAATTTTTCTATTAGGGCTATATTGTAAGACTCTTAATACAAAAGTCTGTTATCCTAGTAACATTCAAACAGAAAAGAAAACTTTAACAGGAAATATAAAAGGAAAAAAAATTAATTCAAAGAAAAAGATGGTACAAGGAAGCAGTTTCAGTTTCCTTCCCAACTCCTGATCTGGAAGTTCCAATCAGTAATTGCTGTGGCAGTCAAGGGTCAACAAATATTACTCTGAGGAAGTGAACAATAAGGGAGGCTGCTATTTCTAAATCCTTGAAGGAAAACTAAAAAATGGAAACAAAAGTAATTAAGAACCTATGTGCCAGGCATTTCAATCATTTGATGACTGAACAAAATATTTATTGAGGAGCTACTATGTTCTTTAAGACAACCAAAAGATTATGTATCTTGCCCAGGTTATGTTGGACTCTAAAATCCATGCTCTTTCCACACATCCCAGTAGATACAGAGGCTGAAGGAGAGAATTGCCTATCATGTTAAACTTTTACAAGGCTTATATAAATAGATCAAAATCAAGTGCTTTCCATCTCATTTACATTTTAAATACATCATGAAATTATAAAACAAAATGGATGTGATATCATTTAGGTGCTATAGTTCTTACTATAAAACACAAATTATCCACAATGCTATCTACTCTGAGCACCGCCTACTATGAATCACTCAATGAGAGAATGAACTACCCTGAAATGGCTACACTATCAATAAGCAGCTACTATACTTTAAATAAATTAGTGTTAAGTAAAGAGCTTAGAATAATGTTGGGTACAACATTAAGTGTTCAATAAAGTTAGCTATCATTACTCCTTCACAAGTGTAAAGTTCCATTCTTTATAATGTCACATACAACACAGTTTCTCTTTTATTGGTTTGAGTCAAGCAATTTGCATTATTCTAGAGAGTTACAGAGGTGGAGAACACATAAGGCTAAACGAGCCTTGATGTGGCACTCTACATTTACAAAGTGATTTTACAATTATTGGTGTCAATAACCAATGTAATACAAAAGTGAGGCTGAGAATCTGGTCAATTAGCAGAATGTTCATTTTTCTTCCAGTGAAGAAAGGAACCCAGAGGCAATCTTCTTTACTGAGACAAATCCTACTAGCTTACCAAATACAGTACATTTGTCCTTCAATACCCATGAGTGACTGGCTCCAGGACTACCCCATCATATCAAAATCTGTGCGTGCTTATATAAAATGGTACTATAGTATTTGCATATAACTGACACACACCCTCCTGTAGACTTTAAATGATCTCTAGATAATGTATAATATCTATTACAATGTAAATGCTATGTAAATTGTTGCCTGCATGCAGCAAAGTTAAGTTTTGCATTTTGGAACTTCTTATAATTTTTTTTTTTAATATTTTTGATACACGGTCGGTGGAACCTGTGGATACAGAGGGCTCACTGTAATTGTCTTTATGAAATTCATCCAACTTAGTGTCCCCCACCCTTGGTATCCACAGACATGGAGACTTTTCTGAAAAATATTACTAATGAGAAGGAAAAGTATAATAAAGCAGTAAAATTCACCAATACAAATATTTTCACACCAGATTTTTCCCATTAACTATTACATGTTCCAAGACATTTACCCTCAGAGGCTTAGATGAATACAAACAATTCTGCTTTGTCTATGTAATTGGCAAGTTCCTAAATTTACCTAAGAACTTATAATACATTTTAAATAAAGGATGTTCATCAATTTCATAATTGATAAACCTCATAGTATTGTTTCTGTTTAATGAGTGTTATCACATTCTGTGGCATAAACTTTGAGACAGATAACTTTCCTAAGCTCTCTTAGGAAAGTTGAAAGTAAGTTGTTGAGGCTCTTTTTTTTCAGAAATCTTTATCAATATTTTGGTATGGTAGCAATGAGAAAGGGCTGTCCACTTCAATAGCAGAATAAGAATATTCCATGGTAGCTTATAAATTAACTCTATGATTGTGAACAGCATGTGTTCTTAACTGGTTTCATATTTGGATTTTGTTTTATAATTCCATAGCTAGACAACTCTTTATAACTGTCATGCAAATATTATGATGAGCATTTAAAAACTTTTTCCTTATTTAAAACTGTGTCCATGTTAGGAAAATCTCCTTCTGTAAATAGGTCAGTTAATAGAAAAGTCAATAGGTTAGGTTTTAAGAGATTAAACAGGAGTTTAAAAATTTTCTACCTTATTTTCTTCTTTTCTCCTTACTGAGATAAGCCACTCTAAATGAACATTTTAGTAACTATCACAATTTTTTAAACAATGATATCTCTCACATGCTTGCACACTTGCACACCCAAACATACACAGGGTCACTGCATCTTCGAAGGTTCAAATACCTAATTAACATTTTTATCTATTTAATGTATCACTACCTGGCATGAAGATTAGCTCAAGAAGGCCTGAAACTTTTGTTAACATTCCTAGGATTATACTAAATTTACTAGCAAGAGCTTAAAGCCATTTTCACAGGGCATTTTCCAATACTGAATTCTGCTGAGGTCCTAGGGCAATAACATAGTCATCATGACTGTGCAGACTTTCAAATATCAGGTCCTTAATGAGAACCTCTACTGAAAATGGGCTGAGTGGTTAACTTGTTAGTTTCTACTTAATAAACTTGTAAAGTTCTTCTCATTTTTGTATCCACTTAAACTTTTCCTGCAGCTACTAAAAGACCAGAAACTGAGAATGAACTCTCACAGAATGCTTTGCGCCTAAGTTTTACTAAGGGTTGAAAACTTCTGCTGTGAAAATACATTCTTGGTCAGCTTCTTCTCCCATTTTCCTGGGTGGTTTCTAAATCTTTACATCTCTCTTCAAAATTCCTCTCCTATTCTTGACCTCATTACTTTGAACAGATGACCTGCTTTTACTTGACAGAAAAGAGTTCATTAGTGAAGGATTATTCACCTTCCTTCCCTGAAACCCAGCTTACTCTCATCCACACCTATATTTACTTCCTTCCTCTCTTCTCTTTAGTACTCCTCAACATACCCAAAGTCACCCAAAGTGATCGTACCCCACTTTCTCACCACAGTCTGGATTTTTTTTAATCCTTACACCTATTTTTACAACCTCTCTTTCTCTCTTTTCTTCACTCTGCCTTTGATGTAAACATGCTTGGATTTTCACCCTGAGCTCCTTTACTCCTTATTCTCTTCTTCTATCCTCTTTATCTTCACAACCAAGATCCTATAAGTAGCCTAACCCTCATTTTCTTATGTCCCACTTACTGTCAAGAAACCACAAATTGTCATGCACATCCACCATTCCACTGAAAGTGCATTCTACAGTTATAAGAACCTGCCAATTGCCAAATCCAACAGCCACTTTTCAATTCTCATCTTCCTTGACCTTTCCAGCATTTTATACTGTGGATTAAGCATCCCTCCCCATCTGCCCAACCCCTTGTCCTCCTAAACTACAGCTACTTCTCAATGTCCCTTCCCACCCCTCAGCTGTGAAATTCCCTGGAAGTTGACCCTTGTCTTTGTCTTTTCTCTTTTTACACACTTTCTTTTTTCTTTTTATACACAATCTCACCCATACTCTTTACTTTTGCCTAGACTCTGATGACTCCAAAGTCCCCACCTCTTGCCTTAACTATTGCAATAACTGGTCTCCCTGCTCTCTGCTTTCACTAAAGCCCATTTTCTATACCACAGGAAATAATCTCTTAAAGCAAAATCACATCATGACACTCCCCTACCCCAAATCCTTCATTGGTCCCTATTCTCAGATATAAATATTCCAACTCCTTACTGTAACCCACCTGACTCCCCATCCTTCAAGCCACCTGCCTTTGCAGCCAGCCTCATCTGCTGACACTTGTTACACCCAACCTATACTGCTACCAAAATACCTCACCCTACCATGCCCTCCTACACTCTTTGCTATTCTCACACGTTTTTTTCCCAAGCTAAGTCTTTCAAAACTTTCGAGACTCACATTAAACTTCATTCATTCAGATTTAACAAGTACTTATTGAAAGCCTTATGTTTCAGGGACTGTTCTGAATGCTGAAGTATTAGCTGAGACAAAGATCCTGTTCTCACATTGCTTTCACTTAGGGGTTGGAAGGAGGGGCAGGATATGCAGAAAATAAAGCAGGCAAAGGGGATAGAGAGTTTGTGTGATGGCGCACTGCTGTTTTATAACACGATAGTTAGGGAAGGCCTCGCCTCTTCTATGAGTCAGTTCCTGACTGAGTTAAACACGCTCCATCTATGGTGCTTTACTTGCTGGGCTCCTCTGCTAGTCTGACTCTTTTAGTGTAGAGACTGCTCATCTATGCATTGCCATTGTCCAGCATGCAATCATTCTAAGGAAATGTGTTGTGCTGGGCACTGTTCTGGGTGGAGAGATAAAGTCACATAGTAAGTGCTCAAAAAGTTTTTTGAAACAGATTAAAATATATTTGAAATTATAAGTTAATAAGAAAACCTCAAATATAAAAATACCACTTTACAGTTAATATTTTAATAATGTATCAAAAAAAACAGGGACAAAGTGTCAAAGTATCATAATTATATACTAACATATTCCCAAAATTATGAATGTTAAGTAAGTACAGGCATACCTCTGAGATATTGCAGGTTTGGTTCCAGACCACTGCAATAAAGCAAATATCACAATAAAGGGAGTGACACTAATTTTTGGTTTCCCAGTGCATATCAAAATTTATATTTACACTACACTGTAGTCTTTAAATGTGCAACAGCATATGTCTAAAAAGAACAAAGCACATACCTTAATTAAAATTTACTTTATTGCTAAAAAATGCTAACCATCATCTGAGCCTTCAATGGGTTGAAATCTTTTTGCAGCAGTAACATTAATGATAACTGATCACAGATCACCACAACAAATATAATAGTAAAGTTTGAAATATTGTGAGAATTACCAAAATGTGACACAGGGACACAAAGTGAGCAAATGCTGTTGGGAAAATGGTGCCAGTAGACTTGCTCGACACAGGGTTGTCACAAACCTTCAACCTGTAAAAAAATGCAGTATCTGCAAAGCATAATAAAGTGCAATAAAACAAGGTATGCCTGTATGGATTAAATAAACATTTCATAGGAGAAATGTATTTTGCTGTGCATTTGAAAGCACTTGGGAGAGACTGAATTCTGATGTGTTCTGTGGACAGTGATTAAGAGAGAATTTTGCAAGGAATTGGAAAGTAGGTTGTATGGATAGACTGAATGAAGGTGGTAATTTGTATAGGTAAGTCTACTGGTTTAATTGTAGAAGTATTTCATTTACTAATTATAGACAGGAACAAGTTCAAAGATCATGGTATTTTATCATGGAAAACCATAATCATGTTGTTGTTAACTTCACTGAAGGCAAAGGGAAAAATTAGAAAGAAGTTATGTTTTTATTCATATTTCTTTTTGTAAACTCCCATATTTTCAGGTCCTTTTTGCAAATTTTAGGGATTTCTTTTTAAGACTAAAATTCCCTAATCATGATCAACTTTCTTCTTGCTAATTTTATTTTGCTTGCTGTTACTTTTTCAAATAAAAAATGTAATACAAAATTATAGAAAGTTTATAAAATTGAAAAATAAGTATATACACATATACAGAGTCTGTACATAATTCTACTACACTAAAACAACCACTACTTTGAGGGCATTCTCAACTCTATAAATTGCTTTCATTCAGTCATCATAAATATTTCCCATGATATTACAGCCTTCATAATGATCTTTTATCACAATTGTAAAATATTTCACCCAGCTGATGAATGATGCTTTATTTTACCATTCTTATTGTTAGGCATTTAAGTAGTTTCTAGTTTTTCCTGTTATTGCTGCAATGATCATCTCTCAGAAATTCACTTATTCCTTTTATCTTTCACTAGCAGAGATTAACAACTGTGGGATTGTTAGTTTAAAGGGAATGAACACTTTTAAGGCTTGGAAAAAAATCAGAAAGATCACACCAATTTACACTGCCATCAGCAATGTATAAAAGTACTCATGTCACTGCATCTTTGCCAGCATGAACATTATCATTTAATTTTTTCCCATTAGTTCACACATTTAACACTGTTATTGTTTCAATTTGCATTTGATTGCCACTAGAGTTCAATATTTCTAATTTTTAGTTAAGAAAGATGACACTGCTACTTCAGCAAGAAACCATATTGAGCATAAGTCAATGGTTCAAGGCTGTAAAAATAAAATAAAATAAAAATTTTAAGAAAGTTAATCTAATCATGACATGAGTAACTGTTATTGTGCTCCATGGTAATTAGGCATTAATGGCAAGCAGTTAACATCAGGGGCTATTATTACTATTATTGACACATAGCCGAATCAAGCATTCTCAGATTATGTGGGAAGGCTGGATCAAGTAGAGCTACAAGCTCTCATTATGGCCTCTTAAAGATCCCTTGATCTGAAACCAGACGTGATGCAGAAGGCAAATTCTCTTTCCTCCTTAGCTCCATGCAGGCTCTATCAACTGAGCACCCAGGAAGGACAACAGGTGTTATAAATTTAGTTTGACTGAGGGTAGGCTAGAGTTTACTGAGAATCAAAGATGAGGCCAAGTCAGATACAACTCAAAGAGCTGACCAAAGAAATGGCCACTAAATCCCTTGTCTCCTCTCTATGATTATTCCTCAACTTAGGATCTAGCTTATCAGTGAGATTTCAGAAGAAGTTTTAACTCTGAACTATTTCCATCTCATTTCACACAAAGAAAAAGAAAGGACAAGAGACATAATCATATTCCCATATACCCAATCAACCTTACTAACTAATGGAGAAGTGATCTGGGTAACACGATTTAAGGGACTTCTGCCAACACTGTGCGAACTTCCATGCACTGGAGATTTTTCGACGTTTCTAAGTGCACAATTCTGAGAAGATTAAAGAAGAAAGGTGAGAGTGGGAAGGGTAAAAAGGGGCAACACAATCCACACTCTACAATGAAGATTAATTTAACCAGTCTGGTTTAATATTCTTAGAATACTTAAGTCTGAAGCATGCAGAGGACAGGAATAAGAGTTCCCATATGGAGAGGATACAGGGAAAAGCAAAAGGAGTTGTCATTTTGGGCTGCTTTAAAAATGCATAGCCAAGGATACCAGACTATGGAAGAACTGGGAAGAAGAAGGCCAGGTTATGATAATAACATTTTAAATTTCTATAGACCTTGGGAGTTTACAAAGCACATTTCCTTTGATCATATTACTTAATCCTCACAACAACCCTGTACTGAAGCTGAGACCCAGAGACATTAAATAACTTACCCAAAGTCACATAGGTAGTAAGTGGCAGAGCCAGGACTTGACCCAGGTCTTCTGACTCCTTCTGTGCATTTCCAGCTCCCCTGGAGCTGAAGCAGGGGCAAAAAGGGAGGTGGAAGTAATTTGCCCAAAACTAGCCCTGCCCTCTCCCCTTCTTTCAAAGGCCAAGCAGAGCAGATATTTCACTCTCTCAGTGACCCTTTTTCATCAAATTCTTTCAGGATAAAGCACACAGAATCTGGAAATGTTCCTCAGCCTCGGGTCCAAGAATGGCAACTGGCAGTAGACAATGTCAGAAGTATTTTTGCCATTTATGTGAAATTTATTGGAACTTCAAAGAATAGCAATTATCATTTCAGAAAGCAAAACTTGTTCTTATAATTGAAATTATTTAAAGCAGTTTGTTTAAAAAATTTTTGTTTAGCAGTTTAAGTCAAACCTTTTAAATTATACCATTATGAAAATTATTTTGAAAAATGCTTAAGAATCAAGATACCAAATCTACATTTAACCTACTCTGTGGTCATTTTTTTTCCTACCTTAAATACCTTCCCTCAGTCATTAATTTCATTAAAGCAATTATAATCATTAGTATGAACGGAATATTCAGTCTTTTCGTAGCCAATTTTAAGTATTTTTAATAAATCAGTAGGAAAATGTACATATCATTTTCCTGAAATTTAAATCTTATATTCATTTCTAAATTATATCTAAAATGCTTTTATTGTAGCCTTTTATAAGTAATTTTCTACAAAAAAAATTTAGAGTTCTCAGTCTCAAGTTTCTTGTATCATTCCTTAATTTTTCTTAGGGAATTATATATTTTAATTTTAAACACATTCAATGAGAATTTTTCTTTGCTTTGCTTATTTCCTAAGAATACAAGGATACAATTTAAATGGACTGGGCAAGTGACCAACGTTTTAGCATTTCTAGATCATTTTGTAATCAGCTCCACTACATCTCAGCCTCAAACAGTCTTTCTATTTATGAGAACTACTATCAGTAAGGCCAAGTGCTTAGTATGCATTAACACTAATCAGGGCACATAAAAGATCAACCAGGGATATCTTTATTTGTGCCCAAAGCTTTTAGAGGCTTTCTGAACTACTATTCTCAAGTTCTTGATCTATCTCCCTTTTCTATTTGCTTTAAGACTTCAATTCCATATTTTAAAAATCTAATTATGTCTAACATTCGTTTGAGTACTGATGGTCAAATTCAGGAATTCTTAATAAGATTCATATTAACTGATCACTTTATAAGGAAAAAAATACACTAGAATACTTTTCTCCACATTATTTTAAGCCTTATTTACTTAAAACTTTTCAAGATAAAATGCTCATTATATTCTCCTTAATCATTCATTAAATAGTATCAAAAATGGCTACCAACATTAAAAAAGATAACAAGTCCAAAAATTTTAGAATTTGAACCATATAGAAACAGAATGAAACTGACTTCTAGTATCTTACTTTGAATAATAAGCTCTTGGGTAAGCATGACCAGGAGGGTTGAGCCTAATTTCCCAATCACATGATCTGGGGGAAAAAATGAGCACACTTCAGGCAAAATAAAAATTCCAATAAAAAGTTGTTAAAGTTAACACTAGTTTTAAAAAGTCAACTTTGGCCTTCCCCACTTACTTCCTTCACACCATACCATTCATTTAACAGGCATAACAAAATTATAATCAAGAACCATGCCAACAATGGTTCCCAGACTGGAACCATGCCAGCCAGATAGAGGCCTTATTAATATTTATTACGTGGCTTCTGGAAGGAAGGAAATTTATCTTCTACTTGTCTTATATCCTTTTAATTCCTTGCATATATATGCCAATCTATTTTCTAAAGTAGCTTTGTTACAAAAAGCACTCAGAATACTTGTGGAAAAACTATCATATTAAACTGTTACACTCAGGCTTCATGTCTGAAGTAATAAGGGTGACCACTAGGACTATATTAATCATTCAACAAATAATTACTGACCTCTTTCCACTGTTTCAGCCACCAAGTCAGTTCATCTGCTCACTTAAAATCAAATCCCCTTAAGCTCTAAAACAAATGGTACTTATAGTATATACCTACTGCTTATTAACAGAGTTCCTTTGCACTTTCACTAGCTATTATCCAACCATACATTCTGCCCTTGTTTATAATTATAAGTGCCTGGAAAGGATATGTTTCTTGAAATAATAATTTTTTCCCCTCTAGATCTCTCAAGTGAGCTCTGGAGTTAGATCCAAGATTATCAATTCATCTTAATAACTGTTACAAGGAAAATGAGAGATCTTCTGATCTCTTGAACAGAAGACCAAGAGCAGTTAAGTTTAATAGTTTGTTTTCTCTGAGGCTTTTAACAAGCTTTTAATTAACTGAAATAATACTAGTCAAAGGCTTGAGAACACACTAGCCTATTAGTAAAGGAGCAATACAAACGCTGAAACAAAACAGAATTTTTGGTATTTTAGGAGTCCTCTTCTTCATTTAAGAATGCCCACACACTCAGTGGAATTAACTTGCTTTGATACTTTCTTTTGATTCAGTAGCCAATGCCAGTTTAACAAAAAAAAAGGATTTCAGATTTTGCTTTAGGCTAGATTATTGGAGAATAACAAATACAATACCCAAACAAATCATGGCAATGCCTTACTGCTGAAACATATAAAGATCATGTGGGTTATTAGGCAAGAATTACAGAAAAGAAACAGCAATATTATAAAAGCTACAATGGGAGTTTTCATGAATGAAAATTTTAAAAAGTTAATATATAAATGTTTCTAGAATTAGAGTTAAGTTAAAATTAAATTAAATGACCAGTGAGTTGTGTATAATTACATGTAAAAGAAGATCTCAAATTTATTTTTATGTAATAAAACACTACTACTAATGGCATAAGTACTTAGAAGGGACATAAATTTTCAGAAGTATATTTTGTCCTCTATTCATAGAAAGGTAAAGAATCATGGAACATGTTTGAGGAAAAATTGCCTTTTATATATTTAGTCTCTATTTATAACATAAAAGTACAATATTATATTATTAAGAAGAAGTCTGGAACATCTAAAGCAGTGTTTCTGAAGATAAATCTTCACCCTATTTTAAAAATGTGAAATTTGAAAACTACAAAGAAAAGAGGTATGATGTTTTTCAAAGTACTCCTGTAGACTTTCTATAACAAATTTTATACAGGAAAAAAAAAAAAAGGGTCCCATGAGCAAATAAGTTTGTGAAGCAATAAACACTATATATGTCTCTCTCTTGGAGATTTAAAATACATATTAATCTGTTACTGGCTCAAAGAAGTCCTGTAATCAAAAAGCATACTTAATTTTTTAACCCAGCATTTTCCAAATTTATTTAACCAGGAAACAGAACTAACCCTGAGCTAGATGGGCTAGGCATGAAGAAGTATGTACAAAAAAATAATAACTTTTAAATTCTTATGATGGCCTGAGCTACTTAACTAGAACCTCATCATTATGTTTACTCTTAACAAACTATATGGGATTTTTTTGGTTTTTTTTAAGGCAAATAAAATGTACTCACTGTTGCAGAACGTCCTGTCCCTTCTGAATGGAGCTCTCAGCCAACGACAGGCCACTACTAAGGGAGTTATTTGAAACTAAGGTGTAAAACTCTTGCCAGTATTTCCCAAGTTTAATGGAACTGAAAGCTATTAACACCAGAGTGTTTCTCACAAGGAGACAGATCAACTCCACTCTTTTTCTAGAGGTGTGATAGTGAAGCCTACTGCACATGATTCTAGAACAAACAGCATAGGTCCAGTAAAGTTCAGGAAATTAGGATCAGTAGGAAGGGGTAATAAACAAATACATCAAGAGATACCACTCACTAAATGTGAAAAGAAAATAGTTTAAAAAACAAAGTCAAAAGGATACAATGATGTTTAAGAAATAGAATGAAAACACAGAGAGATGACTAATAAATAAGGTGACAAAAGCAAGAGTACAGAAAAACACAAATAACCATGTAAGGTTAAAAAAGAAAATGGACAACTGATGACTCGTTATGGTACGCAATCAAATATGTATCATAAATCCTCTTTTAGCCTATCACCAACAAAGTTCACAACCACTGACTTTAGAATTGGAAAGATGCATTGTAGGAGCTCCATCTGAAAGGGAATAAAGTCTATGGTGCAATAAGCAACATATTTTTCTGCCTTTTTAGGTATAGATGGAAGAGGCTCAGAAATTCACTAGAAACTAAAACAGAACTGTGTGCACTGTTGTTGTTTTTTTAATTCAAGAAGGATGCCTCTTCAGATTTATAAAAATCTTTAAAACTGACATGAGTGCCTAGTCAAGGCACATGCCCAATATGATACTTTAACATCTTTGGGAACAAGAAATAAAACAAAACAAAAATATTCCTCATATTCATTTATTTTACTACTTTATTTCCTGTGCAATGAGTATATTAGCAAGTCTTCTGCACACATATGTGAAGGAATGGTAAAATTCAGTGCAGTTTGAAATTACAGTTTTAAAAATCCGGGTAAGTAAAGTAAATGAAAAAATAAAATTTACACTTGAAAGAGAACAAACCTTGCATCTATTAAATAAAAAATGTCAAAAGAAAAAATAAGTTCATCTGACAATCCTAGCCCCCTTCAGCTGTAGATCATACCCAGGATGCCTCCTAAGACTACTTTGAAGAAAAAATAAAAATTATACAACATTTAGCATAAGTCTAAAGCATCTCGGAATTTACTTCTCAATTGGCCAGCACCATAATCCAGGAGTCCATCCTTTAAGTTGCTATTAATAAAGGGGAGACTTAGAAGATAAAAGATTAACATAATAGCTACTGGTATTATTCATGTACACAAAAAAGATTTTTCAAACAGTTATGCTAACTTGATTCTTAATATTTAAATAATATAAGGCTTAAATTGTTTTATGAGTTGTAATTAAAGTTAGAAACAAATCAAAAAGACAGCACATCTTAGGTAATACCCTACCATGTTATTTCACTTTGGGAGTTATTTTACCTTCAATAAAAAGGAACATGAAATAATAACATGATGTACTTTCATTGCTCAATAAAGGAAAACTCAGATTACCCAGAAACCTTTTAAAGATATTTTTATATACAGTTCCTTTGAATAGATTACAATACATTAAATTATCAGATAGCAAAATTCAAGCAGTACTTTTGTACAGGTTCTTAAAATAGCATACTATTTTCTTAGTATTAATTTAATGGTGAAATAAAATGTTTCTTGAATAATATAGCCCGGTCAAAACTAGATCTCGAGATTTTCATAATAATCTCTTAGGTTTCATTTTCATAATAATCTCTTAGGTTTCAACACAAACAGAATTTGGGATTCAGGAGGTAGATGTCAACAGTATTTAAGTTGATATATCAATGTATATGGCATCATTTATGAATGAATCATCTCTCCCTCTATGTCAGAAGGTTTCATATCTCTAGTAAAGTCCTTCTGTATAATCCACAACCTCCTGTGCGAATTGTGAAAAGCTGGGTGATAGATTAAGAAATAAATAAAGCATATCAAATACAACCAAACTTTATTAAAACAGAGCTTAAAGATATTACACGGAATCCCCCAAATTCCATCACCTATAAGGTGAAAATTATGTTCTTAAATGGGGCTGAACTAGCTGTACAGTTTCCTTTTGATTTACTCTGTGTTTACACTGCAAAAGAAAATGAGCATTGCCTATAAGGCAATCTCAGAAAGGGAAGTGTCCCAAAATATGTATAGTGGAAGAAAATGTATTTCAGTATTTCACTGACCTTACTCAAATTATGCTTTTAGTGCAGAAATTTAAGTATGGTAAATTATACCCACTAAATTATTTAAGAACTTATTATCAGAAATGAAAAACCTTCTGGACTATGATCAAATAGGTGCCTGCACTTTTTACTGGATACTAATTGGCAGAACCTCACTGTTACATAATTCTAATTTCCCTTTGAAGTTAATGGTTTCTATAACAACTGTCCTCTTTTTAATATCTATTATGATCTTTGATATCAAATACAAACTAGATATAGCCTAACTTTATTACTATATCATTAAAATTACTAATACATTTACATTACTAATAAATTTACATTTTACATTACTAATAAATTTACTAATACATCTAATACAGTTAGGATCCATTTTAAGTCATTAATTTACATATCAAAACTCTCAATCTCCTTCCTCATTAAATAGGTTAGGGATTTTTTGGGGGGTAATATGTTTCTCTTTAATATTTTTATCAGTGGTAGAATACTTTGTTTTTTTCTGAACATTACTTGAATTTGAAAAGGTAATTTTCAAATGTGCTTCCCAGGATGTCATTATAAAATAAATTTTGCACAAAGTTACTTCAAAAGTAAAACTTGAAACTGATAGTTCTTTTTTTAAAGTATGCTAAAACTGAAAAAGATATACATTATAATTATTTTTAAAAGAAACCCAAACCCATCTAAAAAGAAATTTACTTTTTAAATCAAGTAGATAAACAGGAAATTTTAAATAGATAAAATTCATTAAATGACACTTTCTTCTTCTGTAATAATTTTATCTTCAAATAAGGTGAAATAAAATAAAGATCTAAACATTATTTAAATTAAAAATCAGTAAACAAAATTTTTCCCACTTATATCTTGTTTTAAAGCTTCAAGAGGTAAGAATGAACACTCCCATGAGATATTTAAGTTTGTTTCACATAATTGGAAATATAACTTTCTTCTAACTTTGTGGGCAGGACTTTTGTGTGTTTTGAGTACTAACATATATTCCTCACCCAGAACAATGCCTAGCACCTAACATACATACAATGAATATTTGTTGAATAAATAAATACGCTACAGAAAAACATTTAAGGTAGGTTAAAAGACAATAACAATCCATCTGTCACTTTCCAGAATTACTGCCCAAGTTGATGTGTATGCTAAGGTCTTAGAACTAACCATTATCAATACAATCATAATTTTTCTAGTTGGAACATTAACTGAACAAAGATCATTTCCTGATACTATGAACCTTTAAAAAGAAAGTTTAGAAATCAGCATGTTCTAAAACATTTCTTGGGATATATAAGTCTCAGTGGCATACAAGTCATAAATATTCTGGGAAATCAGGACTTGACACTGTCCTTCCAGGTTTAGAAAAGTGATTCAGAAGCAACAACACTCTAAAAACACAAAAGATTTGTCTGAGCAGCAACGCAAGGGTATTTTACAGTAATTCCAAATTGCCTGTGGCATCTTTTTACTGGTTTCTTGATATTAGTTTTAGAGTTAAAAAGAATAAATTTGAAAAGCGCCTGCAGGAAACACAAATAGGTTTCCTTTGCCCCTAATGTTTTCTCATACAGTGGTCAGAAATATAAAATAATATTATGGTTTTCTCCCTACATAGTTTTACAAATAATATGAGATTCCATAATGCTTCATTTACTTTGGTAAAATAAGGAAAATCCTGCAATATACAAAGAACATTAAAAAAAAAAGAGGATTTATCCACTTAAGAATGAGCTGTGGGCTTCCCTGGTGGCGCAGTGGTTGAGAGTCCGCCTGCCGATGCAGGGGACATGGGTTCGTGCCCCGGTCCAGGAAGATCCCACATGCCGCAGAGCGGCTGGGCCCATGAGCCATGGCCACTGAGCCTGTGTGTCCGGAGCCTGTGCTCCACAACGGGAGAGGCCACAACAGTGAGAGGCCCGTGTACCGCAAAAAAAAAAAAAAAAAGAATGAGCTGTGAATCTCACATTAATATATGAGAGAGTTTACTATAATAAAGACACTAAAATTAAGACAGAATATTTTACCATAGTTAAAAGATCCAGGTTTAATCTAGCTAGAAAAAAAAATCAAGTATGACATAACATAAGAAGAAGTTCAGTAGATCATTTTGGAGGAAATAACGTATTTAATCATAATCAGAACATATATTTTTGCCATCTAAAATATCATCACTGAGTATGTTCTGGAAGTAAAAAGGTACATCCAGATAGAAGGGGAAAATAGAAATTTGTCTACAGACTGATTTAAGGCAATTAGTTCTTAAACTTCATGAGAAAAATATTAACAGTTAGATTTAAACTATTAACTTGATTTTTATTCTAATTTTCCATATAAGAAACTATTAACTTAGTCATTGAATCTCATTTCATGCTTTTTATTTAATAATTTATCCTTACACCTTTAAGAGACAATAAAGACAACTGATTTCTATAAAGATTTTTGGTTTATATGCAGGCTTCTTGGTTATTTTTCCTGCAAACTATTAAAAAAATTTCAATGAATGATCATTGCTACATTTAGGAAAAAAAGAGGTTTTCCAGAATCTTGTGCCAATAACTAACATAAACCTTAATAAAATATACAAAATCATTTCATAATTAAAAACAGTAATGTACATATGTAGTGCAAGAGTTGAAAAAAATTAAAAATTACACAGTCCATAGCGTGAGTGAATAATTGTGCTAAGGCTTCTAACACCTTGTTATACCTTTGCAGCTCTTTAATTTTTCTAGTATGACTTATCAATTAGAGTTACCTTCTTATTAGTATAGTGAATGTTTTGCTTGGATTAACTTAAAACTTGTTACAATTCCCAAGTTACAAAAAGAAAAAGTGCTCATAGACCCCAACATCAGCACTCTCAGAGGATAAGAGAACTCTACACTAATTCTATGTTAAATGTACTGACAGCCACATAGATTGTTTTTCTTCAGAGGCTTTTTATGTATATGCGCACATATGTATTTTTTTTAAAAATGGAGATGCGTTGGCTTCCCTGGTGGCGCAGTGGTTGAGAGTCCGCCTGCCGATGCGGGGGACGCGGGTTCGTGCCCCAGTCCGGGACGATCCCACATGCCGCGGAGCGGCTGGGCCCGTGAGCCATGGCCGCTGAGCCTGTGTGTCCGGAGCCTGTGCTCCGCAACGGGAGAGGCCACAATGGTGAGAGGGTCGCGGACCGCAAAAAAAAAAAAAAAGGAGATGGGTTAAGATACGTTAAGCTGGTGGCTTCTATTTATCAAGAAGGAGCTGCTTCTACAACTAAGTCAATTATTCACACAGATAAGGAAGAAAGGATGATCTTATCCTCAATAACACTGTTCATGATCCAAAAATATTTGCTGTATTAATTTATGCAAAATCATAAAACATCAACAATCACTTGGTTACTTGTAAATAGGAGAAAAGAAATACCAGAATCTCCAAAAGATTTAGTAATACTATCCTGCTTCTACCTGAAAAATATTTCACGTATCTTATGAAAGATTTTTAAGTTGACTGCAGAAAAACTAAATAGGTAAAAAAAAAAAAAAAAAAAATAGCACAATAAAGCCTAGAAGAGTATTCACAAGTAGGCAGGGATATGAAAGTACTGCTGTGGTTCAGAATCACTACATGGGCTGTCACGTGATAAATTTATTGTCCAGCTAAGTTTACAAAGACCTAAAATCAATAATAAAGCAACGAGGACTATTAAGGGGAAAAAAGGAAAAGTCACTGACTGTAGAAAGAAAATGATCACTTCAGTACCAAACACCTCTGAATGGAAAAGCTACAGTGAGGAATGAGAAATGTGCTCATAAGTTATGTCCACTCTGGAACAGAAAGAGGAAGTAGAGAAGAAACAAAGTAAAGAAACTTAAATTTTTCTTTAGGGAGAAAAGAATAAAATTAATCTTTTATTAAATCTCCTAAAAAAACACTAAATGTAAAAATTTTATTTTGACTCTGACTGTAATGGCCAAAAACACTGGCATCACATGATGAATAGCAAACTAGGGTTCAACTTCTACAAATAAAGACTCAATAAATACTTTTACCATCAAAAATACATTAAGATGTATTAATGAAAAAGAGAATAAATGAAAAGAGAATAAAAATAGCCATCACATGGGAATCAAAAGGGCAAAAGATATAGTTACATCAAGTTTCTCTAAGAAAAGATATAAATTAGACATTGATGGTATTTCAGTCTTTTAGGGAAAAAGCAGCTAAACTTTAGAGGATGAGAGTGAAGGAAAGGATCTCTTAAACGTATGAATGTTGTACTGTAAAATATGAAACAATAAGCTACCTAGAAAATGATCATTTTTCTAGAATAAAAAGGTAAAGAATAAAGATCTATGGACCCAAATATGATTGCTGCTACTAGGCTTTTTGTTGTTGTTTTATTTATCTTTTTTGGGGAGGCGAGAGGGAGCAGTGACACAGAGGTCATGACAGAAAAATCTAGAAAGACCAAAGCTAAACTAAACTAAAAGCAGCTCATGAGAATGTATGCTTCAATGATGAAGGCTACTGTCTAGATGATATAGTTTTCTAGTATATTTTTACATTTTAGGGAAACAGCAACAAATTAGGCTTCTAGTGATAAGTTTATTAACAGGTATCCACAAATTACAGAAAGGAAATAAATTTTGAAAAAAACTTTATGAAACAAATTCTAATATGCCTTGTCCTCCTGTTTTTGCCTAAATGTAGCTGAGAATCTATCTATGTAAAGTCACATAAGTCCTGTATAAAATGGACTCCATGAGGCCAATACAGTCTAAATTACATCAACAAAATCATCACAGCTTTGACATAACATTTGGCAACAAAATTAATCAAATAATTATTAAACAAAGATATTTAAATTTAATCTGCACATATACATATATAAATATACGTGTAGTAAATGGAGTATGAGTTCATATATAATTTAAAGTGTTTTTCTTAATTTTACATGTAACTAAAATAATAAAGAATATACATGTATCCAACAGAGACTTAAATTTGACAACTGCTGGACATAATTTAGTCAAATTTAAAGTAACAAACTCGGAAAGAACAAAATATGCATAAAAACCCATAAAAACATATACACATTTTTGGCCAACATATAAATAAGGGCACCTATTTCCAAAGCATAATATAACAAAGCATTATACAAGAGAAGCAATTGCAATGCATTCATTTTTACTGTAGTTCAATGTAATTATTAAATTAAAATCTTACTTTAGGAGTAGCTGGTTTTAAGCAAATTCAAAATATTTTTCCACTGGCAAATTTCGTATTACTATGACTAATCTTTTAGAGCTATGTATTTCCTTCAAAACAGCTTATGCCTTTGTACAGAATTTGGATCACGTACCCATGCCTCTGTCTGAATGGGCCTGATGTTGCTTAGTAGCACCTCTTCATAGTTTCCATAATCAATGAATTTAACAACTGCTGTCATACCTGAAGAATGAAGAGCTTCAACTTCTGCTCGGTAAAACTGAGGAGACAAAAAGGAATTTTAAATATGACAATCAATATTGTCTACAAAGGGTGATACATGATGGAAATGTAAATACTCAAAATGTTACAATATTTGTATTTTTTGAAAGCTCATTTTTTAAATCAATTTTTATTGAGACATAATTGACATATATCATTGTATTAGTTTTAAGTGGACAACATAATGATCTGATATATGTATATATTGTGAAATGATTACCACAATCAGTCTAGTTAGCATCCATCACCACATAGTTACATTTTTTTCTTATGATGAGAACTTTTAAGATTTACACTCTTAGCAACTTTAAAATATACAATATGTTAAAGAAAATAATTTTTAAGAGAATAATATTTTTAAGAAAGAAAGCTTACCTTTGGATAATCATAAATTGGCTAAGAAAAAGAGAGAAATTCTCTCAGCCATGTGAGTTCTGATACACGTACACTGAGCAGTAGTAAGATTTCAGAACTAAGAGGGTCAATAGAGAAGAACATTCACATGCTAATGGGTGTAAAAAGAACTAGTGTTATGTTTTGTTGTTAGCCATTGAAGCCCTTTGACTAAAACTGGTAAGATGATTCTTATGTACTAATCAGAATATTTAAGTATGGAGCAATGTATTTAAAAAACAGAAATACATGACAAAAAAAAAACAAAACAAAGAAAAAGGCTCATTGTTGCAGTCATACAGGCAGCTGTGGTGAAGGAGGTTTTCAGGTAAAAAGTAAGCACATTACTTATACCCAGGATTTATAGGATTTGAGACATTGTAAGACCGGACACTTTTATTTCATCTGTTTACCCAGTGTTCCTTGGCTCTTGGAAGCAACACACATTAACAAACTCACTAGGAACTGAATTTACGTAACAACTACAATTTTTAAATTTATCTGTTGAGGTAACTGGGAGTAGGTCAACTGATTGGAGTATTCCCTCCACTATAGGTAAACCCATTCAGGACTCAAATTATACATCTGAACGTTGCTTAGTGAATATGATATGGAAACGAAAAACTCATAAAACTCTTAAGAAATGTTTTCTTCAAACTAGGGCAGTTGGATGCTCTAATATAACACTCGAACAGTAACCCTTAATATAACAGGACCCTATAGGACCTTCCCAGGACAAACACCCCTCTCCCTCCATGTCCTCCACCTGCCCCTTGTCTGTAGAAAAACTTTAGCCAAAGAATAAATTTAATCAGAGAAGTGAGAAAATGCAGAAACAAAGGAAAACAGTCAAGCAAGACAAAAAAATAATATTGATAGTTTAGCCATTAAGCAAAGTCAAGGACCTTTAGTTTCTCCTCCAGGGCTATAGATAAATATTCTGAGCTGTATCCTTTGAGCTGTTTTGCAGATACTGAAACCCCCACCAGGTAGAAAAAGTTAACCACGGGCTTCCCTGGTGGCGCAGTGGTTGAGAGTCCGCCTGCTGATGCAGGGGACACGGGTTCGTGCCCCGGTCCAGGAAGATCCCACATGCCGCGGAGCGGTTGGGCCCGTGAGCTATGGCCGCTGAGCCTGCGCGTCCGGAGCCTGTGCTCCGCAACGGGAGAGGCCACAACAGTGAGAGGCCCGCGTACCGCAAAATAAAAAAAAATTAACCACATGATGACTAGCCATGACATAAGCTGTTCCATCTTACACAATTCCAAGAACTGGCCTCAAGAAAATGGGAACACACCGACGCTGGAGTTGAAGATTACTTGTACTTAAAACAATCATATGATGCTGATCAGGTCACTGCATGACCAATTTCAAGATGATTGCTGGAGCTGACTACTGTTCTGCATGTAGCTCCCCTCCACCAACCCCTCCCTCCACACGTACATCCCTGAAAGTCCACTTTAAAAGCTCTTGCCCCCTGATGAGCAATGGGGAGTTAGTTTTTCGGGACACAAGTCCATCTTCTTCCCAGGACTGCCAGCTTCCTCAATAAAGCCATCTTTCCTTTTACTCAACACTTGTCTCTCGAGATTTGGCTTTCAAGCTATGAACAGAAAAGCCTGAGTTCAGTAACATTAATAGGCTCACCAGAATCAAAAAATACTAAACACAACAAAAATTCTTATTCTTAATCTTCTAAAATAGCAGTTACTCTGGGTATATCAGGAAAGAACCTGCTTTCACTGAGTTTTTTTTTTAAATAAGTGATGCCTTTTTTTAAGTCTTTATTGAATTTGTTACAATATTGCTTCTGTTTTATATTTTTTGGTTTTATGGCCCCAAGGCATGTGGGATCTTAGCTCCCCGACCAAGGATCAAACCCTCACCCCTTGCATTTGAAGGCAAAGTCTTAACCACTGGACCGCCAGGGAAGTCCCTGTTTTCACTGATTAACTAGTATACTTCATACTACAAAAGTTATTAAGTTAATCCATCGTATTTTCCTTTCCAGATCTGGATGCTAGCAAATTTCGAGATACCATGCTAGAATTTTCCTTATCTTAGAGTTCTTAATATACATTCACATCTCTCCCTTCCTCCTTTATTTCTTAGCCTTACGCTTCTGTGTTCTGTAAACTGCTGTATTTCTGGACCCATGCTTCAGGTGTAAGTTTCTTAGATAATTAATGTCAGTTCAGGTAAGTTCAACAGGTAAGTTCAACAATGACAGCCAGTCATAATACATCCTAGGAAAACAAATAACTTGGCATCCTTTCAGGAACTACATGTGAAAAATGAATTCTATATAATGTGGAAAGTACTGCAATAAAGGTGTAGTGATATGGCACTTAATAAAGCTGAGGAGTTCAGGAAAAGCTTCCTGGGGCAGATGACAATGGATACGGTCTTCAAGGATGAAGAGTATTTAGCCAAGTTAAGAACTGAGGAGGGTGTTCCAGGGAAAGTTACAGAGACATGAAACATGAAGAAAAGTATAGGAAACAACAAGCAGTTTTAAATTAACTATGGCATGATGGGTCAACCAACAGGACAAGAAGGTAAGGACCAGCTGATAGAGGCTCTATATGCATGCTAGAGGCTACAAGTGAAAGATTTTAACTAGGAAGAATGACATATGCTCTAAGACCAAGATCACAGTGTTGGCAGTTTCAGTGACAAGTTTAAGAGGAATAAGATTTAAGGCAAGGAGACCAATTTGGAGGCTGTTACAATACCCCAGTTGAAAGAGCTGAACTAGTTATGGCAGACATACAGGGAGAAAAAGCATTGTCCCAAATGCTCAAATCCTTCTATGGAAGTAAAGCTTGAGAGAAGGCAAGATATCATGAGGAATATTTTAAATGATACTAACTGATTATTTCCAGAACATCATTACAATGCAATTAAGATTATGCTTTCTTAATGACAGTTATAGGCAATGCTTTCCTTAAATCTTTACCTTAGTCTCTGGCTAGAAAATTGGAAAGTTGCCTATTCTTGAAAAAACACTTAGAAGTTATCTCTTAAATTAGGTGGTTTCAGAAGATAACTAATGCCATCTCTTTCAGAGAGTGAATATTTATCTTATTTGCTTAAAGGTGCATCTATACAGAGCCTACAGTCCTTCACTCTAAACTGAATGTATACATCCACGTAAATTCAAAGTAGTCATCTTAGACGATCATCCAATTATTCTAAGAATACCCTAAAAGCTCAAAACATTTTGGGAAATATTAGGCACTATCTTTCAGAAGCTATATGACATTATTTTGAATATATTCAGTAGAGGCAATAGATGAATTCAGTATCATTGATTTTCTGAGAAAATTACAATTGAAAGTAAAGCTTTAATAACAATCTCATCAGGTATTTGAAGGCATTTGGGTAACAGCACAGACAAAACTATCTGATATATCCCAAGCACCTAACGCTTAGCAGCTACTCAATTATGGTCTGTTGAATACTCAATATTTGTTGAAGAACTTGTCTAAGTGTAATATCTAAATATCTTAGGTCTGTTATTCTCTGTTGCTTTATTTGTTTCTGGTCTTTCATATTCTCTCTCTCTCTCTCTTTGTATTTTTAACCATGCCTCATAATTTTTTATAGGATGCCAGACATTGTAGATGAAATACTATGAAGAGGATCTGTATAGAAAATGTTACTTTTCCCCAAAAGAGGATCATATTTTGGGGGGCAGGCAGATAGAGTACAAGGAGATATCCTTAGTCATGTAAAGGGCTGATTTTAGGCATTGTACTGGCTTGTTTGTATTTTGCACTTACTACTAGGGCACAATCCTTATGGGATTTCAATGGAAAGCCTGAGTCTTTTACCAAGCCTTTCAAACATTATTAATGATTAATTATTAATCATTTACTTCCTCTGCTCGTCAAGGTCACCATCAACTCCACACTGTCCAATGCAAACTAAAATTTCCATCCTCATCTTAACCTTTCACAGAAGCATCTGACAGAAGTGAACCCTCCCTCTAAGGTAGACAATGTTAGTTCTATAAACTAACACTGATTTCCAACTACTTCTTGCCTCTACCATAATGGAGAAACAGTTAAGCATAAGTAACCCCTCACTAGCCAAATCAAACAGTTGTTGTATTTTGGAAAGTGAGTGGTCTCACCTGCAAGAGTAAGAGTCTAGATAGTGAAGAACGCCTGTACTTGCTTTCCAAGTCTCCCTAATAGCCAAGGAGAAGCCAAGTGAAACAGTTCCAACCAATGAAATTTGTCTGTTGGTATTTCTGGGAAGGCTTTTGCTTTTCTTGAAAAAAAGAAAAGACACAGCTAGTGCTGTCTCCTCCTCTGCTTTTAGCCTTGAATAAAAACTTGACAGTAGAGATGCTGCTTCTAGACAAATGTTATCTCACATTCATACCAAAACCTTAAAAGACTATGCCATCTAGTTGTACCTGGACCCCTCCTTGCTGCTATCATTAGATAACACCTCCTGATCCCAAGCCCTACAGCATCTTTTAAAAGATCCAACCACACTTCCTAGCCTGAATTTCAGTTCCTTGAAATTTTCAGTTAACTTTACTTCCACCACTCCTTTTAGCCACACACAGGCACACCCTTATCAACTGAAACTACTCTACATATGAAATATTTATTTCAAATATGTTTTGACTTGATCCTCACATCCACCTAGGTCCCTCACACTATAACTCACCTCTGTTTTTATTACCTTGCTAATATCTCCAGTCCCCTAACTACTCGACTTTTTTCCTGTGTAAGTGCCCCCTTGAGAATGAACTAGTTAACAAAGTCAACAAATAATTATGAAATCCCTACACTATGAGAGGAACAGGGCAATAGAGGAAAAACTAGAGATACATGGCCCTGCCTTCAAGGAACTTAAAATCATGGTAGGGGAAAGAGTTATCAATGCAGGAACCAAAACCAAAAATACTTACAAACTGTTATAAGTTTTAGAAAGTGAACAAGGCACTGATTGAGAAAGACAATAATGTAGAAGAGATGAGGGGGCAGAAAAGAAGGGCTTCTTCTAGAAAGTATCTGAGCCAAGTCCTCAAGGATCAGAAGAGTAGTTGGTGGAAGAGCATGTTGGGCAGAAGGGGAAACACGTACAAAGGCCCGTCTCTCTGAGGGTCCCTCTGTCCTCTTCCCCTTCCTGTTTGCACTGTGTTGGTCCTCTCTCTCTCAGCCAGGCTCTTTTATCTGATGCGCTGTATTCCTTCTCAACCTCATCTTCTTTTTTTTTTTTTTTCACGATTTCCCTCTTTCCCTTTTAGCCAGAATATAATGTAGAACTGAAGATTGTTTAAATGATTTGTTTCTTAGATTATTTATTATTAGCTAAATAATTAACCTTCCTGCTCCTAATTTTTTTAAAGTAGGCTGACTGTGTATTTATCTTTAAATTAAATGAAATCTGCAGAATTTGTGTCATTCAACTGATTTTCTCCCTTGTGAATCAGTATAATTTTACTAGAAAGAAAATATTAATAGTTCAGTTGATGATAACTGAAGTAACTCATCAACTTCACTTAATCACTTTTACAATACTTTTCTGATATGCGGGTGAAAATCAAACCTAACATAACCAAATCCTATGGGACTCCTAAGCCTCCATAAAAAATATTAAATATTTTGTTTTCCCTTTGATAAGTTATATATGTATACATCTATTCAAAGACTTTACAAACTAGTACAATCATAGAACACAACTCAGTCCCAAAGTAATGGCTTTCTACGGTCTCACTAGCCTGTTACATTCAGTACTATTAGTATTTAATAATTTTATAACATGCATACCTTGTTGTCTTCCCAATAAAGTGCTAAACATTCATCTCCAGGTTTCCACAGTTTTGCATACTCCATAGGAATAGATGATTCAAGTACTTTTTCTGGTTTAATTGGCCCAGATCTTCTTTTGGGACCACTATTGTAAAATATTTTATCATCATAGGGTGTAGCTGTGATGGGTCCTGCTGGCTTAATAGGTCCTACTCGCCTTCCCTTCAGTGGCATTTCTGTCTCTCCATTTGGAACACCAATGAAACTATTTGTTCGGACAGGATTCTGGTAATCAGCATTTACATTAAAATGTTTTTCAATTTTTACACCACTAAAAGCTTCATTATTTATTGTTCGTGATTTCCTATCATAAAAATGATCAGGATTTGCTGTTTGGCTTTCTCTTTTCCCACGTTTTTGATTATTATAATCTATGGATTCTTGAGGAAGTGGATTTTCTTTTGCCTCTGCATAGGATGGAACTTTTCCTGATTTGCTTTGCATAGAGTTATCCCTTTTTTTAAATGCAGCATCATTGTGCTGGGAACTTAAAGGGTATGAAGTATCTTTAGTTCTATCATATCTAGAATATGGTCTATCACACTTGATTCTCTCTTCAGCCCATACTTCAGATCCTGAAGAGGTACTTGGTCTTTCAGAACCTCTGTTTCTAGGTAATCCACTGCCTTCTAAAACTGACTTTGAATTTTGGATGTCTCTTTGAAAACGAGGAGGTTTTTCATTCCTTGGCTGTCTGGTATCATTTCGAGGAAGATATCTTGGTTGATTATTATCTTTTACTCCATTTTGCTCAGTATTTGACAATCTGTGTTGTCCTTGATGAAGCTGCTGTGGCTGTGATTTAGGTTCTGAAAAGTAAAAGTATATCATATGCATATTAAAATGAAGACTCTGTATTAATACTTAATTATCAAACTACTATTTTGACATCTTCCACTATCTTCCCACCTCATTATCTTAATCCCTCTTTACTTTGTTAGAGTCCTGTATTTCTAATGTACAGTTTGCCTGGTTAGCCACATTAGTGAAGTAAAGCAATGATATGAACCATGAATAAATGGTGGATAATTCAAAAACAAGTTGTCTTTGTCACTGAATATTTGCACTGTTATAACATAGCCAATCTATATATGCTATTCTGGTAATTCATTTCCCAAGCCAGTAATGAAATAGAACTGCAACCTGATAACACAGAAGCTGCTATAAAACTGTACAAGTACAACCCTTGCTCAAGTCCTTTCTGAATCCCAGTCCCATTTAAAATGTATAGCTATCATTGTCAGTCAAGTTCTAGTCTTTGCAAAAAAAAATATTTCTCAAATCTTTCTGGATCTGGAATTGCCAAGTGCTTGGATTACAATTAGATATTTACTATAGACCTATCAAAGTAATTAAGAACAGGTACTACTTGGAAATATAGAAAAAAGTGTCAAAGATATGATTAAGCAAAATAGTGCAGATAATGTCCAACTAGAAATCAAAATCAGTAACATGGTAAATATATACTCATAATCTGATGGTTATATTTCACATAATGATTTTTATTCTACTTCAGTTTGTACTGTGTCACTTACTCTTTCTTCCTCCATTGTTTCACACAGCATGTCTATAACACTATTACTAATCATATTGACTGGTCTTTGGTGTACACATCTTGTTTCTCTTGTCATACACTATAATCAATATGCAGATCAGGATTAATCTTACATTTCCCCACGGTCACAATACTTCTTAACAGGGGCACTATTGACATTCTGGGTGAGAATGTTTCCTGTATTTGCAAGAAAATTAACTTCTTTGACCTTCAGATACTAAATCCTAAAGCATTCTCCCTCAGGATTCCTAGTCACTGTGACTACTCAAACTGTCTCCATACATTTCCAAACACCCACTGGAGGAAAAAAGGTACCAGATAAAATGTTTAGATCAATAGGAATAAAGAGAAGACCTTTAAAAGTTCCTGAATGACAAAGCAAGTCAAGACTAAAGATCAAGGCTCAAAATGAAAAGAAACTTCTCAATGGAACCACTGGAAGCTAGAAAGCAATCTAACAGACTTTAAATGTCTTTGAAATTAAAGGAGAATTATTTTCTAAGTACAATTCTATATTCAGCCAAACCACCCATTAATTGTGACAAAGAATAAAAATTTTTCAAATATGCAAGATCTCAAATAATAGCCAAGACCATCTACAGAGACATTTTTACAAAATCACTTTTTCCCAAGATGGGCTTTATAAATATAACACAAATATCTTATTTTTAAATCACTGTAGTCAATATTAATTTTTTCTTTAGAGAGAAGAAAAGTGGACACAAATGAGCATTTTCAGCAGAAAGCATGTTTTGGCATTTGTTCCAGTCATTATTAGAGAATAAAGGCAGCAGCCGTCTCTTGCTGACAATCTGCTATGTATTAGGTACCCCACACTAGCACTTTATACACATTATCAATAGTCCCCACAGTAGTCGTAACATACAGGTATTGTGAGGTTTATTTAATAGAGAGAGGTAAAGTCCTTTATATATTGAATTGAAGAAATTTTTCAGCTTCCAAAATAAATCAAATATGAAGGTATTTTATTTCCTGACAAGGTTTGAATAGATATTCGGGGAGTAAGCTTTTTAGATCTGTTTAGGGATCAATTTTTCAAAATTATTCCAGTTAGGAACACCAAAATCTATGATGATCAGGAAATACAAATAACTTAAGTCATCATGAGAGTAACTGAGTATCCTGGACTACAAATGGCAGTTGAATAACCATATATACGGAATGAAGGCTTCAATTAGGCTTGGTAGGTGTGGGAGAATTTGATTTCAGTTCTTCTAAAAGAAGAAAAAAGGTAAAGATTTCCTAATCTATTTTAACTGAAGATGTACATTAGATTACAGAATAAAACAATTAATTTTACTACTAAAGAATATAATTCATTTGCATTATTATGCTGAGGCAATATAGTGAGAGAAGAATCTATAAAGGAAACTGCTTTTTAAATAAGAACACCTTAAAAAAAATAAACTCGATGAGGCAGAAGATAAAATTGTGCTTTTAAAAGAACATAGTTTTCGGGCTTCCCTCGTGGCACAGTGGTTGAGAGTCCACCTGCCAATACAGGGGACACGGGTTCATGCCCCGGTCTGGGAAGATCCCACATGCCACGGAGCAGCTGGGCCCGTGAGCCATGGCCACTGAGCCTGTGCTCCACAACAGGAGAGGCCACGACAGTGAGAGGCCCGCGTACCGCAAAAAAACACACAAAAAACACAAAAAAAACACATAGTTTTCATATACATCCATTTAATTCCAAAATAAAATAACAGTAAGCCAAGGAAGGTCCTTAAAGGTTTCATCATTCTTGGATTTCCTTAAACCTAATACCTTTTATCTTACGTAGTTAAGTAATGATGTCAGATATAAAGTAAATATTTTGAAACTGAACTAATCTATTAAATAAATAAAAAAATATGCTCAATCACTAAATTCTGGAATGGTGATTTTAAATAAATTAAGAAATAGCCCAAAAGTCAAATAGAAAGCTCCTCAACTCTGCATCATTCAATTCTGAATCTAGTGGCTCTCTGCCACCTTTCGTGAGGAGGCATGATTATCCCAAGCCACCAAAATACTAATTGGCACCAGGGGCCAGGTCTACAGTCACTCTAATAGGAATATACTGAGACACTCTTCTGTATAGGAAGGAGAATAAAATGCATCACTATTTTTTTCTTTTTTTTAATGACCTGAAGGGGAAAGATGAAACAAAACAAAAGCATAAATGGAAATTGGTAACATTTAATATTAAATAGGAGGCAAAAAAAAAAGAAAATTAGCAAAAAAATGACAGAAAAATTCATCACAAAATAGATAAAACTGTGAAAACATCTAAAAAATTAAAGTGATACAAGTCCATATGATAAAATTAATCAAAGACTACTACATGAGTTTCATTTGCCTTGTAATAAAATGTTCCTATTAGACCAGATCATGAGTTTCAAAATTCATCTTTACAAGATAATTGATTACAATGTTTTACAGCCCCATGATTTGAAATGCAAGGATCATTAAGAACGAATTTACTAATTGTCACAAATTATTTGGGTTTGTACATAAGAATATGCTTAATTAATCAGGTATCTTAAAATATTAATACTTCTTTGCAGAGTATTCATTCTCCAGTCACAGTTGTACCTGCTTTTAATAGTAAAAAAACAGGTATATTTTGTTTCCCAGGATGACTCTTCATTTTATTCTGAGACACCTACCTGAAGAAATGACTTAATTAAGAGTTTACTACGTACCTGACTCTACTTTAAGGTCTTTTGACTACATTACTTCATATAATTCTCCCAACCACGCTGAAGGGCAATATTATTATCCCCATTTTACAAGTGAATTAACAGAAAGCAAGGCTAACAGCTAGAAAATGTTGAAGCCAGAGCTTAACTCAAATCTAACTGAAGCAAAAGCCCACGATTTTCTCATTATGCCAACCTGCCTGCTCATAGGAACAAAACAGAATGTAACCAACATGTTAACTACAATTTTATCACCTACATTTGTTCATTTCTGGTGCAATGCAGAAATCACAAAAGCTCTTTGGCAAAACCAAAGGAATGGCCATTTATGGGCTAGATACTATTTTTAAAAAGTCATAGTACCACAGCATAACAGGTTACCTACTAATGCAGACATTAATTCAAGAAGAATGGTTAAAATTATTGCTGAGTAATCCTTCAACAAATAAAGCAAAATAAAAACAAATCATTAAAGATACTTGTTACAAAAAGATGGTATTAACTGATTAGTACATGAATTCACATTAAAACAGAAGCATAACATTTTCTAATATTTCTATGTTTATATATAAACCCGATTACATTTTTTTTCACATCAAAATTTTCAACTAATTTTCTCATTTATACAAATCAGGGCTTTTGTGTAAAATATCATTAGATATTGTGTATATTCTGTAATGATCACAAAACTCTTTGGCTATAAAATTTTATCTATCAGCTCAAAATTTATACTTTGTGTCCTCTGTAAAAAGTTACTTCCTCTATAAATTTATTCTGTATGAATTCTGACTTAGATTAAAAAGGTTAAGACAAGGAACTATGTTTCATTCTTAGCTGGTACATATAAACACAAGTGGTTATTAAATGATTATGTTCTCCATATAGTAAAAAATAAACTGTAGCCTTTTAAAAATATTATGTTATAGGAAGAGAAATTGCCCATTACCCCAAGCCTAAAGCATAACTTTTTCATGCTATATTAAATACATCCTTTCTTACCACTCTCTTCAAAATAATCACTTTAACATCCATAGAACATTTATCTACTGGATATCCTTCAGCTTGTCTTCTAACCCCACTACTTCACTGACAATATTTTTGTCAAGGTCTCCAATCAGTGGTGTGTTGGAGCCAGTCTGAATATTGAACAAAAACAGATTATTAAATTTTCAGAAAATCTGCAATCTGGTTGCAGATTGAAATTAGCTAATTTTTGATGGCTTGAAATTAGCCATAGTGGAATATTTACACCACAGAAATCAGGAAAAGCTAAAAATCAGAGCATCCCTCCCCTGCCTCCCACCTCTTCCCCCACAGCCAGTTGTTAAACATTCACCAGCACACTCTTAATGCTATGTAAACCCAATGGACACCTCCCATCCTTACCTCTGCTTCTACTCCTCCTACTTTTTGGCAGCTGTTTTCTCAGTTTCCTTTGCTGACTCTTCCAGCTCTATTCAATCTCTAAATTCTACTGCCTGTTGAGTATCTCTCCTTGATTTTTTAAAAACATATCTTTAAAAAGTGTATTTCAAACTCACAGTAAGCCAATTTTCACCAACTTTCTATACATTACATTTAAATTTTTTCACTAAAGTTATCCCTAAATCCACATGTAAATTTCTATATACAATTAATTTTTAAATTCAAATAACTACTAACTTTACATTAATAATCCGGACATTACCTGTGCAGCACTGTGGCATATTTTCACTTTCCACCTGCTATTTTATCTAGAACCTTAAACTACCTGGATAATGTCAGGTGCTATGCTGTCAGAATGCTTAAAAATCTAGGGACCACAATGTCATAACAACACAGATCAGAGCATTTCAAAGTAATTCTAGCTAAGGACCAGGGTTTTTGTTGTAGTTATTGGTTTTGGTTTTAATTTCCAATCAACTGTTGACTGTCACTTTTGTAAAATGCAGTAACAAATATTGAGGCATTGACAAACTGCTAAAAGAGTTTCTGAATACTTACTCTCAATTTCAGTACTTATCTGTACTTATTCAAAATCAGACACTATACCAGTATCACTGGTACAGACTATTCACTGTTAAGGTAACAAGTCCACATTATGGAATTAGAAACAACTATCTCAAGTTAATCTTAAAGCACTATCTAGATATGTGGGGTAAATTTGCACTTCCAAAAAAAAAAAAAAAAGGAATGGTAGAAAGAAATCAGTCCTATAAGAAAAAATCAAGGACTGGGAAGGTCATACTAGTGGTTAGGGATAGAGAGAAAGTGACAGGCAGTGGATAGATAACTACATATTTTCTCTCTTTTGCTAACAGCTTATGACTATTCACACAGCAATCATTCATCCCTGGCTTCCAAGTAAGCATTCCACCATCAATTTCAATCAATCAGTTGTATAGGGAAATGAGGAGGAACGTTGTTTGATGCAACTGGATGTAAACATGCACAATACTCAATACATGGGCGACGTAAACATACACGATACTCAATACATGGGCAATCCTTTCTTGAGGAAATCCTTCACAAGAACATCTAGGCTAACACATACACATTCTCCTTGTCTTCTTGACCTAGTTTTCTGGCCTTCCAATAAAACTGTTACCATTCTATCATATTCCCTTCCTGTATCCCTATTCTTCATTCTTTAAAATTCAAGCTATAAATCTATAAGTCAAACTATTTAAACTGACTTGAAACTTGATTAAATGAAAATAAAACAAAACCAAAAAAGACACCTACCAACCATCCAAAGCCTGCGACTTCATACGCATTACTCACCAACCATTAATATTATACCTGCTACCATCTAAATATATTACATCTGAATATTATGTGGAATTTGAAATTATGCAGTACCATTAACCAAGAAAAATGCTACTTCTCACAAAATCCACAGAAAATAAAGAAATGGAACTCCACAAAAATAGTATATGTAATATAATCTGAATTTTATTCTGCCAACAAGAAGAGTCAATGGAGCATTTTAAGCAAGGGGGTAGTGGGATCAAATTTGTGTCTTGAAAGATCACTGTTTGCAAAATGGAGGATGAGATGATAAAGTTCTGCAAAAAGTCAGTGGAGGGTTGATGAGGGCCTAAAGTTGGGTAGTAGGGGAGGAGATGAGGACACAATGAGTGGAGGATGCTATTGCTACTACTGCTAATCACAATGATGTTAACAATGATGATAGTGGTGGTGGCGGTGGTGTTAGAACTACCATTATATGGAGGCCTATGTGCCAAACACTGTGCTTAGCACTTTTATGCATAATCTAATTTGATCTTCTCAATAACTCTAAACTTAGGTGGTGCTACTGTTTCCCCATTTCCCAATAATGAAATTAAGGTTTCAGAGATTATATAACTTTCCCAAAGACATACAACTAGTAAAATACAAGAGCTGTGAGTTAAGTTAGTGGTAGAATCAGTTGTATTTATCTGCCACAGCATCCATTCAATTCTCCTCTTCTTTTGGTAAAAGAACTCTGCTTTCAGTGATAACTACTCCCTCCCCTTTAACATATAATCCAGAATCAATTAAGATGTCCTAAGCTCTCCTGACTAAGAAGGAGGCAGATATAGACATTAGAAGATGGAAGGTCTTTTTTCTGTCTGATATTCCAGGTATAATGGCCATTTGATTGTTTCTGAGAAATATTTTTTTTTAATTACTTTTTCATATTATGAATGGAGATTTGACACCAACAACTGTCAAGCAGACCATCCAAGTCTCTTTGTACTCCTATTTCAGCTGCTTCACACACACAAATGCCAGCATCTCCACTGGGAGTTGAGCTTGGGGAATCAATAATCATATGATGAAAGGTATTTATCTTTTCCCAGAAAAAATGTGCTTGGAAAATTAAGATAAGTGTTTTTACATGCCTATCTTTATATGTCATTATGCCCCCTTATATACATTGGCCTTATGCTATACCTGGTGCTACCTGAGCCAATCTTTGCTTCCACGTGAAGATAGCCCATCAACACACAATTCAGAGACAGAGAAAGACCTTCCACTTATATAAGCCAATAAATTACTTATTTTGCATATTTGGATTTCTGTGGCTTACAGCTTAATGTAAACTAATGCAGAAATTAGTGCCAGGAAAAAGAGTGATACAAGTGACAGACCTAAAATGTAAAACTTGTTTAGTAAAGGAAGGGTGCAAGGTAGTGAAAGCTGCTTCATCCCCTAACAGAAGTTGGCACTCCTCATTGTTTGGTTAAACTGTAGCCTATTGTCTTGGAACTGAGACTACCTAACTAATGAGGCCAATGCTTTAGAGAACTTGGTATGAAAATGTCAGGGCGATGAAAGGTGTTGGTTACTTCTTATTGCCTTCAGTAAGTCCTACAAGAAAGCAACAAGCTGGCAAGCTTGAAAGTAGAAAGGACACAGATGGAACTAGCTATGAGGTGCTCTTCTCAATTATACCAACAAGCCAAAAGGACTGTGACTCAGATAATCATGCTTCTTGAGAGATTACAGAATTCTATGAACCAAGGAATAAAAGAGGAAAAGTAGAAGATGAGACTGGGTCCTGGAAAGGGGAAGCTTGATCACCTATGACCATGTCCAACATTTATGAATGTTGGATGAGTTCTTAGTTCCTATAATTGTTTAATTTAAATCTTATCCTTTTCATAAAAAATATCTCTATTTGAATTCTGTTCATATTTTTCTAAGTGTTTACCCTTTATACAACTGGGTCATATTCTCTAGTCTACTTTCTAAAATTTTGACACAAAATACGGAGAAACATAAATAAAACTTGTAACACATACTTAATTTACAAAATAAGCTATAGAAACAAGGAAACAGAGGAGTATGAATTTAAGAAAGTTACTCTGTCCACTTTTCTCACAATGCCTCTTGTTCCCCATTTGGAAAAATGAAGGTTTTCCTGGTTTTATTTAGATGTAAAAAGTTAAAACAGTGAAGTTACTGTCTTAAGGCAACCCCTCCCTCTATCTCTGGCCAACCCAGATATCTTCCATGATAATAGAAAGAATAAAACCTACTCTTTTTGTCCCAAGTTGAAACTTAAAATATATATTTCTAGTGGGCATTGTTTCAAATGGTAGTTATGTATTACTGAAGTAATACATTGATAAACTTAAGGTATGTAAAGTTGAAAGTTGGCCTGATAATCTGGCCATGAACTCTATCTAGTCTATGAAACCAAAAATTTTTTTAAGAGCCTATATATGAGCCTTTTGAACACAACCCTATCACAAACTCATCAGTTGAATATTGACATCAACCGACTTGACATCAAATTATTACATATCACATAGAACACTTTAGTGATTACTCTCATAAAACAATGTAATCCAACATCATTTTTTTTTTTTTTTTTGCGGTACGCGGGCCTCTCACTGTTGTGGCCTCTCCCGTTGCAGAGCACAGGCTCCGGACGCGCAGGCTCAGCGGCCATGGCTCACGGGCCCAGCCGCTCCGCGGCATGTGGGATCTTCCCGGACCCGGGCACGAACCTGTGTCCCCTGCATCGGCAGGCGGACTCTCAGCCACTGTGCCACCAGGGAAGCCCAACCTCATTTTTTTCAGAATATTGATAATAATGTCAACTAGAATTACATTTAACTTGAATTAAAAGACACAACAAAAACGTTAATGATACGAGAAAATCTCTAGGAAAAGTACATGTGATGATCAATTATAGGCACTACTTATTTTATTGCATTTCACCTTATTGTACTTTGCCAATACTGCGTTTCTTACAAACTGAAGATCTGTGGCAACTCTGAATTTGTTAGATGATGGTTAGCATTTTTGAGCAATAAAGTAATTTTTAATTAAGGTATGTACATTGTTTTTTTAGACATAATGCTATTTCATACTTAACAGACTACTGTATAGTGTAAACATGACTTTTATACGCACTGAAAAATCAAAAAAAATTTGTGTGACTCGCTTTATTGTGATGTTTGCTTTATTGTAGAAGTCTGGAACCAAACTTGCATTATCTCCAAGGTAAGTCTGTATCTCTGACGGAAATTTCTAAAAATCAGGATAAAGAAATGATAGTGCCCTTTGTTCTTTTAGAGAAAATTACATAATACAATGTGAAAGTAAATGTGTTACTTACCTGCATTAAATCTGTAAGAAACACATTCTTAGAGGATATATATTTTTTTGTCCAACAAGCCTAACACGTTACACAGAATTTGATATGACATAACAAGTCCATCCAGGCCTAGGCTTATTCAGCTAAACATGACTTTTAGGGTTACCTGAACTAAACAAAATCCTCAGACAGCTTAAATGATACAAAACATAGAAGCAAGAGAGGTTTGATAATTCAACTGAATTAGAAACAAACATTTAAAAAAAATCCAAATACACACATCATTGAATAATGATAACTTCTTTATAATCAATTTAGGTATGTAACAGACACAAATAATGACACTGATGATATGAACATGAATAAAATTAAAAGCCCATAGTTATTTTCATTAGCTGTCCATAAGGCATTTAACCATTAAAATTTATGGAGACTCTATCCTGAAAAGCTTTCTAGATTTTCCTTAGAAAAATGGCCAATATTTTCTCCCATCAATGCAGAGTTAATTTTAGAACGTAAGATTTATCGAACAATGACCAAATTCTGAGGGAAAACCAAAGTGGAGATTCAATTTTACAAAAGTAAGAGGTTATTCTGGGCTTTATTTTCAATTAAAAAGAAACATGAAATCATGAAGTAAGCAGAAAAACAATTCATTAACTTGCCTCAACTGTTTACTATGAACCTCAGCTCACCTAGAAATACCTCAATAGTATGAGAATTAATAAGAGAAGGAATAACAGAATGATCTTTTTTTTGGCAAGATACCTGAGGAGGACAACACATCAAGCATTTCCATTAATCCTGTCACCTTTATTGTAACAGGATTGCATGAAGACAGAGCCAAGAGAATACAGGCACACCTCGTTTTATTGCGCTTTGCAGATATTGCATTTTTTTTTTAACAAACTGAAGGCTTGTGGCAACCCTGCATCAAGGAAGCCTACTGGCACCACTTTTCCAACAGCATTTGCTCACTTCCATTCTCTGTGTCACATTTTGGTAATTCAAAATATTTCAAACTTTTTCATTATTATTATATTTGTTATGGTGATCTGTGATCAGTGATCTTTGATGTTACTACTATGACTTGCTGAAGCCTCAGATGATGGTTAGCATTTTTTTTAACAATAAAGCATTTTTAATTAAGGTATGTACATTGTTTTTCCAGACATAATACTATTGCATACTTAACAGACTACAATATAGGATAAACTTTTTTTTTTAAACATAACTTTTATATGCACTGAGAAACCAAAAAATTCGTGTGACTTGCTTTATTGCAATATTCACTTTATTGCGGTGGTCTGGAACCAAACCTGCAATATCTTCCAGGCATGCCTGCATAAGAAACATCTACAAGCATGATAATCTTCAGTTCATATATGTATCAATTTATTGTCCCGCTGCTTGTGCTCATGTTTGTTATCATTAATCTCCTCTGATGCGATGTCAGCATCATGAAAGAAAGAGTTTAGGGTGAGAAGAGCTATTACTGAAAGGATAAGTTTCTCTGCTCAAACATTTAAAACAATGAAATAGCAAACCAAGCAGTATTTTCAAGGCTGCCTGTTTAAAGGATTTCTTAGCCATTCAAAACAACTAGTTAGCCTTATTTTGGCAATAAAACTTTGAAATAAAGAATGTAATATTATTACAGATTACAAAAACGTCAGATCAGATTTGACTATTGTATTCAAAATACCTCTGCTAAGTCTTTATACTTTGTTTAGTGTTGCTTACACTAAGTAAATGATAAAAAGGTTTACACAAAGTAAGTAATAATATTCTTTTTAATAAGCATTCCTATGACCTTTTAAGTTTGTGGTTTCTTCTGTCTCACAAACTAACAGTAAGCTTCTTTGGGGCAAGAGCTACAAAATCCATCTATTTCCATGAATTTTCTGAATGAGGTATTTTATTAAATTTTGTACCCCTGCTGCTTACCATAGACCAGGTACAAATAAATACTACATAAAATACTACATATATAGAATGAACAATTTCTTACAACACATACAGCTGTAACCTCACTTCAGTCTCAATCCCATTTTCCACCTTGCCAATGGACAAATATTTTTTCTGAAAGCACCAAACTTTGTTACTGTCATGCCACAAACCCTTTCATGGCTTTACACTGTCATTTGGATACAGTAAAGACTCCTTAGGACAAAATCCTCTTGATCTGGCTCCAGACTACCACTTTCACATCTGGCCTTATACCTCTACCTCTCCCATAACCTCCCAGGCATAGGAACTGGCGTTCTGCTGCCTCCAAGCCTGGACATGCAGAGTTCCCTACATCTGGACCGCCCTTCCCCCAACACTCCTCCTTTGACCTGTCTAAATGCCACCTACTCTAAGAAGCCTCTGCCTATCTCCCATCTTGGTTAGCTGGCCTCCCCACACAGTACTTCTAGGAAAGAACAGAAATTTGCTTCTCTGAGAACAGTGGTTATCAAGTAGGACAGAAAACTCTAATGTAAGTTGGAGAGGGTAATTTCCGGGGTTAGGATGATCAAAGGAACATGTGAATTTGGATAAAATTTAAGAGCCTCTACAAACATTAGAAATACCTAATTTTTTAATTTGGGGATTTATGAAGGTCACAGGTTATATTCCTTGTGAAAATCTAGGGTGTGAAATACTATTATAATGCCTATATCTTTCTCATATTCTAGCTGACTCTGTACCATATTAAGAACAATAATGTAAATACAAAACAGTCTACTAAAACAATATCCAATATTAACATATGTGTTTATAAATTTCTGTTCCCTCAGAAGTAAATCTCTCTAACACTGATGTTTGGATTTCAGTGTATTATTCATGTCATGTATCTTAATTAACTTTAATACCTTTTCCCAAGTGGAATGCTAGTATACTACATTTTGTTGGTATAGGATGTGTTCTGTGAGAACTGAAAGCTGATAGACACACAGGTCACCGTAGATTACTATTCTTGGTCTCAACTTCATTAGGATTTAGTAGAGACTCTAGGAGTCAAAAGCAAATGTAGGGAGACAGAAGGATAAAAGGAAATCAAAGGAGCTCTGATTGGGATAGTATAAAGGAAGGTTGGGACAAAAATATCTAGAAGTCAGATTTTAAGAAGCAGTAGAGATTCTCCTGCTAACCTTGCAGAAGCAAACATGTGAACTGCCTAGGGAGGAGGTCACGTGGCAAGGACCTGAGGGCTTCTAGGAGCTGAAGGCACTCCCCAGGAAACATCGAACAAGAAAGCAAATGTCAGTCCTACATCCACAAGGAAGTGAATATTGCTAACAACCAGTTAACTTGTAAGAGGACCTTAAGCCTGAGGCAAGATCACAGCCCCAGCTGAAATCTTGATTTTAGTATGTGAAACATTGATCAGAGATCTCAAGTAAGCTGTGTTTTGACTCCTGAACCACATAAATTATGAGATAGTATACTTGCATTGTTTTAAGCCACTGACCTTTTGGTAATTTGTGAAACAGCAACAGGAAATGAATTCATCATACTTTTTTTTTTTTTTGCGGTACACGGGCCTCTCACTGTTGTGGCCTCTCCCGTTGCGGAGCACAGGCTCCGGACGCGCAGGCTCAGCGGCCATGGCTCACGGTAGCCGCTCCGCGGCATGTGGGATCTTCCCGGACCGGAGCACGAACCCGTGTCCCCTGCATTGGCAGGCGGACTCTCAACCACTGTGCCACCAGGGAAGCCCTCATCATACTTTAAAAGTAAGAAAATATTGCTCTTACATGTGTCTACTTACAAATCTCATCTACATTCTACATCCAACATTTGTTTTTCAAACAATGCATTATCTTTTCTTTGTCATCTAACAAAAGATTCCATTTTCATGAAATCTGTAAACTTCAAATTTGTTATAAAAGTGTTTTATCTCTGAGCTTAAATTTAATTTGAAATATATCTGAAAGAGAAAACTAAATCTAAAAGAATATTTCCCTAACTTTTTGGAATCATATATTAAAATCTTACAATTCTAGAAAACATTTATCATATTCCATACTTCAATTAAAAAATAAACATTTAACACGATTATATCTCTTTCAGTATTATGTTAATCACTAAAATATATCATACTAAGAAATATATCACAATGTGGGAGCATACTCACTCACTGTGCTCATTTAACCCTAACCATAACCACATATTTTCATACAACGTGTAATATGTAGAGAAAAAAGAGACCAATTTCACAATCAAAAAAGTTATATAAAGTTATATAGTAATTTCTCCAACATAACAATATGCTTTCATAGCTAAATCTGTCATCTAGTAAACTGAGGGAAAGAGTTTGGTGATATTGCCCATTGTACAGTTAGAGGGCAAAATAAGCTTTAATATTTTCAGAATGCAACAATTAAAACTTTCTTCTGTACTTTTGTCAAACAGGAAATTTGTAATTAAATAAATTTGTAAATACCCAAGAGTAGACATTCACACTGTCAGTATATTATACCTTTTTTGTACAATTCCAAATAAAGTTTGGTGTTTCAAAAAGAAATCTACTTTAGGGACTTCCCTCATGGTGCAGTGGTTAAGAATCTGCCTGCCAATGCAGGGGACATAGGTTTGAGCCCTGGTCCAGGAAGATCCGACATGCCACGAAGCAACTAAGCCCGTATGCTACAACTACTGAGCCTGCGCTCTAGAGCCCGTGAGCCACAACTACTGAGCCTGCATGCCACAACTACTGAAGCCCATGAGCCTAGAGGCCATGCTCCGCAACAAGAGAAGCCACCGCAATGAGAAGCCCACGCACCACAACAAAGAGTAGCCCCCGCTCGCCACAACTAGAGAAAGCCCGCACGCAGCAACGAAGACCCAACGCAGCCAAAAATAAATAAATAAATAAATAAATAAATAAATAAATAAATAAATAAATAAATAAATAATAAAAAAGAAATCTACTTTAAGCTGGCTTACCTTCCACACTCAAAGTCCCCATTTTAGATTCCAAGAAGTCAAATAATGTGCTTGGTGCTGACGGCCTTGCATTTCCCAGTTCCTCTTCATCTTCAGATCTTATTCGCCCCCTGCCTTTTCCTTTACCTTAAGAAGTAAAGCAAGACATATACATTATACATGCAAAAACAAAAGAAGAATATACACTAAAATATAATCAGCAGACATCTTAAGTAGAACTTTATATATATATTTCTTTTCATATTTTTCTGTATATTCTACATCCATTAAAACAAAAATGTTTTTAAATGACTATATTAAGTAGCACCTTTAATCCTTTAAATGATCTATCTGGAAATTTGAATTTGTTCATGTAAATTATCTTTTAAGGAAAATAAATCATTTTTATATGATTTTTCTTTAACCACTTATTTTTTTTTTAATTGAAGTATAGTTGATTTACAATGTTGTGCCAATCTCTGCTGTATAGCAACCACTTATTTTTTTAAAAGAATATAGGACTGGGACTTGAAAAATCACATAATACATTTGACCATACAATAATTTTAAAATAACATTAAATAAAAGTCATGTTCCTGTTAATTATTAAAAGTTTATAGACTAGTCATTTATACAAATGGCCTAGTTCTAGAAATAGTTAATAGAGCTAGTTACTTCATATTTTCTGTATTATTCATGGCCTTGTTAAATAAGGTATTAGACCTACTTTATATAAAGATGAAGACAATGAGACTAAGAATAACCTACATAAGACTGTGGTTCCCAAACTGCTGCTCCTTCCACTTACCATAATGGTAAATGAAGTTATAGCCTTCACAGCAACAAAACCCAGTCTTTGTCGACAACATATATTTCTCTGAAAATCAAATAATACTGTCTGGCACATTGCTTAATGAATTATACCTCTCAGAGGTGGACCCGTAACAGGTTTCTGTTTATTGCTGTTAAGAAGTACATTCAGTGCTGCTTCTAAGTTGTTGCCATTATCCATGAGAGCTTGCCTTGATGCTTCTTTACTAAAGCCCATTTCTGTTATGTGCCTCAGAGCCTTCTCATCAACCTGTAAAGAACGAAGAGAAAAGTTATGCTGATAGTCAATAAACAAGCAAGGTATAAGTTTTTAACTACATGCTGTTTTTTAACTAAAAATTACATCTGATGTTTATGGAAAAAATGTGATATTAATACATCACTTGCTGTTTTTTCATACCAATAGTCAAGGAAGGATCTGTGATGTGCAGGGTTGTGCCTTCAGTACTTTCTCTGTATCATTACAAATGCAAAACAAACAAAAAAGAAATTTTATATGTCAGAATAAGGCTTTTGAAAATAATACAGGCAGTGAAAACTACCTAATGAAAAATTTTCATGGTTGATACTTCTCTGTCCTAAGGAAGTGCAATTTATATAGCACCTCTCCAAAAATGCAAAGTATAAAAAGAAGCTAACAAAATAGTACCATCTCAGTAGCTTGGTTTTTTTTCTACTCTCTATTGTTTCAGTACTCTGCTCTATATTTATTAGCAATACTATCTATGAAGCTTTGACAGCCTGTACCCCAAGTAAAAAATCTACTTTACAAATGTCAGAACCCCAAATCTTGAAAAATCTAGACCTGAGTAGAATTAAAGAACTGTTTAAGTAACATAAACATATCCCATGAAGAAATTACTGAATCATAACCAGCTGAGGAATACATAACTAACTTTTATACATTTAAGAGTTAAGATGGATAGGCTTTAAGATAGCATTACACATGGCATGCATGGTGCAGACAGCTACTCTGATACCCATGTAGACGTTGTTAAAAGCACAGCACTTTTTAAAAAATCCTGTTTTTAAAACCCTGACTTTTTTTCAAACCCTGATTTTGTGACTTCCAAAGACAAAATCCTTTCTAAATATAGTAGCAACGATCAACAGATCAGAGCTGACACATAAGAGAAAATTTACATCCCTGCTGTAGATATACTAAAGTAAATGTAAAAAGGATTAGACATTAAAACTATAATTCATCCTTCTTATTCAAAAACTTATCTAAATGTAAAAAAAAATCCTTCCAAAGCCTTTCCCTCTCCCAATTATCTCCCAAGTAAATATCTAATTAAGAATATTATCCCATACATAGAATTTAACCAAACACACTCAAGAATCAATTAATATCCAACCTTGGTATAACTTATTGTACCTTTCTTGTTAACCTGATTTGCAGTTAACCAGTTAACTCTCATTCAGTGCTGTTGGCAGGGCCATGCTCTCTCTGACAGATTTAGGGAAGAACCTTCCCTGCTTCTTCTAGTTTCTGTTCTTTGCTGGCAATCCTGGGCATTCCTTAGCTTATAGATGTATCACTCCAGTCACACAGCCATCTTCTCACTGTGTGTCTTCAGGTCAACTTCCCTCTGTAAGTGTCTATCTCTGTGTCTAAATTTCCCCTCTTTATAAGGAGATTAAACTAGGGTCATATTGGCTTAGGGCCCAACCTAATGACCTCTTTTTAACTTGGTATCTCTGCAAAGATCCTGTTTCCAAAGAGAGTCAGTCACATTTTAAGGTACTGGTGGTCAAGACATCAAACTATCTTATTTGGCAGGGGGGTAGCATGGGGGTGATGGATGGGACACAATTCAACCTATTATACCACCTATTATCAAAAATTATTTTAAGAACCTGTCAACTGACATCCTAATCAAGTCCTCTTTCAATTGTTGAAAATAAAGAGCTGAATACCATGCAACATGCAAAAGAAGAGGGTTCCTGGTCATTAAAATTTCAAACTGTCCTTTTGATAGTCTCCTTCATTCTTAAATGACAGTTTTTCTGAATACAGAATTACAGGTGAACAGTTTTTTTTCTTTCCGTACTTTCAATATATCACCCCACTGCTTCCTTGCCTCCATACTTTCTGATGAAAAATTGGCCATTTATTTATTGAGGATCCCTTGTATTTGATGAGTTGCTTCTCTCTCACTGCTTTCAAGATTTCCTGTCTGTACCTTCCAACAACTTGATTATGTGTCTTGGTGTGTCTCTGAGTTTATCCTATTGGAGTTCACTAAGCTTCTTAGATTTGTAGATTTCATCAAATTTGGGAGTTTGGGGGCATTAGTTCTTCAAATATTTTTTCTGTCCCTTTTTCTCTTCTATTGGGAAGAGAACATACACAACATAATGTGTATGTTGGTATATTTGATGGTACCTCATAGGTCCCTTAGGCTCTCTTTTTCTTCTTTTTTTTCTCTTTTTGCATCTTAGACTGGGTAATTTCAATTGCCCTATATTAAAGTTCACTGATTCTTTCTTCTGCCTGCTCTAGTCTGATGTTGAACCTGACTAATGAAATTTTTTATTTCCACTACTGTACTTTCCAGTTCCAGAATTTCTATTTTGTTTATTTTTATAATTTATCTTTATTGATATTCCCTACTTGTTCATATATTGTTCTCCTGATTGCTTTTAGCTCTTTGTCAATGGTTCCTTCACACCTCTGAGCATTTCTAAGACAGTTAATTTAAGTTCTTGTTTAGTAATCCCAATGCCTGAGCTTCTTCAGGGATAGTTCCTTTCACTTTCTTTTTTTTCCTGTGAGTGGATCATACTTTCCTGTTTTATGGTATGCTTTGTAATTTTCTGTTGAGAACTGAAAATTCTGAATACTGTATTGATGGTAATTTTGGAAATCAGATTCTCCCTCCTCCTCAGGGACTGCTGTTGTTACTTAATGAAGACTGCAGCTGTAAGTTTGTTTAGCAACTTTTCCAGATTTTCTTTTGTAAGGATTTTATTCCTTGTGATATGTGATCACTGGAGTCTTTGTTCCATTATCTCCCTGGTCAGCCAGTGACCAGCCTCTTTCTTCATTAATCACCATCTGTATGCTGCAAGAGTTTGATTTGACTCCAGAGTTGTAAAATAGTTGCTTCAGACAATGTTTGTCAGCTTAAGAGTTTTTTTGGTGGACAGCCCAATTTCTGGAGCTTTCCATTCTGCCATCTTTGTGATATCACTCCCTTCATATGTTTTTACTCCTCACAACAATCCCAAACTGCTGGTCTTTGGTGTTCTATGGCAAGACATCCCCAGATGAGGGTTCTCAATTCACTCAAGTTTAAGAGCTTCTTGAGTTAGAGACTGTGTAGTTTTCAACTTGCTGTATCCACTCAAACCTGAAAACTGACTTTTTTTTTTAAAGAAAGAGATGATCATGTATTCAAGGAAAAGATAGTCTGGCTCTGTTATAAACCTATTCTCCTTGGCTAGTGATTGATTTAGGAGTGGGCATGTGACCTAGTTCTAGTCAATGAACCATAGATGGAATTTACTGGAGATTTCCAAAATTATTTTTTTATCTGATAAAACAGATCCACACCCAGATAAATGTACCCTTTCCTTCTTGCCTCTGAACTTTTTGCATGAAGATTTAACACACAGAGAATCCTGTAACCCAGAGAAGAAACCCAAGAAACTAGAGAGATGCTCACCAGAGCTCCAACACTGTTATACTGCTGAATTTACCAATCTTTGTAACCATCTATCTCCAAATTTCTTGTTATATGGGATGATGAAACCCCATTAGTTAAGCTAGTCTTAGCACTCTACAGACAAAATCATCCAAAGTCATTTAACCTTTAAAGGCAGAGGAAAATGAATTCCTGTCAGTTCCCTTATATCTGAGGACACTGTAGCATACCAGAAATATCTCTGACTCCTCCCATTATCTCAAAAATCCAGGAATATTTTGCAATTGAGTCTATAATATACATTTTCCATTTCAATATTTTTCCCAAAGAACACAACAAAACAAAATCACTTTAGACAAAATTTGAGAAAAGATGTGGGGAAGGTAGGGAATGGCCCATAACTGTATGGTTCTGAGGCATCATCTTTTAGAATATAATTTCCATTGAGCGTTTTCTGTTTAATTTGATGACTTTTTATCAATCCATTCTAAAAGACATCATTCAGACATTAGAAGGTTAAGTAAAACGTAAATTTTACTTAAGTAAATTATTTTTCAACCAATCCAAATTTTCCATGGAATAACTGGAAATTATCAACTGGACTCCTTAATGAAAGCCTTCTTAGAGTTGTGACACCTATTTATAATATACGCAAAAAGCCAGTGGTGGTTCTGAGAAAGAATTAAAAAATCCAAGGCTATTGAAGAAAAAAAGACATAAACTTTGTGGTTGGTTCTTCAGCCTTACCAGTTCTCTGTAGACACCTTCATGTTTTCCCTCTGATTTGTTTGACTTTTCTTTCTGTAAAATCTCCCTGTTTCGGTTGCCAGCAGCACTCATGTTGAGATTACTTCTAGCACCACCACCACCTCCTCCAAATGTCTTGGTCTTCAGATAACAGAAAGATAAAAGAAATGTAAATAAATAACATTTTAAAAAGCTCTAAAGGCTAAGCTATGACTAAAATCTGAAGTAGTTAAGTTTCTTAATTATGTTTTACAGGAAAAAAATGAAATGTTAACTAATTCTTTCTAAATATCTACTAGTCATAATCTCACAAGTCCAGGGGAGGCAATTAAAAAAATTACATGATTATAATCTTTAAATCTCCACGGCAAATCATCAGAATAAACTTAAGTAGACAACAATATAAAAGAAAAGAAAATAGCACAAGTATTATGGAGATTAGGTGTCAAAAATTATTCTAGGGTAAAATACTTGACTGATATCATGAGACAAATCCAGCTACATGGCAAGGCTTTCTTTAGCAAGGCACCTAACCTATCTAGGAATCTGTTACATTATGTTCAGGATTCTATGTTCAGGATTCTAGAACCTAAGAAAGTAGACAAATAATACAAATTTTAACATGGGATTAAAAGTCTCATTACTAATTTATTATTTACATTAATTACCACATATGCTATATCTTACCAACTATGTATAAAAGCTTTAAAGTCCATATTTCTTATTTTGTCTGACTTATTTGAATAATTATATGTGTAATCAAATTTGAATTTGATCTCATTTTTGTTTTGTCAAAACTACAGTGGAAAGACTAGAACATAAAAAACATCGGTTAGGAAAGATACAAATTCATAACTGAAAAGCATTCCGCAGTTATTTGTACAATATTAAATTAAATATCTGGTTATATAATATCTTTATAGTTTTCTAAGAGCTAATAAAAGCAGAAGCCAAGACTTGATTTTTATTAGATATAATTATCAATATTTTTTAATGTATCTTAAAATGATTACAATAAGAAAACATCCTAGATATACATTTATATAAGACTGGGAAATTATTTTGAATCAGATGAAAATGTAAAGAAATAGAACCTGAAAAATAGAAAAATGATGTGAGATAAGCATCAATGGACAACATATTAAATACCTCTATTAGGTAGTTGATACACCACAATATTTAAGTTTAATTCAAATCAAAATTAAAACTACATCTTCAAAGACCAAAGACCCATTACTGGATTCATTCAGTTTTTGGTTTCTGCAATCCCAGCAAAAAAAGAAAAAATATAGCTTTGGAATGTCTTGATAGTCACTGCTTACATAACCACAAGGAAAAATGTGAGTTTATATTAATGTGATACAAAGTTTATTAGATTGGGAGACAATGTAGTACAGGTAAGAATACAGGCTTAAGAGCTACACAAGGCTGGGACTAAATCTGTACTGAGCCACTTCCTAGTTCCCGCCCTCAGGCAAGTCACTTAACTTCTATCCTCCGTGAACCTCGGGTTTCTCATCTTTAAAACAGGGACGAGAGAATTCCCTTGTGGTACAGTGGTTAGGACTCCACGCTTCCACTGCAGGGGGCAGGGGTTCGATCCCTGGTCAGGGAACTAAGATCCCACAAGCCGCTGGACGGCCCCAAAACACCTACCTCACTGGGATGTTGTGAGGATTAAGTGACATCATCAACATGAAGTGATGAGTTCAATAACTGGCACATAGTAAACACTCGTAACAGATGGCAATATTACTGTTTTGCTTAATATATTAGAACATAGTTACCTGAAAAGTCTGGATCCTGACCTGTTCCAAATTAAATATATTTCTGGAATTTAAATTATGTAACTCCAAAAGTGCTTTTTATTTTGGTGCCAGTGAAATAGTCCCATCTTCTGGAGGCATTTCCTTATTATTTTCTTTCCATTTTATGGATTAAGGAATAGGATAAATAGCATTTTCAGAATTGCTTTTCACTGCTTTAAAACAGTTGTTACCCACTAAACATACAAATATCTAGAAACATCACAACTTAAACATTACCCATAAGGTAACTGATGTTGTCGTGTATGAGCCACACCATCCCGTCCATATTATGTGAATTAGGCATCTGTGACATCATCACCATCATAAACCCCAAGTGGGCCTTAATGCTGTCTTGCAATCTTACTACATTTTCTTAGCCCATTCACCCTCCCAATCTTCTTTAGCAAGGCACCAAACCTATCTAGGAATCTGTTACATTATGTTCATGATCCAGTAATAGGATTCTAGAATCTAAGAAAGTAGACAAATAATACAAATAATAAAAACCACTATTTTACATGTTCTCCTCACTCCTCAAATCTCAAACATCTTCTCCCTCATTGTGCCTGTTTGACCATGCTTACTTCCTCACTGAAAAAATGGAAATAATCACTAAAGAACTTACATAGATTTTTACCACATCAACCCACCCACTGATATCTGCACACTTATACTTTATCTTACCAGCATCTACATGAATGATAAAGGAATGTGGAGAGAATGAATGACTCCTCTAACTCTACATTAATTCTCAGGCCACATCTTACATGACTTTTCAACAGTCCTTGATAAATTCAATACATCATCCTCCATGAAATAATTTCTGTATTCTCTTGTTTTGATCCTGTCTTACTGGTCACACCTTGGCTGGTTCAACTTCTTTCATTCAACTGGTAAGGTTGAAATGCTACAGGGTTCATTCCTTCTCCTTTTCTCTTCCCTTCAGCTCTCATTCCCTTGGTGATCTCATTTGACCTCATGATTTTAAATATAATCCATACGCCTACCACTTTCAAATGCATACATCCAATCCAAAACTCACCTTTCAGCTACACTCTTCTCTGTATTACTGCCTATTAAACATTACCACATGGATGCCTAAGAGGTACCTCAGTATTAATATACTAATTATATTAATAACACCCTGTTCCACCCTGGTCTTCTCCAGTACAAAGTAAGCAACTCTAACCAGCCAATTTTTCAGGCCAAAACCCTTGAAGTCATTCATAATACCTCTTTTTCTCTCAAGCTCCATCTTTAATCTCTCAGAAACTCTGATGGCTGTATTTTCAAAATACCAGAATCTGAACACTTTGTACCACCTACACAGCTGCCATTGCTACCAAAAACTTTTCTCCCCCTGGATTACTTCAGTAATTTCCTAACTTGTCTGATTCCCATCTTCCAGAAAATAGACATCAAACAAGATTTTGGAAAGACAGTTTGTCTGAGAAAAATGTAAATCAAAAGAACAACTTTCCTATAATCATTAAGAAATTGATATACTCCCAATATCCTTTTCTGAAACTCCATAATTTTAACAGCTTTTTGGGAAAGAAGAAATGCATTTTATGTAAACTGTGCAAAATGAATTAATTTCAGAAATATTAAAAATGATTTTTAAATGTCTTAGAATAGAGAAAACATTGAGGAATAGCAATAGTCACATTTACTGAAGGCTTTTAGCAAAGGACTATTTTAACTGAGGCAGTGAGACTATAATTAGGGGCTCTCAGCTTCTCAGCATTATTCCAACTCTATTTCTTAGTTAGGATATGGCTGTGATCTTATGCTTACTATGCCTGACTTCTACCCTAGTTTACCATTAACTTAGCTTAGCTTGTTGGATGAAGAAAGCTGTTGATGTATATCGAGACTGAAGATTAGTTATTCTATAGGCCTCACTCTTGTTCCTTATTCTCCAGGAACAGCTAATCAAAGATTTATGACTTAATGTTCCAACCACAAGCGAGACTTGCTAGCTACTTGGAATCGTGTGATCAAGAAAAACATCCTGAAAATGGAAGACAGCCCCCTCCCCATGAGCATGTAGCCCTTTCCTCTTTCCCCTATATAATCTCCAAGCAAAACTAGCGAGTTGGGAGTTGGTTTTTTGGAACATACATCTACCTTCTCCCCAGGATTCCCGGCTTCCTCAATAAAGCTATCTTTCCTTTAACCCAACACTCTCAGCATTGGATTCTTGAGTGACAAGCTGCCGAACTGGAGTTCAGTAACTATATCATGATCTGTGCCATGTAGTATTCTAAATGTTTTAAAGATTAGCAATTTTAATTCTCACAGTTTCATAGATAAAGTAAATATGGTACAAAACTTAAGTAACCTATCCAAGGTTGTCAGCAGGATATGTTTCCTGTCTGCCTGATTCCAGAATTTGTGCTCTTGTCCCCTACATAAACAGGACAGAAAGACAGTGCAGGAAGAACTACCAAAATTCAAGAAGTCTCCTACTTAAAATTTGAATTTAAATAGGAAAACAGCTGTTAGCTAAGATTTATTACTGGTTCTGAATAAAGAAACCTATTTCAATACCACTGGTTAAGAAAAATCTATCTAAGCAACCAATTCATGAACTAAAATTTCTTGTCAAAATCTAAAAATCAATAAATAACTACAGAAAACACCTATTTCAAATAAGCAAGCAATTACAAATAATGAAAAGAAAACCTTTTGATAAAGGAGGGTATGTATAAATGCACATATGATCCAAAGATAAAAATTATTTTTTACTATACATTAGATTTAAGAATGTTAAAAATGTTAATCCTGAGCCATTGATTTACCCTCTAATGTTTACCTGAATTCCTCAAAAATTTCTATTATAGGGGAAAATTATCCTCAAAAAGTATCATCTATCCCAACTAATAATGGGAAACCCTCTGCCATTAAAAAAAAAAAAAAAAAAAAAAAAAAAAGTTGTGTTCATTTGTATACTGTTAAGAAGAAAAGAAAGTGGGAGAAAAGAAGGGTGGTTTGCTAGCAAAGGTCACTTAATGGAATTGTTAAGGAGATTGGAAAAGGAATGTTTATGAGTAAAATGTGTAACCATAAGACTCCAAAAGGCACCAGGGCATTTTCTACTGATGGAATATAGAAAAAGAATGTCAAAAGTTTGTTCAATTAGTTACTTTATGTGAAAAGACAATAATGATTGTGAGTAATCTAAATAGAACATAATGGCAAGGAATAAGACAAATTCATAATGATTTAGTTTCTTACTTCTTTGCTCTTTGCAACTTCTGCAATAGCAGCAGTCCTTTGCTTTTCAAATTCATCATTATCATTTGGAGGTTTGACAGGCAATGTAACTTGTAATGTCTTTCTTCGATCAAGTTCTCTGCTATCCACTTGCACGTGAGATACACACTTCTGGCAATAATAAATAAAAATAAATTGTTTCAGTAGTTCCAAAAGAGATGCAAGTTTTTCATAAGAAAGTAATGTCTTCAAAAGAAATATTTGTATCACAACAGCTAAGAGCCCATAAAAATACAATTATTTCCCATAGATTTAAAAATAAAGGTAGAAAGCTAATTGAAGTAACTTTTAAGTAATTGTAACTGGTAAATGAAAGCTACACTAAATGTAGGCAATCTAAAACAGGGCACATATTGGGTTGGCCAAAAAGTTCGTTCAGGATTTTCTGTAACATCTTATGAGTGAACATGTTGGCTAACCCAATATTTAAAACATACATCAAACCAAAAGATCTAAGTTTCATTTTAGGATAATGACTTAAAATAATTTAAAATTTCAAACAGTCTAGACTATTGCACAAGAAGTAAATTCAGTTTTTTATTAAGCCCTTGATTTCCACATTATGCCACAATATCCATGAGGGTTTACAGTTATTTTAACATATAGAAAGGTGTCTCTCATCTTATAAGCCGAAAGCTAAAAACATACTCCCTCCCCCTAATCAGGCTGCAAAGTTTTAGGTTTTTAGTCTCTTAAGACAAATTAAGAAAGCCATCATTGTCTAAAAATAAGTCCTGAATTCTGTTCTCTCTTCTAATTCTAACAGCAAAAATCCTATAAAATGAACCTTTTTCAACTTGATAATTTTAAAGAGGAATAAAAATATGCTCTCAAATAAATGTGTTATACAAATATACAGATTTTTGATTTTCAATAATATAAATATAAAATAGCTGACTCTAACACACAGCCAAGCATATTCTGTCTTTAACCCATGTTCAAGGCTAAGATGCTGAATAACAGATTTTCACAATGGACTTCATAAACAAATAATATTATTTAAGCTATAACTTTTAATATACTTCCTAATACAAAAAAAAAGCTATAAACACACTTCAAATTCTTGAAAATAATAAATCATAAGTCTCTGTGAGCAATTTTTGAAAGAAATATTATCACCAAAATGTTTAAGGGGAAAGAAAATTCTTACAAACACAGCATTTGTTATTTTCAAATATAAATTATTAAAATGTTTACACTCTGTTTTCATTCTTGGGGTTTTTCACTGATAGAAATAAGAATATCATCAGCACAGATCATGCCTCCTTTTATCTTGACTGTCCCATGTTCCAAAGCACAATAAAAAATGACATATGTTTTAAATACTTTCAAAATAGCCACGATGCAAGAATGTCTTATTTAATTTTGAGTAGACCCTCCAAAAAGGGGTTTGAAGAGGATGCCAGTCAATTGATCCTGCCCACTTATTTTCTGATCAACTAGGTATCTGTTTTTCATACCAAAATTTTTTTAATTGTTATTGAGATATAGGTCTGTTTCCTAGCTGTTGTGTCCCCAACTCATCTTCACTTTGAGCCAGCACTCTTGAAGGAAAATAAAGCACAAATGCAAGGCAGATTACCAAGAGCTAAATTTTAGTGGTATCACGTGGCAAAGAGCAAGCAGCCACAGGGATTATTCTCAGATTCTTCAGTTATAAAGCAGGGACAAGCTGGAGGAGACTGTTTTAAAGGCAATTTGAGGCTTAGCACAACCAGGAAGACACACGATATTGGTCAGCTGAGGAGGTACCTCAGGGTAACATTTTGCAGCAAGGGGGTTGAAAGTTAGGAAACAGAAGGAAAACCTTTAGCTTATGTGAGAGAAGAATCAGGGCTGCTGTAGTTGAAAATGAAAATACCAACTGGAAATAAAATATACCTGACTGAGATGGGCATTTGGATCAAGGCAGAAGAATAGAATCTCGGAAGGGGCAGCTGGGACAGCAGGCTCTCCTAAAGTGCATTAATGCCCTTCCCTGCCTCATGTTCTCACTCTTTTGTCTCCTGTCAATCTTTCTGTTGATGCTTTTATTTTTTCTCCCTCTTTTGTTTTTAATGAACAAAGTGAGAAATTATAGCATATTTTTGTCTTCTTACTTCTGCATTTCTCTCTCAAAAAAAAATGCCCCACCACCATCTGATATTAATTTTAAGCTGCATTTCAGGTGTGTCTCTTAACTGTTTCAATCTTTGGGTTAACAGCTTTTTTTTTTTTTTTTTTGTGGTACGCGGGCCTCTCAATGTTGTGGCCTCTCCCGTTGTGGAGCACAGGCTCTGGACACGCAGGCTCAGCCGCCATGGCTCACAGGCCCAGCTGCTCCGCGGCATGTGGCATCTTCTTGGACCGGGGCACGAACCCGTGTCCCCTGCATCGGCAGGCGGACTCTCAACCACTGCGCCACCAGGGAAGCCCTGGGTTAACAGCTTTTGAGAAAAGAATCTACACAAAAACTTTAATTACAATAACGAGAAAAAAAAAACACAATTATTGATTTCCTGTAGTTAATATATTTCCATATAACTCCTATGACCTCTGAGTGAACAGTTCAGCACAAAACTAAACACAGCTTGAATACAAATGAAAAACATTTTTTGCTGATTAAAATTCATCTGCCAAAATGAAAGTCATTACCTGTCCAAAAGGCACAAAAGGAGGTGGTCCACCTTCGGTTCCAATATTGCTTCTATTGTGTTTTGACAAGCTCTGTGAGAAAAGTGAGTTGTAAAACAGAAATTATACATTAAAAATATATTTAACAACACTTATAATGCACCAGGAATCTACTCATTTTAGTAGATTCTTACAGGAAATAGAAAAAAAGCCTTCTATTATTAATTTCAAACTATATAAATTATCGTATTCCTAACTTCAATAACTAGGCAAAGACTCTCCCCTTACTTCCCCTTTCCAAAACCCAAATTGACATGATTTTCAGAAGTATTTGCCAAGTTGCTCCCATAAGAAGAAAACACAGTTAAAACCTCTCAACAAAGATGATAAACTTTGGTAGCAAGAATTTCATTTTAATTAATTTCATTTTAATGCATAGTAAAACAATAATCTGACAGAAAAATATCTGGAAATTATCTTCAAAATGAAATTTTTAGACATAAAAATCTATTAGCAAAAAACATATTTGTGATACTGTTATATAATAAGAAATATATATTTGGTCTTTGTCCCCAGTTCCTGGAACAGAGACCCTAAAACACTTGAAATTTCCTGAATCACAGGGTTAAGGAGTACATTTTGTTCTACATAATAAGCGCCTTTGAGCATCCTGAGTTTATATTAATGAGGTGACTATTAATGGGCCCCTAGCAAGCTCCAGGGTGGGGACTGGTAGCTGGAAAAACCAACCATGCGATTAGAGGGCTAGAGATTGAGTCAATCACCAGTGGCCAGTGATTAACTCAAGCGGGCCTATGTAATGAACCTCCATTAAAACCCCATAAACGATGGGGTTCAGGGAGCTTCCAGGCTGGTGAATACATCCATCTGCCAGAAGGGTGGTATACACCAAACTCCACAGGGACAGAAGCTCCTGTGTCCAGGACCCTTCCCGATCTTGCCCTATTAAGCTCTTCATCTGGCTGTTTATCTTTTATAACATCGTTTATAATAAACCAGTAATAGCAAGTAAAGTGTTTCCCTAAGTTCTGTGAGCCATTATAGCAAATTATCAAATCTGAGCAGGGGATCCTGAGAACCCCTAATTTATAGCCAAGTTGGACAGAAGAGTGGATAACATCAGGACCTACTACTTTCAATTAGCACCTGAAGTGAGGGGTAGTCTTCTGAGACTGAGTTCTTAACCTACGGGGTCTGTACTAAATCCAAGTTGTTAAATTAAATTTTAGGACATCTACTTGGTATCCCAGTGGAGAGAACTGGAGAATTGCTTGATGTGGAAAAGAAAACTCCACACTAGGTGTCAGAAGTGCTGTTAACTAGAAACAGTTCATAGGAATACTGATAAAAGTGATTTCTAACTATTTAAAGAGATCAGACTGCTATAGTTTATAATATGGAGGATAATTTCAATTACAGTAAAATTTCCTTAATAAAAGTCTTGTTTTACAAATCAATGTATACTTAAAAGAAGTATTCAACAGATTGTTCTTTAATAAAAAAAAAAAAAAAAAGCTTCCAGGGCTTCCCTGGTGGCACAGTGGTTGAGAGTCTGCCTGCCGATGCAGTGGACACGGGTTCGTGCCCCGGTCCAGGAAGATCCCACATGCCGCGGAGCAGCTGGGCCCGTAAGCCATGGCCGCTGAACGTGTGCGTCTGGAGCCTGTGCTCCACAACGGGAGAGGCCACAACAGTGAGAGGCCCGTGTACCGCATGAAAAAAAAACCTATAAACAAATGACAATGAAAACACGATGACCCAAAACCTATGGGATGCAGCAAAAGCTGTTCTAAGAAGGAAGTTTATAGCAATACAATCCTACGGTAAGAAACAAGAAACATCTCAAATCAACAACCTAACCTTACACCTAACGCAATTAGAGAAAGAAGAACCAAAAAACCCCAAAGTTAGCAGAATGAAAGAAATCATAAAGATCAGATCACAAATAAGTGAAAAAGAAATGAAGGAAACCATAACAAAGATCAATAAAAGTAAAAGCTGGTTCTTTGAGAAGATAAACAAAATTGATAAACCATTAGCCAGACTCATCAAGAAAAAAAGGGAGAAGGCTGAAATCAATAGAATTAGAAATGAAAAAGGAGAAGTAACAACTGACACTGCAGAAACACAAAGGATCATGAGAGATTATTACAAGCAACTATAGGCCAATAAAATGGACAACCTGGAAGAAATGGAAAAATTCTTCAAAAAGCACAACCTTCCAAGACAGAACCAGGAAGAAACAGAAAATATAAACAGACCAATCACAACTCTGAAATTGAAACTGTGATTAAATATCTTTCAACAAACAAAAGCCCAGGACCAGATGGCTTCACAGGTGAATTCTATCAAATATTTAGAGAAGAGCTAACACCTATCCTTCTCAAACACTTCCAAAATATAGGAGAGGGAAGAACATTCCCTAACTCATTTTACAAGGCCACCATCACCCTGATACCAAAACCAGACAAAGATGTCACAAAGAAAGAAAACTACAGGCCAGTATCACTGATGAACATAGATGCAAAAATCCTCAACAAAATACTAGCAAACAGAATCCAACAGCACATTAAAAGGATCATACACCATGATCAAGTGGGGTTTACACCAGGAGTGCAAGGATTCTTCAACATACACAAATCAATCAATGTGATACACCATATTAACAAATTGAAGAAAAACCATATGACCACCTCAATAGATGCAGAAAAATCTTTCAACAAAATACAACACCCATTTATGATAAAAACCCTCCAGAAAGTAGGCATAGAAGGAACTTACCTCAACATAATAAAGGCCATATATGAAAACCCACAGCCAACATCATCCTCAATGGTGAAAAACTGAAACCATTTGCACTAAGATCAGGAACAAGACAAGGTTGCCCACTGTCACCACTATTATTCAACATTGTTTTGGAAGTTTTAGCCACAATCAGAGAAGAAAAAGTAATAAAAGGAATCCAAATCAGAAAAGAAGAAGTAAAGCTGTCACTGTTTGCAGATGTCATGATACTATACATAGAGCATCCTAAAGATGCCATCAGAAAACTACTAGAGCTAATCAACGAATTTGGTAAAGTAGCATGATACAAAGTTAATGCACAGAAATCTCTTGCATTCCCAAACACTAATGATGAAAAATCTGAAAATGAAATTAAGGGAACACTCCCATTTACCACTGCAACAAAAAGAATAAAACACCTAGGAGTAAACCTACCTAAGGAGACAAATGACCTGTATGCAGAAAACTATAAGATACTGATGAAAGAAATTAAAGATGATAGAAATAGATGGAGAGATATACCATGTTCTTGGATTGGAAGAACCAACATTGTGAAAATGACTACACTACCCAAAGTAATCTACAGATTCAATGCAATTCCTATCAAACTACTACTGGCATTTTTCACAGAACTAGGACAAAACATTTCACAATTTGTATGGAAACACAAAAGACCCCAAATAGCCAAAGCAATCTTGAGAAAGGAAAATGGCACTGGAGGAATCACACTCCCTGACTTCAGACTATACTACAAAGCTGCAGTAATCAAGACAGTATGGTACTGGCACAAAAACAGAAATATACATCAAGGGAACAGGATAGAAAGCCCAGAGATAAACCCGCACACATATGGTCACCTTATTCTTGATAAAGGAGGTAAGAATATACAGAGGAAAAAAGACATTCTCTTCAATGAGTGGTGCTGGGAAAACTGGACAGCTACATGTAAAAGAATGAAACTAGAAGACTCCCTAACACCATACACAAAAATATATTCAAAATGGATTAAAGACCTAAATGTAAGGCCAGACACTATCAAACTCTTAGAGGAAAACATAGGCAGAACACTCTATGACATAATTCACACCAAGATCCTTTTTGACCCACCTCCTAGAGAAATGGAAATTAAAAGAAAAATAAACAAATGGGACCTAGTGAAACTTAAAAGCTTTTGCACAGCAAAGGAAACCATAAACAAGATAAAAGAGAACCCTCTAAATGGGAGAAGATATTTGCAAATGAAGCAACTGACAAACGATTAATCTCCAAAATTTACAAGTAGTTCATGTAGCTCAATATCAAAAAACAAACAACCCAATCCAAAAATGGGCAGAAGACCTAAATAGACATTCCTCCAGAGAAGATATACAGGTTGCAAACAAACACATGAAAGAATGCTCAACATCATTAATCATTAGAGAAATGCAAATCAAAACTACAATGAGATACCATCTCACACCAGTCAGAATACCCATCATCAAAAAATCTATAAACAATAAATCCTGGAGAGGGTGTGGAGAAAAGGGAATCCTCTGGCACTGTTGGTGAGAATGTAAATTGATACAGCCACTATGGAGAACAGTATGGAGGTTCCTTAAAAAACTACAAATAGAACTACCATACGACCCAGCAATCCCACTACTGGGCATATACCCTGAGAAAAGCATAATTCAAAAAGAGTCATGTACCACAATGTTCACTGCAGCTCTATTTAAAATAGCCAGGACATGGAAGCAACCTAAGTGTCCACTGACAGATGAATGGATAAAGAAGATGTGGCACATATACACAATGGAATATTACTCAGCCATAAAAAGAAACGAAATTGAGTTATTTGTTGAGTTATAGTGAGGTGGATGGACCTGGAGTCTGTCATACAGAGTGAAGTAAGTCAGAAAGAGAAAAACAAATACCATATGCTAACACATATATATGGAATATAAAGAAAAAAAATGGTCATGAAGAACCTAGGGGCAGGATGGGAATAATGATGCAGACCTACTAGAGAATGGACTTGAGGACACGGGGAGGGGGAAGGGTAAGCTGGAACAAAGTGAGAGCGTGGCATGGACATATATTCACTACCAAATGTAAAACTGATAGCTAGTTGGAAGCAGCCACATAGCCCAGGGAGATCAGCTTGGTGCTTTGTGACAACCTAGAGGGGTAGGATAGGGAGGGTGGGAGGGAGGGAGACTCAAGAGGGAAGACATATGGGGATAGATGTATATGTATAGCTGATTCCCTTTGTTATAAAGCAAAAACGAACACACCATTGTAAAGCAATTATACTCCAATGAAGATGTTAAAAAAAAAATGCCATAAGGAATCTTTTCACCCATCTAGTCCTCCTATCTGTCTTATCTTTGAGGTGTTAACATATATCTGTTAAGCACTGGTTGTCACTTAATACACCTTCTCGACTCTGAAGTTTTTTGTGCATTTTTAATGATTATTGTTATAGAAAATGTTACGTTTAAAATATTTTAAATGGTGAAAAATAAGTTAAAAAATTACCATATGTACCTTACACCTACTCTAGAGTCCCTGCATTATAAAAGGAATACTATATATTTTGTATAAGTTATAGAAAAAAACTAAGACTAAAGACAACAGTAATATTCAGTTAATTAATCAAAGAACAATTTAAACTATATATGAATATCACATTTCTTGATAAGCTGTATTTAAGATGTTAACCTAGTTTAAGAAAAAACAGCAAATGCATAAACTTATCTAGGGGTCCTTTCCCCAGTTTTAATTTAGATTAAAGAAAAAGACCATTCAAAGAGCAATAAATCATTTCAGTTTATGCCATGACTTCCTTAAAAGCTCACATAAGCTGCCAATAATACCATCTCTCAATACACAGTATATAATTAAAAGCATATTACAGGATTTCTACTTCCCCCTATGACTGTGTAAGAGACAAGACTTAATCTCCCTCTACAACTAGTAATCTGGACAACATGTAGGAAACGACTGTTTTAAGACATAGGGCAAGAAGTAGCACAGGACTGTAATCCCAAAGAGAAAGAGAAAAAAACAAACAGGTGAACTCTGCCTTTCTGCTTGGAGGCATAATGCAGACAGACAGCACAGAGTTCTGAGTTGAGAAAATGTCTCACAGCTCAAGCCAGGCTGAAATAACTGGAAGCTCTGGGGCAGAGTTTTGAAAAAGAAAGGCCTGCACAGAAATGAAACTCCAGAAACCTGTATAGGAATTCCCTTAAGTCACTGCTGAGAACTAGGCTAAGCAAAAAGCAACTGCAAGTTATAAGCTTCCATTTATACTAGAATAAAAAAGAATAAAATACTTAGGGATAAAATTACACAAAGAAGGGCTTAAGGGAAGATGGCGGAAGAGTAAGACGCGGAGATCACCTTCCTCTCCACAGATACACCAGAAATACATCTACACGTGGAACAACTCCTGCAGAACACCTACTGAAGGCTGGCAGAAGACCTCAGACCTCCCAAAAGGCAAGAAACTCCCCACGTACCTGGGTAGGGCAAAAGGAAAAAAGAATAAACAGAGACAAAAGAATAGGGACGGCACCTGCACCAGTGGGAGGGAGCTGTGAAGGAGGAAAAGTTTCCACACACTAGGAAGCCCCTTCGCGGGCGGAGACTGCGGGAGGCGGAGGGGGGAGCTTCGAAGCCGCGGAGGAGTGCACAGCAACGGGTGCGGAGGGCAAAGCGGGGAGATTCCCGAACAGAGGATCGGTGCCGACCGGCACTCACCAGCCCGAGAGGCTTGTCTGCTCACCCGTCGGGACGGGCGGGGCTGCGAGCTGAGGCTCTGAGGCTAGGGTTTCGGTTTCGGACGGAGCGCAGGGAGAGGACTGGGGTTGGCGGCTTGAACATAGCCTGAAGGGGTTAGTGCACCACAGCTAGCCGGGAGGGAGTCCGGGGAAAAGCCTGCACCTGCCGAAGAGGCAAGAGACTTTTTCTTCCCTCTTTGTTTCCTGGTGCGAGAGGAGAGGGGTTTAAGAACGCTGCTTAAAGGAACTCCAGAGACGGGCGCGAGCCGCGGCTAAAAGCGCGAACCCCAGAGACGGGCGCGAGCCGCGGCTGAAAGCGCGGACCCCAGAGACGGGCGCGAGCCGCGGCTGAAAGCGCGGACCCCAGAGACGGGCGCGAGCCGCGGCTGAAAGCGCGGACCCCAGAGACGGGCGCGAGCCGCGGCTGAGGGCGCGGACCCCAGAGACGGGCGCGAGCCGCGGCTGAGGGCGCTGACTCCAGAGACGGGCGCAAGCCGCGGCCGGAGGCGCGGACTCCAAGGCGGGCGGGAGACGTTGGGGCTGCTGCTGCCGCCACCAAGGGGCCTGTGTGCGAGCGCAGGTCGCTCTCCACTCCCCTCTTCCGCGGAGCCTGTGCAGCCCGCCACTGCCGGGTTCCCGGGATCCGGGGACGACTTCCCCGGGAGAGCGCACGGCGGGCCTCGGGCTGGTGCAGAGTCACGCCGGACTTTGCCGCCGCAGGCCCGCCCCGCATTCCGGGCCCCTCCCTCCCCGCCGCCGGCCTCCGTACGCCAGAACCCCCGAATCAGCGGCTCCTTTAACCCCGTCCTGTCTGAGCAAAAAACAGACGCCCTCCAGCGACCTACACGCAGAGGCAGGGCCAAAACCAAAGCTGAGCCTCTGTGAGCTGTGAGAACAAAGAAGAGAAAGGGAAATCTCTCCCAGCAGCCTCAGAAGCAGCGGATTAAAGCTCCACAATCAACTTGATGTACCCTGCATCTGTGGAATACATAAATAGACAGCCAATCATCCCAAATTAAGGAGGTGGACTTTGGGAGCAAGATCTATGATTTTTCTCCCTATTCCTCTTTTTGTGAATGTGTATGTGTATGCTTCTGTGTGAGATCTTGTCTGTATAGTCTTGCTTCCACCATTTGTCCTAGGTTCTATCCGTCCATGGTTTTTTCTAAAAATTTTTTTCTTAATAATCAATTTTAATTTTAAGAACGTTATTATACTTTACCTTCGTCCTTTCTTTCTTTCTTTCTTTCCTTCCTTCCTTCCCTCCTTTAGACAACGAATCATCCCAAATTGAGGAGGTGGTCTCTGACAGCAAGATTTATGATTTTTCCCCCTTTACCTCTTTTTGTGAGGGTGTATGTGTACGCTTCTGTGTAAGACTTTGTCTGTATAGCTTTGCTTCCAACATTTGTCCTAAGGTTCTATCCGTCCCTTTTTTTTTTTTCTAATTAAGAATTTTTTAATTCAATAACTTTACTATACTCTATTTTATTTTTACTGTATCTTCTTTCTGTTTTCCCCTCTTTCCCTCCTTCCTTCCTTCCTCCCTCCCTCCTTTCGTTCCTTCTTGCCTTCTTTCCTTCCTTGCTTCTTTCTTCCTTCCTTCCTTCCTTCCTTCATTCCCTCCTTCCTTCCCTCCTTTAGACAACGAATCATCCCAAATTCAGGAGGTGGTCTCTGACAGCAAGATTTATGATTTTTCCCCCTTTACCTCTTTTTGTGAGGGTGTATGTGTACGCTTCTGTGTAAGACTTTGTCTGTACAGCTTTGCTTCCAACATTTGTCCTAAGGTTCTATCCGTCCCTTTTTTTTTTTTTCTAATTAAGAATTTTTTAATTCAATAACTTTACTATACTCTATTTTATTTTTACTGTATCTTCTTTCTGTTTTCCCTTCTTTCCCTCCTTCCTTCCTTCCTCCCTCCCTCCTTTCATTCCTTCTTGCCTTCTTTCCTTCCTTGCTTCTTTCTTTCTTCCTTCCTTCCTTCCTTCCTTCCCTCCTTTAGACAACGAATCATCCCAAATTCAGGAGGTGGTCTCTGACAGCAAGATTTATGATTTTTCCCCCTTTACCTCTTTTTGTGAGGGTGTATGTGTACGCTTCTGTGTAAGACTTTGTCTGTACAGCTCTGCTTCCAACATTTGTCCTAAGGTTCTATCCGTCCTTTTTTTTTTTTTTCTAATTAAGAATTTTTTAATTCAATAACTTTATTATACTTTATTTTATTTTTACTGTATCTTCTTTCTTTTTGTTTTTTCCTTCCTTCCCTCCTTCCTTCCTCCCTCCCTCCCTCCCTCCTTTCGTTCCTTCTTGCCTTCTTTCCTTCTTTGCTTCTTTCTTTCTTTCTTCCTTCCTTCCTTCCTTCCCTCCTTCCTTCCCTCCTTTCCTTCTTTCTTTCCTCATACGTCTACTAATTCCCTCTACTTTTTCTCCCTTTTATTCTGAGCCGTGTGGATGAAAGGCTCTTGGTGCTCCAGCCAGGAGGCAGGGCTCTGCCTCTGAGGTAGGAGAGCCAACTTCAAGACACTGGTTCACAAGAGACCTCCCAGCTCCAGATAATATCAAACGGCGAAAATCTCCCAGAGACCTCCATCTTAACACCAGCACCCAGCTTCACTCAACGACCAGCAAGCCACAGTGCTGGACAACCTGTGCCAAACAACTAGCAAAACAGGAACACAACCCCACCCATTAGCAGAGAGACTGCCTAAAATCATAATAAGGCCACAGACACCCCAAAACACACCACCAGACGTGAACCTGCCCACTAGAGAGACAAGATCCAGCCTCTTCCACCACAACACAGGCACTAGTCCCCTCCACCAGGAAGCCTACACAACCCACTGAACCAACCTTAGCCACTGGAGACAGACATCAAAAACAGGAGGAACTACGAACCTGCAGCCTGAAAAAAGGAGACCCCAAACACAGTAAGATAAGCAAAATGAGAAAACAGAAAAACACACAGCAGATAAAGGAGCAAGATAAAAATGCACCAGACCTAACAAATGAAGAGGAAATAGGCAGTCTACCTGAAAAAGAATTCAGAATAATGATAGTAAGGTTGATCCGAAATCTTGGAGATAGAATGGACAATAGAATGGACAAAATGCAAGAATCAGTTAACAAGGACCTAGAAGAACTAAAGATGAAACAAGCAACGATGAACAACACAATAAATGAAATTAAAAATACTCTAGATGGGATCAATAGCAGAATAACTGAGGCAGAAGAACGGATAAGTGACCTGGAAGATAAAATAGTGGAAATAACTACTGCAGAGCAGAATAAAGAAAAAAGAATGAAAAGAACTGAGGACAGTCTCAGAGACCTCTGGGACAACATTAAACGCACCAACATTCGAATTATAGGGGTTCCAGAAGAAGAAGAGAAAAAGAAAGGGACTGAGAAAATATTTGAAGAGATTATAGTTGAAAACTTCCCTAATATGGGAAAGGAAATAGTTAATCAAGTCCAGGAAGCACAGAGAGTCCCATACAGGATAAATACAAGGAGAAATACGCCAAGACACATATTAATCAAACTGTCAAAAATTAAATACAAAGAAAGCATATTAAAAGCAGCAAGGGAAAAACAACAAATAACACATAAGGGAATCCCCATAAGGTTAACAGCTGATCTTTCAGCAGAAACCCTACAAGCCAGAAGGGAGTGGCAGGACATACTGAAAGTGATGAAGGAGAAAAACCTGCAACCAAGACTACTCTACCCAGCAAGGATCTCATTCAGATTTGATGGAGAAATTAAAACCTTTACAGACAAGCAAAAGCTGAGAGAGTTCAGCACCACCAAACCAGCTTTACAACAAATGCTAAAGGATCTTCTCTAGGCAAGAAACACAAGAGAAGGAAAAGACCTATAATAACGAACCCAAAACAATATAGAAAATGGGAATAGGAACATACATATCGATAATTACCTTAAATGTAAATGGACTAAATGCTCCCACCAAAAGACACAGATTAGCTGAATGGATACAAAAACAAGACCCTTACATATGCTGTCTACAAGAGACCCACTTCAGACCTAGAGACACATACAGACTAAAAGTAAGAGGATGGAAAAAGATATTCCATGCAAATGGAAACCAAAAGAAAGCTGGAGTAGCAATTCTCATATCAGACAAAATAGACTTTAAAATAAGGACTATTAAAAGAGACAAAGAAGGACACTACATAATGATCAAGGGATCGATCCAAGAAGAAGATATAACAATTGTAAATATTTATGCACCCAACATAGGAGCACCTCAATACATAAGGCAAATACTAACAGCCATAAAAGGGGAAATTGACAGTAACACATTCATAGTAGGGGACTTAAACACCCCACTTTCACCCATGGACAGATCATCCAAAATGAAAATAAATAAGGAAACACAAGCTTTAAATGATACATTAAACAAGATGGACTTAATTGATATTTATAGGACACTCCATCCAAAAACAACAGAATACACATTTTTCTCAAGTGCTCACGGAACATTCTCCAGGATAGATCATATCTTGGGTCACAAATCAAGTCTTGGCAAATTTAAGAAAATTGAAATTGTATCAAGTATCTTTTCTGACCACAACGCCATGAGACTAGATATCAATTACAGGAAAAGATCTGTAAAAAATACAAACACATGGAGGCTAAACAATACACTACTTAATAACCAAGAGATCACTGAAGAAATCAAAGAGGAAATCAAAAAATACCTAGAAACAAATGACAATGGAGACACAACGACCCAAAACCTGTGGGATGCAGCAAAAGCAGTTCTAAGGGGGAAGTTTATAGCAATACAAGCCCACCTTAAGAAGCAGGAAACATCTAGAATAAACAACCTAACCTTGCACCTCAAGCAATTAGAGAAAGAAGAACAAAAAAACCCCAAAGCTAGCAGAAGGAAAGAAATCATAAAAATCAGATCAGAAATAAATGAAAAAGAAATGAAGGAAACAATAGCAAAGATCAATGAAACTAAAAGCTGGTTCTTTGAGAAGATAAACAAAATAGATAAACCACTAGCCAGACTTATCAAGAAAAAAAGGGAGAAGACTCAAATCAATAGAATTAGAAATGAAAAAGGAGAGGTAACAACTGACACTGCAGAAATAAAAGAGATCATGAGAGATTACTACAAGCAACTCTATGCCAATAAAATGGACAATCTGGAAGAAATGGACAAATTCTTAGAAATGCACAACCTGCCAAGACTGAATCAGGAAGAAATAGAAAATATGAACAGACCAATCACAAGCACTGAAATTGAAACTGTGATTAAAAATCTTCCAACAAAGAAAAGCCCAGGACCAGATGGCTTCACAGGCGAATTCTATCAAACATTTAGAGAAGAGCTAACACCTATCCTTCTCAAACTCTTCCAAAATATAGCAGAGGGAGGAACACTCCCAAACTCATTCTACGAGGCCACCATCACCTTGATACCAAAACCAGGCAAGGATGTCACAAAGAAAGAAAACTACAGACCAATATCACTGATGAACATAGATGCAAAAATCCTCAACAAAATATTAGCAAACAGAATCCAACAGCACATTAAAAGGATCATACACCATGATCAGGTGGGGTTTGTTCCAGGAATGCAAGGATTCTTCAATATACGCAAATCTATCAATGTGATAAACCATATTAACAAACTGAAGGAGAAAAACCATATGATCATCTCAATAGATGCAGAGAAAGCTTTTGACAAAATTCAACACCCATTTATGATAAAAACCCTGCAGAAAGTAGGCATAGAGGGAACTTTCCTCAACATAATAAAGGCCATATACGACAAGCCCACAGCAAACATCATCCTCAATGGTGAAAAACTGAAAGCATTTCCACTAAGATCAGGAACAAGACAAGGGTGCCCACTCTCACCACTCTTATTCAACATAGTTTTGGAAGTTTTAGCCACAGCAATCAGAGAAGAGAAGGAAATAAAAGGAATCCAAATCGGAAAAGAAGAAGTAAAGCTGTCACTGTTTGCAGATGACATGATCCTATACATAGAGAATCCTAAAGATGCTACCAGAAAACTACTAGAGCTAATCAATGAATTTGGTAAAGTAGCAGGATACAAAATTAATGCACAGAAATCTCTGGCATTCCTATATACTAATGATGAAAAATCTGAAAGTGAAATCAAGAAAACACTCCCATTTACCATTGCAACAAAAAGAATAAAATATCTAGGAATAAACCTACCTAAGGAGACAAAAGACCTGTATGCAGAAAACTATAAGACACTGATGAAAGAAATTAAAGATGATACAAATAGATGGAGGGATATACCATGTTCTTGGATTGGAAGAATCAACATTGTGAAAATGACTCTACTACCCAAAGCAATCTATAGATTCAATGCAATCCCTATCAAACTACCATTGGCATTTTTCACAGAACTAGAACAAAAAATTTCGCAATTTGTATGGAAACACAAAAGACCCCGAATAGCCAAAGCAATCTTGAGAACAAAAAAAGGAACTGGAGGAATCAGGCTCCCTGACTTCAGACTATACTACAAAGCTACAGTTATCAAGACAGTATGGTACTGGCACAAAAACAGAAAGATAGATCAATGGAACAGGATAGAAAGCCCAGAGATAAACCCATGCACATATGGACACCTTATCTTTGATAAAGGTGGCAGGAATGTACAGTGGAAAAAGGACAGCCTCTTCAATAAATGGTGCTGGGAAAACTGGACAGGTACATGTAAAAGAATGAAATTAGAACACTCCCTAACACCATACACAAAAATAAGCTCAAAATGGATTAAAGACCTAAATATAAGGCCAGAAACTATCAAACTCTTAGAGGAAAACATAGGCAGAACACTCTATGACATAAATCACAGCAAGATTCTTTCTGACCCACCCCCTAGAGTAATGGAAATAAAAACAAAAATAAACAAATGGGACCTAATGAAACTTCAAAGCTTTTGCACAGCAAAGGAAACCATAAACAAGACCAAAAGACAACCCTCAGAATGGGAGAAAATATTTGCAAATGAAGCAACTGACAAAGGATTAATCTCCAAAATTTACAAGCAGCTCATGCAGCTCAACAACAAAAAAACAAACAACCCAATCCAAAAATGGGCAGAAGACCTAAATAGACATTTCTCCAAAGAAGATATACAGACTGCCAACAAACACATGAAAGAATGCTCAACATCATTAATCATTAGAGAAATGCAAATCAAAACTACAATGAGATATCATCTCACACCAGTCAGAATGGCCATCATCAATAAATCTAGAAACAATAAATGCTGGAGAGGGTGTGGAGAAAAGGGAACCCTCTTGCACTGCTGGTGGGAATGTGAATTGGTTCAGCCACTATGGAGAACAGTATGGAGGTTCCTTAAAAAACTACAAATAGAACTACCATATGACCCAGCAATCCCACTACTGGGCATATACCCTGAGAAAACCATAATTCAAAAAGAGTCATGTACCAAAATGTTCATCGCAGCTCTATTTACAATAGCCCGGAGATGGAAACAACCTAAGTGCCCATCATCGGATGAATGGATAAAGAAGATGTGGCACATATATACAATGGAATATTACTCAGCCATAAAAAGAAACGAAATGGAGCTATTTGTAATGAGGTGGATAGACCTAGAGTCTGTCATACACAGTGAAGTAAGTCAGAAAGAAAAAGACAAATACAGTATGCTAACACATATATATGGAATTTAAGAAAAAAAAAAAATGTCATGAAGAACCTAGGGGTAAGGCAGGAATAAAGACGCAGACCTCCTAGAGAACGGACTTGAGGTTATGGGGAGGGGGAAGGGTAAGCTGTGACGGGGCGAGAGAGAGTCATGGACATATACACACTAACAAACGTAGTAAGGTAGACAGCTAGTGGGAAGCAGCCGCATGGCACAGGGATATTGGCTCGGTGCTCTGTGACAGCCTGGAGGGGTGGGATAGGGAGGGTGGGAGGGAGGGAGACGCAAGAGGGAAGAGATATGGGAACATATGTATATGTATAACTGATTCACTTTGTTATAAAGCAGAAACTAACACACCATTGTAAAGTAATTATACCCCAATAAAGATGTTAAAAAAAAAAAAAAAAAAAATTACACAAAGAAGAAGATCTATACAATGAAAACAACAAAAGATTGCTAAAAGAAATTAGACACCAATAAATGAAAAGTCATCACATGGTCATGAGTTGGAAGATTTAATACTGTTAAGATGGCAATACTACTCAAACAGATCTAGAGATTCAATGCAATTCCTATCAAAATCCTAAGAATGCTTTTTGCAGAAACAGAAAAATCCATCCTAAAATTCATATGGGATCTCAAGGGACCCTGAATAGTCAAAATAATCCTGAAAAAAGCTCATACTTCTTGATTACAAACTTACTACAAAGTTACAGTAGTCAAAACAGTACTGGCATTAAGACAGACTAATAGAATAAAGAAATAAAGAAATAAAATAAAGAAAAAAAATACGGTTAAATGATTTTTGATGAGGGAGATAAGGTCATTCAATAGGGGAAGGAGATTCTCTTCAACAAATGGGGGTGGGAAAACTGGATATCCATATGCAAAGGTCTTAAACCATGTACAAAAATTAATTCAAAATGGATCAAAGACCTAAATTTAAGAGCCAAAGAGCTAAACCCATAAAACTTCAGCAAGAAAACATAGAGAAAAAGCTTCATGACATTGGGATTTTGCAATTTCTTGGATATGACACCAAAAGCATAGGCAACAAAAGAAAAAAAAACAGGTAAAACTGAACTTCAATAAAATTTAAAATGCTTTTGCATCAAAGGACACTACCAACAGAGTGAAAAGGCAACCAATGGAATGTGAAAAATATTTGCAAATCATATATCAGATAAGGAATTGATATCCAGAATAAATCAAAAACTCACACAACAACAACAACAAAATTTAAAATAGACAAAGGACTTAAATACACATTTCTCCAAAGAAGATATACAAACAGCCAGTAAACATATGAAAAGATGCTAAACATCACTACGCACTAGGGAAATGCAAATCAAAACCACAATGATATTCCACTTCACACTTATTAGGATGGTTATTATCCAAAAAACATGAAATAACAAGGGTTGGCAGGGATGTCAAGAAATTGGATCACTTAAGCATTGCAGATGGGAACGTAAAATGGTGCAGCTGCTGTGGAAAACAATATAGCAGTTACTCAAAATATTAAACAGAATTACTATGCAATCCAGCAATTCTACTTCTGAGTATAAACTCAAAAGAACTGAAAGCAGGAACTCAAGCAGATATTTGTACACCCATGTTCATAACACCTTTATTCACAATAGCCAAAAGGTGGAAAGAACCCTAATGTCCATTAGTGGATGAATGAACAAAATGTGGCATTTACATACAACGGAATATTATTCAGCCTTAAAAAGTTAGTAAATTCTGACACATGCTACAACATGGATGAACCTTGAAGACATTATGCTAAGTGAAATAAGCCAGACACAAAAGGGTGAATACTATATGACTATACTATTATGAGATAGCTGGAGTACAAGGTGGCCAGAGATTGGGAGGGGGGGAATGGGAAGTTATTGTTTAATTGGTACAGAGTTTCAATTTGAGAAGATAAAAAATTCTGGAGGGAGGGGGTTGTGTAACAATAAGGATGTACTTAATGCCACTTAATTTTACACTTAAAAATGATTAAAATGTTAAACTTTGTTATGTATACTTTACAATTTTTAAAAACAGAAAAAATTTTTAAAAAATTATCTGTCATAGGAGGTGAGGGGGGGAGCACTAAAATGTTATAGAACTACATTACTTTACAAATTATATCTGCTACAGAACTCTCCAAAACCTATCTTTATCATACTTTGAGGTTTGAGTTTTTCTTTTCGTCACCTGTCTATATCCAACTTGCTACAACTACAACACCTACACATGCTTCAAATACTATCCAATGTTCTCTTCCCCCTCTATGTATTTTGCAAGAATGCCTAGGACCCCATTACTTCCAAAATTAACTCTATGGTTTATTATTTCTATGTGTACATTTGATTTCTATGTGTTTCACCTGCCAGATGCTCAAGTAATTTGAACTCTCCATGATTTCTACAACATTATAGTTACCAAAATCAAAAAAACTATAAAACCAAAGAGAACTACTATCATATTAAGATGTTTTTAAACTCTTTTTCATGTAAATTTTTACTGCCCCCTAACACGAAATACTAGCATGGCTTTCAGGAAACAAAGTGCAAAAATATATAATAAAACATTACAAGAATAACTATCAAAGTACTACTGATCCATGTATGTGTTTGTGTGTGTGTACGTGTGTGTGCTGGAGGTGAGGAAGTTCCTAGGAATGTCTGACTGACTTTACAATTAGTAAGGTAGTTCTGGCTGGGTTGTAAAAATTATGTATAATATGTTGGTCTGACTTGACAACATCTTAACACACTTTTAAAAATCTCTAATGATAATAAAAATACAATATATTAATTTGTGAAAGGAAAAGATCACATGAAATGGGTGGGATTTCTCCAGGAAATTTTAAGTTCATAAACTTGGCTATTTATATAAAACTATCAAACCACTTCTGATTTACTTGCTTGTGCAACATTTTCAATCAAACAATGCAGTTATGGAATATTATTTTATATTTCATAGTATCTTATATAGTATATAATAGTATCTTATATTTCACAGCAGCCCAAAGTGTAGCACATTAGTATCATAAGGAATGAGTACTAAGGAATAAAAAATGTGCCTAAATTTCCTTATCTATTTACATCCCAAACAGAGGCACTTTCAAACTTAGAAGATAGAAAAGAGCAATTTATCTTAAAATACCAAAAGTTTGAAATATTGCTAGGCCCCTTGACTCACTTTAGACAACAGACAAGATCTGAGAGTGGCACAAAAACATGAATTCTAATTCAAAGAGTAATTAGTTCTATGTGCTTGTAATTCATTTATTTCACTATTATTTATTATGATGTTTATTACATATAAGACTCAGGGCCACCACTTTGGAGATACAGGAAGGCTCAGATCCATCACCTATTAGTGGTCTAATCATAAAATAAGTTTAACGGTTCTTAAAGCCTATTTTCTGATCCATATGGACATAACACTCTCTTACAAGACTGCTAGGTGAATTACATGATATACAGATACAGGCGCCCAGCTCAAGACCTACACACTGTTCAACAAATATTTCTAGAATTGAATAAAGATAACACAAACAAGAATTCTGACCTCAAAAAGCTTACAATCAAAGGAGATAAGAAATAAATATAATTTTAGTGCTAGATAAAAAGTAATATACTTCTTAATACAATGAATAAAGTATTCTAAGAATTCAATAAAGGAGCAATTATTTCATTTTGTGAAAAAAACGAGCACTTGTTTTGAGTCTAAAAGCATGGGGATGAGAGAGAAACTAAGATGAATGTCTTAAAAGTGGGAAAATCTTTTTTCTTTTTCAAAAGTGCAACTGAGGAAAGCTTAGAGAATCAAAGAAAGAGTAAGTAGTTCCATTTAGCTAAAACAAAACCTATGTGAAAAAATTAAGAAAGTTGAAAAGGTAAGCTGGAACTAGGGCTAAATTATAAATGACCTGAATCCCAGATTAAGGTATATGAAATAAAAGCAGGGTGTAGCATGATCTGAATTATGTTGAAGATAATCTGGCCGAAGTACAATAAATTAGAAGATGGAGAAAGGGTATATGGTGGAACCAGTTAAAAGGCTGCAAGTAGTTCAGGCCAGAGACTTAAACTACAATAATGGCAATGGAACCTGAGAGCAAGGGATTGACAAGAGATCTGACTGCAGAGGATCAATAAAACTCGTGGCTAGAAGCAAAGTAGAAGGACAATTACTAGACAACCTAGATGACTAGGAGGATAAAGATACTGTTAACATAAATGGTGAAAACATCAACTAATGTGACTAGGAAGACAAATGCAACAAGAACCCTTTCATTATAGTGAAATTCTAATTTGCTTTCACTTGTATCTGTGTGTGTGTGTGTGTGTGTGTGTGTGTGTGTGTGTGTGTATGAATAAGACAAATACACATGCATTATTCATATATATGCACAAACACTTATTTTCTGAAGAAAGAATTATATACAGATACATTACACATATCTTACAACTGGTATCTTGGCAGTTTTGAAAACTCCTCAGTAAAGAATGGCCTTTAAAATATGTAATAAAATGTAACAAATACTGAAAATGACATCTGTTTTAGAAGAACAATATGGTTAAACAAAGGTAGATAGTTTCTGTAAAGATCACTGTGTTCCATTCTATTCAACTCTGGCATAAAGAACTAATTTTACTAGCCATTATAGAAAGATCCCTTAAAACAGAGAATACAATAAAAAGAGTGTAGTGTTTTAAAAGTTCAAACCATTCTTAGTTTACACTTACTCTCTGTAACTCCCATTTCTCAATAAGGTGTTCTACTTCACCGCCAAGAACTGTGGTGTTAGAATCATTCAAGAGCAGGAATCCATTTTTTATGTCCACAACGCCTGAAAGCTTAACTTTAGTTCCAGGTGGTGTGTTCAGGCTAAAGCAAAGAGAAAAAAAGAGTTAAAACACATTTAAGCTCCTTCCCCAAACTGGAATTCAGTCTTATACTGTGACCTGGTAAAATTCTTCAAAATGCACTAATGTGAAAACTATTTTTCAGGTGACTGGCTATATAGTGTGAATAGGTCATCAGGGAGGAAGTCAGAAGACCAGGTACAAGACTGTCATTTTCTACCTTAATTTTTTTCTACATGTAAAAAAATATGGATAGGGACTTCCCCCTCGGTGGTCCAGTGGGTAAGACTCGGTGCTCCCAATGCAGGGGGCCCAGGTTTGATCCCTGGTCGGGGAACTAGATCCCGTATGCATGTTGCAACTAAGAGTTTGCATGCTGCAACTAAGGATCCTGCATGCTGCAACAACGATCCCGCGTGCTGCAACTAGACCCGGAGCAGCCAAAATAAATAAATAAATAAAAAATAAGTAAGTCAGTAAACAAACAAATAAAAAAATCTGGATAATAAAAATCACAGCTCACAAACTTATGGTAAAGATAAATAGAGTAAAAGATATGAAAGTACTTTCTCAACCATGCCATGTTGTATAAATGTAAGATTTGCCCTTTTTTCCCCCCTCTGAGCTTTGTGCATTATTGCAAAGATATACTATATTATAAAATTAAATTTCAATACAGAAGAGATATCAAACCAGTAATAATCTTAGACATTGAACACCTATGTGAGTTACTGTAATCCACATGAAACAATGCTCTTTTTGGTTAACTATCCAGTTAAAGATCAAATGAGAGTTATTTACTCTAAAGCATACTGACTTCAAAAGTATTTTTTCATAATAGGTTAACATTATCAGATGTGGGGCAAACATTATAACACCATGACCCCTTTTACAAACACCAGAGAAAACACCTCCTATCAATCTTTTAATAAAGGAAACAGTGGAAGAAATCCATTTCATCACATAGGTTTATTCTAAAGTAAAAGCACATATACCAAGCCCCACTGCATCTCTTCGCACATACAGCAAGGGGTAAAGAACTCCAAATAGGAATAAAGATAGTCCTAAAACACTTGGGATAAATTAGAAAATCATGCTGAAAGACTTCACATTGTCAAATTTTTTTTTTTTTTTTTTTTTTTTTTTTGTGGTACACGGGCCTCTCACTGCTGTGCCCTCTCCCGCCGCAGAGCACAGGCTCCGGACGTGCAGGCCCAGTGGCCATGGCTCACAGGCCCAGCTGCTCCGTGGCATGTGGGATCCTCCCGGACCGGGGCATGAACCCACGTCCCCTGCATCGGCAGGCGGACTCTCAACCACTGCGCCACCAGGGAAGCCCCCTACATTATCACATTTTTAAAAGCTTATAAAATTCACCATGTGCCGATAAGTGCAATAGCAAATCTATGAAAGCACTGGTATCTCTGGTCTATTTTTTAAGAAAGACGGTTGATAAAACAGTTATTAACAGGAAGAAATAGAATATGCCTATTTTTAAGATTTCAAAGAGCCCATATGGAGTAAGACATTATCTGGTAAAAATTATTCTCAGGACTCCAAGCTTAATCATTCTTAGTCATCCTATATAACTTAGAAAACAAATGGTCATGGACAGCCTTGCCTAACCTAACTCTTAAGTAGAGAGCTGTGTGGTGGTAAATGTAGGCAACTTACCACAATGTCTATCAAACTTCAAGATCAGCAACAACTGAATACATTTACACTAAGTGAAGTTTTTCCCAATTCCAGTTAATCAGCAGATACAGATTTTCTAACTCTGTAGTCATCATTTAGGGATAAATAAAAAAACTAAGCACCAAGGGTACCAGGCTTCTATACTCTTTACCTCTAAAGAAATTATTAATGAATTACATCATTTATATAAGACCAATATGTGTTCTTTAAAACCATTTTTCGCCAATAATTTCTAACACATTAGTAAATTGGAAATGAAATGAAAATGTAAAAAACACAAATTAACAACATAAGAAACTACAAAAGACCTTAAAAAATAGCAAGCAAATTACAAGGGCATTTAAATTGTGATTTTTAAAACTAAAAGCTAATCTGAAAGCAGATAATGAGCTAATTTTTTATGTAAAATAACTGTACCTTTCCCAAATTCTTTCTCTAACAGGTTAAGAAGGAAAACATGGTGAATTACTTGAAGTTGGACATACAATTTCATTAAGATAATTGATAAAGAGTTCTATTCACCAAATTAAATTACAGTTCTATTCCCACAAAAGAATAAATAGGTGCTAAAATTTTAATATAATTTTTATTACATCACCTTCAGGGCCATAAATAACTCTTACTCAGAGAGCATACTGTAGCTTAATTAATACTTTATTCACACTCCCAAGTTCCTTTATTCTCTCTTCATTGAAATTAAAAACAAAAACAAAAAACAGAACAAAAACAAAAATACAGTGAGAAGTGGGGCTGGAGGTAGGATAGATGAATGGAAAGAAGCACCCCAGAGAAATGCAATGTCCAGTAGAGAAAACACATTCTATACCAGTTCCTGGTTTATCCTCTCTAGTGAGTTCTTCTACCTTCCTTCTAAGATAACCAATAATCAAACTTATTTTGAAAATGGTCTCCCAAATTGTTCATATGTGAGAACACTTCTGTAAGCTGTTGTTTTTACAGCACCAAAAGTAGACATGCTACTTCAATGATGAGTGAATGAGAAAGTAGCAACATTTTTTTTTCAACGGTCAAACTGTAATAAATTCAACAAAAGAAAACAGTGTAAGGGACCCTCCTCTCTGGGTTGATCCTGTGTCTTCATTTACCTCAGAGAAATATACAGCAGTAAAATGAGAGAATGAGCCATTACATGGCAAGTCTTTCTTCTCAGGCATCTGTGAACTCCCTTGGAGGGGATCTGATTAAATTTGTCAAAGGAGGAAAGGCTGCGTTTCCTTTTATGGAAGTTTCTCCATAAAAGTAGGACTCTTTCTACTCTTCAAAAAAAAAGACAACATAATCACAAAGTCAATATACGCCCCTTTGTATATGAAAATCAACATTTTAGACGAATAAATATATCTTCTAAGGAAGGAGCCTCCCTCACTAAAGGCAGACACTAGTTGAAGGAAGAAAAAAAGAAATCATTGAACATGGCATACAAGGCCTCAACCTACCACATTTCCTCCCACATACCACGATGCCAATCACCTATGCTCCTCCAAGTGTAACTTTTCACTCATCTGCTATCAGAGTACCATGTCTAGACTGCTAAACAGTATAATGGATGCAACTAACTGTCAAGGAAGAAATTGTGACATATTTAAAGAAATTTTTGTTCTGAAAAAATTTTAATGACCTAAAATTTAGTGATAAAATTGAAAAGCTTACATTCCATGTAAGAACACCTAAAATTTCTGTTTTTAATTATTAACTTTAAAAGTAAGGAGCAACTAACTCCATTTTAAACTATTTTTCTTTACAGATAAAGTAAAAATACAAACTCTTTAATTTATTCTGAAAAACTGTAACATGCACTTAAGAGTTCATTCCTTCTTTTCAAAGGTCTTAAAAACAAAATCCAATGTGAACAGTACCTTTAAACACTTATAACAAATGTACACCATAAAGTGCCAATTACCTTATTTTTGACATGTAACTAAATTCTACTGCTGTACAACTTATATGACCATCAGTCATCTGCAAACGCAGCATTCTTGGGGCAGCCTGAGATTCTTCATTATCCTTTGGTGCAGCAACATTGCGAATTTTTTGAATTTGCAAAACACATGGACCTTCAAGCTGTCAAAAGACAAAGGAATAAATAGCACTTTTAGCCATAGCTTTGTTTTCACTTAAAATGTTTCTCTTTTCCTTACTTTATTATTTATAATGATAATTCAATTAAATAAGTTCAAAATTTAAACTGTTATATACATTAGTGTGGGTTTTTTTTTCTTTTGTATTTAAAGATAAAACTTTAAAAAAGTCTCCTGAAGAATTTTTTTAATATAATTCTGAATTCATTTTCAGAAAATAACAGGAAAAAACTTCAGGGAAAAAGTTACTTTTCTGAATTAAAGGTATATTAAAAGATGTTTTCAGTCTTATGTGCTCTAAATTGTTCACATATACGCCCCGTTCCACCCATGTACATTAACAGACATTCTAGAATTAAAGAACTTGGTAATTTTTTAAGGGACATCAACTTTACAGTAGTAGTTGAAAGGAATGTTCTCTGCTCAAAAACATCAAGTTTAAAGTACACCTTCTTCTGGCATTAAAAAAAAAAAAAAACCATATTCCAAAATTTAAACCATATAAAATCTAAGAAGTGTGAACTATACTTGACTTATTGTCACATTTCCTTTTTAAATGAGTTTAATGCTATGTTGTTATTCATTGGCAGTAAGGAAAATAAACATCCTATCTAGCCATATTTTAATCAAAGACAAAAAGAAAATTGATGGGCTAACTAGCTATTGAATATTAAGTTAAAAGTTTTTATATAATAAAACACTTATGGTATAACTGGGGAATGAGAGCAAAATCTGCTTACATGTCTGAAAAATAAATTTAACATAAAGTAACACTTTCTACATTATAAAATATTATATCCATTAAGTAGTATCATACTTACAAAGAAAAAAAAGCTTTTTGTTATAGCTTTTTAAGTAAAATCTTTCTGTATGCATTAGTTTAATTTATATTTTCAGCAAAGAGAAATGTGAAATAACATTTACACAATTTCTTGAGTAAGCATGTTCCCAGGTTGACAAATTTCCACTTCATATTTACCAGTATCTTTCCCGAAAAGCAGTAATTTTGTTACAAATTTAGCCCTAGAGAATATAATTAGAGAAAAGATACGAAACTTACATCTAATTTTCAAGTATGAAAAAAAATTCTAAGTTGAAATAAGTCTAAAACCTTTAACAAATGTAGATAAGCTACTAATTCAGGATAAACTTTTTCTTTTACTTTTGCTAATGCCATTAAAATAAAGACATTTAAATTAAACCAGAGGCATGTTAACGGTTCTTATAATGTTCATCATTCTCTATATTCTACTACTCCCAATATTTTTAGCCTAGACACTGATAAATATTTAGCCTTTGCTTTACTAACCACATATAACTATTTAAATTTACATTTAAATTAATTAAAACTGAGTGAAATTAAAAATTTAATTCTTCAGTCACACTGGTCACATTTTGAGTGTTCCATATCTGCACAACACATATACAGACTGTCCTACATCACTGCAAAAAGTTCTATTAGACAATCAGTGGTGATCTAGACTTATGTGTTCCACAATGATACTAGGGAGTGCACATCCGTTGAAGTGTGGGAGGAAAACAATTGTTTGTATTTAATTCTTAGTAAGAAAGAAATTAAATGTTCCTAATACTTCATAATCAGAGCAACAAAGACACTCCCATTCAGTCCATGTGACATACAGGTAACAAGGCATCTTTATAGAATTTGGGGAAATCTACATCTCAAGGGTGTTGACATGGCACCTTCACTGGTTTGTTTGCTTTCAATGTATTGTGACAAACTGACATTTATTTGTGTGCAGTTAAATGGATATACAGATATTACCTAGTTTTAACTATTAATGATCACAAAATGGACAAGTGGCTTTAAAAGATTCTGCCAAAGAAACACAAATTGAAGATAATGCCAACAACGCAATCACAGAGGGGGTAACAGGACCATTTTTGCTGATCTCCTACTGAGGGGCTATGTTCTACTTTGGTGGGAATAGGACTGAGTTGACGCCCTGCATTCAATTTGTGCCTTTCCTGGAGTTTCTTTTCTGTTCCTCCCGGAGGAGAAGGGCCGAAAAAGGGCCATTCCAGGGCGCGGCGCTGGGCTTGCCACATTTGGGAGCGCCGCCTGAAGTTGGGCGCACAGCCTCCCGCCGCCCTGCCGTTGGGCTGGTGGAGGCCGCAGCACTGCTAGGGTTGCATCAGTCTTCCTGTTTGCACTATTTCTTTTTGTGACCATGGCCCCGTCTTAAGTATTTCCAATTGAGAAACGAAACCTCAGGAAACCGAAACTTAACTAGCCGCTCTCGCTTCTGTAATTACGCTTGCTGACCGCCCCCCCCCCCCCCGCAACCGTCCAACCAATCAGACGGCGACTAGTGTTTTTCTTCAAAAATCAACCTGCAACCGTCCAACCAATCAGACGGCGACTAGTGTCTTTATTCAAAAGTCAACCTGCAACCGTCCAACCAATCAGACAGCGACTAGTGTCTTTGTTCAAAAATCAACCAATCAGTACTCCCCACCCCTGGAAAGCCCCGCAGAACGTCCCGAACTTGTTTGTACCTGTCTATGAAAGAGCTGTACTAAACTCCGCCAGGACCTGTTAGCGTCACCGGCAACGAGTGCGCGGAGGTCCAGGTTCGAACCTGCAATAAATGACCCTTGCCGTTTGGCTTTGACTCTTGACTCTGGTGGTCTTGTGGAGGGGCCTCGCGACCTTGGGCGTTTCACTACAACTGGTTGACCATGAGAACGAAAAGCTAGGAATGCTAGGGAGGAACACCTGGTCCCAGATCTTGATGTTTCCTAGCAAGCAGCAAGTTTACTTATTTAACTACTCCAACTCCTGGCCTCTCCATCCCTTTTAGTGTATTAAATAGTGGTCCTGCCAAAAGACATATGTCTACCTGGAACCTGTAAACATAACCCTATTTGTGAAAAGGGACTTGGCATACCTAATTAAGATCAGTATCTAAAGATGAGATGATCCTGGATTAGGAGAAATACAATGATGAGCTTCTTTAGAAGAGAAAGGGAAATAAACACAAAGACACTGGGTATAAAGGCCATGGGAAGAAAAAAATGGGGGCAGAAATTGGAGTTACACATCTACAAGCCAAGGAACACCAAAGACTGCCCACAGCTACTGGAAGCTATGCGAGGGGTATGAAACAGACTCTCCTTCAGAGCCTCCGAAAGGAACCAACCCTGCTGACACCTTGATTTTAGACTTCTGTCCCACAGAACTGTGAAAGAATAAATTTCTGTTGTTTTATGCCACCAAGTTTGTGGGAATTTGTAACAAAAGCCTCAGGAAACTAACACACCCATTTATGAAATGACTTATCTGATCGAGAGGAATATACTGTATATTTTGGGCTCATCCTCACCCTTCCTTTCTTGGGATCTAGGTAGGGACCCTGAGGAGGAGGTACCTACTCAGCCTCTTCACTGGATTGGCACTGCAATAAGTGAGTGTACAAATCTGTCAGGTTTGTGGTTCAATTAATGCATCCATTTGGCTCTCCCACCAAGCCATATCTTCCAAATTAATTTTTATCAGTAGTAAAGTTGATACTTTGGCCCACATCTGCCACTTCTTTCTTTCTCAATCGATTCAGAACCAAAGTAAAAAAGAAGGTACTATTTATTAGACTCTCCTTAGAAACTCCCAAATTACACACAGTCTTTTTATAATCAATTCTCAATTTGAATCAACAGGCCTTAAGACTAGTTCCACAATTCAGAAAGATTCTACAAGTAAAATTGCAGATATAACGATTTTTTTCATTATTACATTTACAATATTCAGTTTATTATCCTCTGTAGTCAAAAAATAAATAGGGAAGTACTGGATCTAAATAAAACACAAATAGCAGAATAAAATGTTAAGATCCTAAATCCTAACTTTAACCCTAAATCTAAAATCATCTAAAAGCATCCACAAAACTGAATGAGAATTAACTTCAAAATCCTTGTTCTTCTAGTATCAAGAGCAACCCCAAAGTGAAAAAAGATATCATATTTAAATGAAAATAATAAAAATCAAGGATTAATTTTGCCCAAGATTTCTTTCATGTCTGACTTTCACCTTTACATGAGCAATAAGGAGCAAGTAAAAGAAATTATTGTAAAAATTTTAAATAGTTAAGAAAAAAGATCTCTAATTCCTTTTTTTTAACATCTTTATTGGAGTATAATTGCTTTACAATGGTGTGTTAGTTTCTGCTTTATAACAAAGTGAATCAGCTATACATATACATATGTTCCCATATCTCTTCCCTCTTGCATCTCCCTCCCTCCCAATCCCAGCCCTCTAGGTGGTCACAAACCACCGAGCTGAAGATCTCTAATTCTAATAAACAATATCAAGTATACACCAGAGATATTCTCTGGGGCCAGAAAAAGTCATCCAGGCTTCATTCCTTCCTTTCCCTATGTAGATGGACCTCTCTATCATCTAAACTCCTAACTAGTCATATCAATTGACATGGAATGTCAGATTTAAATGACTGTATTAGTTTATTAATTTAATGATCATATTAAATAACATTCTTGTTTACAATCAGACTCTCCAAAGTTTGGATGACATGGAACCACTTATCTATAATCTGATCACACCTAGATAAACGGTTAAAACTGAGAATTTTTGAGGAATCAAGAAACTATCTAAATTTAGACATTCTATGATACTATGAAAAATCTGCCAGCCATTTCTTTTTATAATCTTATCAATTTCCTTGAGAAATAAATTTCTCACTCTATCTATACCTAACAACATAAGCATCACATTTTCCATCAACCCTAGAAATGGGGCCATATACTCAGAAGGAATCTATGAGTATGATTAAGTTCTGATAAATCTTCCATCATTATTGCAAAGTGGGTTAAAATTAAGAGAATAAAAAAGTTTCATTCTCCACAGTCCTTTTTAAGTACTTAAAATCATAATTTATTTCTTTACTCTGTTACTACTTCCAAAAGCATTTCCAGTGGCTTCAGCAGAGATTTTCTAGGGCTCATTTTTTTATCCACTCATATTTATATCAAGAGAAGTTTTTGCTGGACTATTCACATCTCTACCTGAGGATCCAAGCAACTGGGTAATGATTCAAGTAAGTTGCCTTGGAATATGAAATAGTGGTTCTGCCTACAGCTGCTTTAAACGCCTGAGGGATAAATTTTTATGACACCCTCTTTCTCATCTACTTCTTTGCTCTGTTGAAATAACTCAATATCATTTTAACAAAATTTGATATTAATAAACATGGGGGTGGGACAGGAAGAAATCAGAAAAAAAGTATCATTTGTCACACCCTGTACCATCCTAAGGATAGTATCAGACTCAAGAAAACTGGAACAAAAGAGAATTGTTTATTATAATGTTAGAAATTTCAGAACTTTCCCCATGTCACCCATGCAGGCATCTATGTCAAGCCTCAATTTGGAGGACATTTTCCTCCAGAGAAAATCTATGTTTGCTTCTGATTGAAACAACACTGCAATTGAGACCCTCAGCTTTCAGCTTATGGAAAAGTAGCAAAGTTAACCTTAGCCAGAATCTCAACTCACTGTCAGTTAGTAGCACCACACTAGCTCCATAATCCTTTCTATCAGCTTTCCTGATTCAGGTGCCCAAGATTTCCATGCAGAAAGATAAAGAAATATAAAATTACAAGAACATATGATACAAGGAAATAAGCTACAAAATCTGAGAATCATAAAAATATTAATGTTTAAAAAAAATTTAAGACTCTAAGGAGTTGAGAATTTGGAATTATCAAACACAGACTATAAAACAATAAGCCTAATCTAGAGAATTTATATAGAACTGTGAACCTAACAACAAGGGAAAAAATATTCCCCTTAAGCAAGCATGTGACATATAAATATATATCAAGCCATAATGTAAGTGTCTTCAAATACAGCTATCTTTCAGTCCAAATTCTCTGACCACAATCTAACTGAATTAGAAATCTGTAACAAAAAGAAAAAAAAAAGATAATGTTCTATTATTAAAACAAAGAAGAAATCTTAATATAAACTGAAAAATATTTAGGACCGAATGATAATGAAAATACCATGTGTAAAACCTTTGGGATATAGTTAAAGCAATGGTAGAAGAAAAATTAGTAGCCTCGAGATGCTTATATTAGAAAACAAAGTAAATAAATGAGTCGAACTAACAAGTTGGGAAAAGAACAACAGAATGAGTTCAAACAAGGTACAAGAAAGAAGAAAATAAAGATTAATTAATGAAATAGCAAACTAAAAATACAGTAAAGAGGGTTAACAAAGTCTAGCATTGGTTCTTTGCAAAGACTGATGAAACTGATACTGAGCAAGACTGACCAGGAAGCAAAGAGTAATAATGCAAATAAACAATCTAAGGAGTAATAATAATAATAAAAACACAAACATACTTTCAGTAGCAATGAAAAAACAATAAGAGACCTATGCATACCAATCTAAATGTCCATCAACTAGAGAATGGAAAGGAAAAAGTAAAGTCCATACAATGGAATACTACTCAGCAATAAATAGTAACAGACTACTGATACATGCTACATCATGGATTCACCTCAAAAACATGACAGTAAGTGAAAGAAGCCAGATACAACAAAGTATATATTGTGTGATCCCATTCATGTGAAGTGTCAACAAAAGGCATATTTATAGAGAAAATGTAAAATAATACACAGATATATTATTAAGAATAATAAGTACAAGATAGCAAATTTAAGATTAGCATACAATTATTGGTTACCTTTTTATGTACCCCTAACAGAGAAAAAAACAGTATTTTTTTTAAAAAACACCATTTACAACAACAAAAATAGGAAGTTTCGAGCATAAAGCTTGCATATAGATACACAACCTATATACTTTCAATAAATTATAAAACTTCATGGACAAAACTAAATAAATGAAGAGATACATCCAAAGGTGTGCTGAAGCCAGCTCAGGCCAGTTCACAAGTGCCTGTTATGAGCACTTCTTCCCAATTCCGGCTTTGGTGATTTCATAGTATAACTTATAATCAGCCACTGCAGGAATTTTTATACTACAAATAGTGGCAACTACTACATATTAGGGCTTTATTTTTTCCTCTTCAGAGAGGCAGCTTACCAGCATTTCACTTGTAATTAGTTATCATAAAGATGTCAATTGTCTTTAAGCTGATATGCAGATTCAATGCAATTTCATTCAAAACTCTGACCCATTTTAAGAAACTTGATCATTTGATTCTAAAATGTATATCGGGGAAGGAGGTCATCAGGGACAGAATAGCCTGAGGAAGAATAATGTATGTTACAACCAAAAGATTAGAAAAATTTGATAATAGCAAGTGCCACAAAAGACATGGATCAATGGGATCTCACATACACTACTGAAGGTAATACAAATTGGTACAACCACTTTGAAAAATAATTTGGCATTATCTGGTAAAGTTGAACACTGGCTTACTCTAGCATACAATAATTCAATTCCTGGTTATATTCCCTAAAGAAACTCTTACACATATGCATCAGAAAAAATATACAAGTTTGTTCCTAGACGTAGTAGTAGTGCATCTATTATTTAAAGAAAAAAAAGAAAGAAGAGAAAAAGAAACACATCTAAATATCCATCAACAGGAGAATGAATAAGTAAATTATGGTATATTTAGATAGCTTAATATTATATAAAAGTGAAAATGAATGAATATTAGGTATATACAACATGGACATATGTTACAGCCATCACACTGAATGATAAAAGCAAGCTACAGCAGACAATCTGTTAACATTTTGTAAAGCTTAAAAACTAAACAGTAGGACCTCCCTGGTGGCGTAGTGGTTAAGAATCCACCTACCAATGCAGGGGACATGGGTTCGAGCCGTAGTCCGGGAAGATCCCACATGCCACAGAGCAAGGCCCATGCGTCACGACTACTGAGTCTGCACTCTAGAGCCCGCGTGCCACAACTACTTAATCCCGTGTGCCTAGAGCCTGTGCTCCGCAACAAGAGCAGCCACTGCAATGAGAAGCCCACGCACCGCAAGTAAGAGTAGCCCCCGCTTGCCGCAACTACAGAAAAGCCCATTGCAGCAGCCAAGACCCAATGCAGCCAAAAATTAATTAATTAATTAATTAAATTAAAAAAAAAAAAACCCTCTCTCTTAAAAACAATATATTATACAGAAATAACTACATATATAACTAAAATATTTCTTCCAAAAGTCAAGAAAAGCTAAAGTCAAAATTCACAACAATCATTTCTTGGTGTTTGGGAGAGGAAGAGGTAGGACAGAATGGCATTGTAATGTTCTAGTTCTTACATCAGGCTGAGGCTTCAGAGGTGCTCACTTCATTTTTAAGCTTCAAAAGAGATATGTTTGTATATATCCAATATTACATTAAAATTGCTCAAATAATTTACATAACATTTTGAAATTAAGACATTGGGTAGTTCACAGAGGTGTCAGGAGTATTAGAGAACTAAGTCTGTAGCCTTCACAGCAAGAATAACAGTGAAAATCAAACCACAGACTGGTTTAATGGCAGTAGTATGTTGATGAAACAGTTTGGGATAGGAAGGGTAGAGAAGAAGCCCTAATTTGTAGCATTTTCCAATTTCCATGGCTGATTTCAACTACTCACCTCTAGACAGGGAAGAGATGCTGACATTCGGCCTTCATCAGTTGGAACAAGCTAGATCCAGCACACTCAAGCATCTAGCTCTACACCTTGTACTATCAATTTCACTAGCCCTGGACACTGACCCCAGCACTGTTGGCAGCTATTACCCTAGAAACTCAATCCTGCTGTAGCTTCTGCCACTACCAGAGAGGATTCACCACAGTTCCTGCTTTTTTGTGTGACTAACCCGTGTCCTATGCAGCTATACCTGAACTAGTAAAGCTGAGGTACATGTGCACGGCATAGGTGCAAAGGAGGCTGGGCAAAAAGTATCCGGCATTTTCTTTTCCACCACCAAGACTTTGAAAATGGGAAATTCCCCCAAACAAAGGAAGAGAATTCAGGTTCTAGGAAGTATAAATGTTAACTTACTTATCTTCCATGTATTATTATCAGGCAAGATTTTGTCAAGGTCTATTTTCTATAGTTTGTATAATAAAATACCTTTTTGGGGGTAGTTTTATTTTCTAAATATAAATAATACATGTGTGTGTGTATGCATGTGTATACATATATAATCTTTATACACACACCAGATACACTCTCCCACTGTAAGATGTTAAATATTCCCCCAAATGGGGATTTACCTATTATTCCCTTATTGAGAATTACAAGTCTAAAAACTAACAGTCTAGCAAGAAAAGCAACCTCTCCACCTCATCTCACTAAGCTTAACAAGCTGAGATGGCTACCCCTCCCTTGTATGTACTTCTGACATAGCATTTGTTCCACTATACTGACATTGTTGGTTTCTTGATCTTATTAGGGTATATGCTTCAAGAAGGCAGGGGCTGTCCTGTTGATCTCTGCAGCCCCTGCACTTAGCACATATATACATTCAAAAATTGCTTGATAAAAAAGTTACCTTGTGTTTTTACTATAATTTATTTAGCACTTACTAGATACACCAGAAAATGTGGCAGGATTTTTACATGTTATTTTTTTAATAAATTTATTTACTTATTTATTTTATTTTTGGCTGTATTTGTTGCTACGCATGGCTTTCTCTAGTTGCAGAGAGCGGGGGCTACTCTTCGTTGTGGTGCATGGGCTTCTCACTGCAGTGGCTTCTCGTTGCAGAGCATGGGCTCTAGGCGCACGGTTTCAGTAGTTGTGGCTTACAGACTCTAGAGCACAGGCTCAGCAGTTGTGGTGCAGATTTAGTTGCTCCACGGCATGTGGGATCTTCCCAGACCAGGGCTCGAACCCATGTCCCCTGCATTGACAGGCGGATTCTCAACCACTGCGCCACCAGGGAAGTTCTACATAAGTTATTTAATTTACCTCCAGAACTAAAAAGTATATTAGGATCATTTGTGTGTCTTAAATGAGAAAATTGAGAGCAGAGGATAAAGTATTTTGACAGAGGTTACCCAGCCAGTAAGAAGTAGAATTAGAATTCAAACTCAGATATGCCACATACCAAAGTCTGTCTTCTTTGTTTCATACATTCTAAAACTATGATAAAATTTGTTACATACTAAAAACATGTAGGTATAAAGGGCAGTGGGAATAACTCTTAAAAATTAATTCTGTTCAAAAGAGGTCAAGAAAATTAGAAGAGAAGTGGCATTCAAGTTGGAATTTGAAGACTAAATAGCAGTTTTCCTGACAGCTGAGGGAAGAACATTCCATTCACATGGCAATTATTAAGGCCCTATAGCAACAAAAGACTATGATTTTAGAAAAGTTGCAGTTCCCTCATCTTTAAAGTAAAACAGAGATTGGTAATGATTTCTCTTTTTCAATGCTGTTCTGAAGATTACACAGATTATTTAACATGGGACCTGGCACAAAGTAGGTTCTCAATAAAGAGAAAGAAGAAGTGTTTACTGAAAACCAGGGTTCTCCTAGGTAAGTTAGGGGCTTGTACCAATAAAGGTCAAGAAGAAAGCAGGTTAAAAGCAAAAGGAGGGCTTCCCTGGTGGCGCAGTGGTTGAGAGTCCGCCTGCCAATGCAGGGGACACGGGTTCGTGCCCCAGTCCGGGAGGATCCCACATGCCACGGAGTGGCTGGGCCCGTGAGCCATGGCCACTGAGCCTGCGTGTCTGGAGCCTGTGCTCTGCAACGGGAGAGGCCGCAACAGTGAGAGGCCCGCGTACGGCAAAAAAAAAAAAGAAAAAGCAAAAGGAACATTGAAAGAAATAGCTTTGGGAAGGTAGTCCCTAATCCTGATTTCAAATTTTTCAATTGATATTCATATATGTCAAGAGAGTTTAAATGGATAAATAAATAATAATAAAAGAAAAACTTCCTGAATCATAAATATGGTGGTATACCTACTAGAAGATCTAAAGGTTTCTACCCCTTAGAAATTTTAAAAACAGGGTATTATAAATGTCTAGTAATAGACAAAAAGACAACAAAATATTGAATAGGTTTTCCCAAACTTGAGATCGCCTGAAAAAAACATCACTTTATACATCAAAGTAACAGCACAGCAGATAATTTGCTTTTATTCAATCAGGGCAATTACAGCCAATCAATTACAAGAAAAACATTGTGGGACTCCAGTCAAACGTAACACTTCTTTCAATGTGTCATTTGCCTATTTCCATCCTCCACTGCTATAGCTTTTCGTTTTCTGGGAGAATTAGAAAAAAAAAAAAGTGAACAGTTTTTCAATTATTATTAGAGTATCTAATATATATTCTATAGATTGTTTTGTGCAGTTGCTTTCAAACTACACAGAAGTCCTACTAATAATTACCAATAAGTGCTTGTAAATAAAGCACAGTAATATCAGAATTTAATAATCCATTTTTCTAAAATTAAAAGTGCATGTTTAATTTTAATAACTCACTAAAAGAAACACTGGTAAATTGTATTATTTTTTAACATAAATAAAACATGATACAATTTATTTAACTTAAAACATTTTTCAATTATTTTTTTTCTGAAAACATCCAAGTTCTATATTGTCTGAGGGTGAGAGGGCATTCAGTTTGAATTTTAAGGCAGTGAAGCCATCTTGTGGTTGATGTTGGTGTTGCTGAGGCTTTGAGAAGGTCACTTCTATCCGGAAAGATTTAGGCCTTTAATCGCAGTTTCACATTTAAAAATGCATATACAGGGCTTCCCTGGTGGCACAGTGGTTGAGAGTCCGCCTGCTGATGCAGGGGACGCGGGTTCGTGCCCCGGTCTGGGAGGATCCCACATGCCGCGGAGCGGCTGGGCTCGTGAGCCATGGCCCCTGAGACTGCGCCCCGCAACGGGAGAAGCCACAACAGTGAGAGGCCCACGTACCGAAAAAAAAAAAAAAAAACATGCATATACAACCTGTCAGTCCTAAAACTTAGATGAAAAAATAAACACAGATCTGGAAAGCCTTTCCTGTTAGGGCTTCACAGTAATGCATTAAAGTCCTCACACAGCTGGACTGGTAATAAAGCATTTTTACATTAACCTATATTTTATAAGTAACTTCTACACCTTGGTTCAAAGGCTAAAGCTATGAAAATAACTACAACAAAATATTAAACTTGGAGAAGAATATGAAAAATATTAAACAGTTTTATAGGAAGCATAGTTTTACTTCCATTTTGTCATGACTTCTTTCCATGATTTTTACCTTACAAGCTAAATATTCCAGAACCTTGTAATATCTAGATATACAAAGCCTGCCCTGAAAAACTCAGAAGTTGCAGCATATAGCTTCCTCGGCACATATTGCTCCACTCTAAAAACGTTTATGGCCTAAAAGTCAAACATAAACTGCTTATGGGAAAATCTAGCTTAGGCTTAGAACCCTGGAGAAAAGTGTCATCTTCCCACTCTAACTACTTTTTAAATTTGTCTGAAACCTTTGCATCAAGGTTGCAAGCAACCTTAAGGAGAAAATATGGGAACTGCAAAATAATATTAAGAAGAGAATGGTAGAGGGGTGGGATAGGGAGGGTGGGAGGGAGGGAGATGCAAGAGGGAAGAGATATGGGAACATATGTATAACTGATTCACTTTATTATAAAGCAGAAACTAACACACCATTGTAAAGCAATTATACTGCAATAAAGATGTTAAAAAAAAAAAGAGGATGGGAGGAAAGAGAAAAGAATGTGAACAGAACTTACAGTAATTACTAACAAAGTTACTTGCATTTTTTTGGCCATCCTACTTCCTCACAAAATAATCAGTGATAACTAATAGAATTATTAAGACTTCAGTTTCAAACTTCAGATGACAATGCCCTTCTGAAGGTCCCAGTTTGTCTTCGGACAAAACAGATGTAAATACAATGTTCCAGGATTAACTGTCTTCTCCTAACTACAGACCTACCACCTCTCCTACCGGATCATAGCTCTCTCTACACTTCCTTTCCAAATGCTGAAAATGCTGTTATCTAAGTCTTATTAGTTATGATAATAACAATACACAGCATGTAAGCATTTACTTTTGGCCTCTCAGGAGAAGAAGTTTGAAGACTCCTCTCTACATTCCTTTAATCTACTTCTAAAGAGGATTACTGCTCTGTCTTGCAGAATCTCTAGTACATTGGATGGAGCCTGAGGCCTAATGAATAAGCTTCCAAGGGGGATAGAAGACACAGGACTACAGGCTCTTTTAAAGGACCCACACAAAACTAATGGAAGTAGCTCCTAAAAAGACAGCCTCCTCTCTTCTCTTGCTTATTAAGGATTTGCTTCTTAAACACTGGGGCAAATGCTCTCCAACTCTTTTTTCTTTGGCTTTCTCTCTTAGGAGTGGTAATATCACAGGCAAGCATGGAACTTAGTAGAAATAAAGCAGAAATTTGACCTACTTTGATTCTATTATACTAAGATCAACCTAGCTCAAGTGATAAAGTTCTGCATTAGGGGCTGGGGCTAAAACACAGTCAATAAGGAAGTATCCATTTGCCTTACTTCATTTACTGCATTCCCTTGGAGATCTCTAAGTAACAAGATAACAAACTGAGGTAATAAACATGCACTCTTAGATCTCCAGGACAAAAATACCATCCTAAATGTCTCATAATGCTCAATACTTGCCATACACATTGCGCTACATTTAAGATGTCACATAGATTATGTCACTTAATTCTTCAATGTCATAAGGGACATAATATTTGAATGATAAGAAAATTAAAATCTGGCAAGATTAAATAACTACCAGAAGTCACAAAAACATAATAAGCAGAAGAATGAGATTTAAATCTAGTCCAATAATTCTAAAATCTGTATCTGTCCAATATGTTACCAGCCCCTACTGTTTTCTGCTCCCTCTCCACATCGTATCTGAAGCACAGCAAAACCATGCCTCTGCTTCCTGGGACAGCTAGTCTATCTCACACTTTAAATTTCCTGTCTAAATTAGTTTTTGCAAAATTAGTTTCTAGTATGATCTATTTGGAAAATCACTAGGTAATACAGTTCTTTCTTCCATTTGCTATTTTTTTTACTATTAAAAGAAAATTAGAAAATAATATTATTTTATACCAAAATCTGACATGTTCAAGGAACAGGAAGATTACTTATTCAAATACTCTGCTTATCTTATGCACAGATTAAAATAAAATTTATTTAAATTTTTTTATTTAAAATTTATTTTAAATAAGAATTATTATATAATTTTAGTGTCTAGACCCATGTCTTAATGATTCTGTCACCATTAACATGATGAAGTGCTGGGTAATAAAGCTTTCCAATAAAGGCACAAATAAAGCAACTTTTACTGTATTAGTCTTATTTTACAGACAGACACACAAGTAATTCATGTCAAAAATACATTCCTTAAACATTTACTTTTGCCTGAAAGTAGTTATATTTTTATATAATGTATGCAGTTTTAACCAAAGGCAAATAAAATGAGTAATTCCCGTGCGTTGGCTTCTAAAAATTCTATTAAAATTAATTTTCAGAACATTTTCACGAATAATGTGAAGAGAATTATACTTGGCGTCTGAAGGAAAAATATAAATGGGAAGAGCAGAAAGGCAGTTAATCCCACTCTACTTCTGTTTCATGTGAACAGAGCTTATTTTCTGTCTTTTCATTTTACGTATAAACTAAATCTACATCAGCATTAAAAATATTTCAAAGGATAAAATTTGGCAAAGAAAATTCTAGATTCAAATATTCTAAGTTATATATATTTTTTGTTAGCTACATTCAAAGGAAATTCTGAAGAGACCACTTACAAAACTTTGTGAGAAGCTGGCAGAGTAGAAGGGCGTGCGCTCACTCGCCCTTGCGAAAACACCAGAATCACAGCTAACTGCTGCAAAATCGACAGGAAGACACTGGAACTCACCAAAAAAGATACGCCACATCCAAAGACAAAGGAGAAGCCGAAACAAGACAGTAGGAGAGGCGCAATCACAATAAAATCAAGTCCCATAACTGCTGGGTGGGTGACTCACAAACTGGAGAACAATTATACCACAGAAGTCCACCCATTGGAGTGAAGGTTCTGAGCCCACATCAGTCTTCCCAACCTGGGGGTCTGGCGACAGGAGAAGACATTCCCAGAGAACCAGATTTTGAAGGCTAGTGGAATTTTATTACAGGACTTCGACAGGACAGGGGGAAAAAGAGACTGCACTCTTGGAGGGCACACACAAAGTAGTGTGTGCATCATGACCCAGGGGGAAGGAGAAGTGAACCCATAGGAGAATGAACCAGACCTACCTGATACTGTTGGAGGGTGTCCTGCAGAGGTGGGGGGTGGCTGTGGCTAACCACGGGGAAAAGGACACTGGCAGCAGAAGTTCTGGAAGGTACTCCTTGGCATGAGCCCTCCTGGATCTGCCATTAGCCCCACTAAAGATCCTGTCCCTTCCAGCGCTGGGTCGCCTCAGGCCAAACAAACAACAGGGAGGGAACTCAGCCCCACCCATAAGCAGACAAGTGGTTTAAAGTTTTACTGAGCTCTGCCCACCACAGCAACACCCAGCTCTATGCACCACCAGTCCCTCCATTAGGAAGCTTGCACAAGACTCTTAGATAGTGTCATCCACCAAAGGGTAGACAGCAAAAGCAAAAAGAACTACAATCCTGCAGCCTGTGCAATGAAAACCACATTTACAGAAAGATAGAGAACACGAAAAGGCAGAGGACTATGTACCAGATGAAGGAACAAGATAAAACCCCAGAAAAACACCTGAATGAAGTGGAGATAGGCAACCTTCCAGAAAAAGAATTCAGAATAATGATAGTGAAGATGATCCAGGACCTCGGAAAAAGAATGGAGTCAAAGATCGAGAAGATGCAAGAAATGTTTAACAAATACATAGAAGAATTAAAGAACATACAAACAAAGATGAACAATACAATAACTGAAATGAAAAATACACTGGAAGGAATCAATAGTAGAATAACTGAGGCAGAAGGATGGAGAAGTGACCTGGAAGACAGAATAGTGGAATTCACTGCTGTGGAACAGAATAAAGAAAAAAGAATGAAAAGAAATGTAGACAGCCTAAGAGACGTCTGGGACAACATTAAATGCATCAACATTCACATTAAGGGGGGGGGTCCCAAAGGAGAAGAGAGACAGAAAGGACCCAAGAAAATATTTGAAGGTATTATAGTCAAAAACTTCCCTAACATGGGAAAGGAAACAGCCCCCAAGTCCAGGAAGCGCAGAGTCCCAGGCAGGATAAACCCAAGGAGAAACATGCCGAGATACATAATAATCAAACTGACAAAAATTAAAGACAAAGAAAAATTATTGAAAGCAGCAAGGGAAAAACAACAAATAACATACAAGAGAACTCCCATAAGGTTAACAGCTGATTTCTCGGTAGAAACTCTACTAGCCAGAAAGGAGTGGCACAATATATTTAAAGTGATTAAAGGGAAGAACCTACAACCAAGATTACTCTACCTGAAAAGGATCTCATCAGATTCTATCGAGAAATCAAAAGCTTTACAGACAAGCAAAAGCTAAGAGAATTCAGCACCACCAAACCAAGTCTACAACAAATGCTAAAGGAACTTCTCTAAGTGGGAAACACAAGAGAAGAAAAGGACCTACAAAAACAAAACCAAAACAATTAAGAAAATGGGAACAGGAACATACATATCAATAATAACCTTAAGTGTGAATGGATTAAATGCTCCAACCAAAAGAAACAGGCTTGCTGAATGGATACAAACATAAGACGTGCATATATACTGTCTACAAGAGACACACTTCAGACCTAGGAACACATACAGGATGAAAGTGAGGGGATGGAAAAAGATATCCCAAGCAAATGGATATCAAAAGAAAGCTGGAGTAGCAATACTCATATCAGATAAAATAGACTTTAAAATAAAGAATGTTACAAGAGACAAGGAAGGACACTACATAATGATCAACAGATCAATCCAAGATGATATAACAATTATAAATATATATGCACCCAACATAGGAACACCTCAATATATAAGGCAAATGCTAACAACTATAAAAGAGGAAATCAACAGTAACACAATAATAGTGGGGGACTTCAACACCGCACTTACACCGATGGACAGATCACCCAGACGAAAAATTAATAAGGAAACATAAGCTTTAAATGATACAATAGACCAGATATTTAATTGATATTTATAGGATATTCCATCCAAAAACAGCAGATTACACTTTCTTCCCAAGTGCACACAGAACATTCTCCAGGATAGATGACATTTTGGGTCACAAATCAAGCGTTGGTAAATTTAAGAAAATTGAAATCATATCAAGCAACTTTTCAGACCACAACGCTATGAGATCAGAAATAAATTACAGGGGAAAAAACATAAAAAACACAAACAATGGAAGCTAAACAATACGTTACTAAATTACCAAGAGATCACTGAAGACATCAACGAGGAAATCAAAATATACCTAGAGACAAATGACCAGGAAAACACGATGATCCAAAACCTACGGGATGAAGCAAAAGCTGTTCTAAGAGGGAAATTTATAGCAAGAAACAAGAAAAATCTCAAATGAACAATCTAACTTTATACCTAAAGGAACTGGAGAAAGAAGAACAAACAAAACCCAAACTTAGTGGAAGGAGAGATTTCATAAATCAGAGCAGAAATAAATGAAATAGAAACAAAGACAACAATAGCAAGGATCAATAAAACTAAAAGCTGGTTCTTTGAGAAGATAAACAAAATTGAGAAACCTTTAGCCAGACTCATCAAGAAAAAAAGGAAGAGGACTCAAATCAATAAAAGTAGAAATGAAAAAGGAGAAATTACAATGGACACTGCAGAAATACAAAGCACCATAAGAGACTACTACAAGCAACTCTATGCCAATAAAATGGACAACCTGGAAGAAATGGACAAAAATTTAGAAAGGTATAACCTTCCAACACTGAAGGAGGAAGAAATAGAAAATATGAACAGACCAATCACAAGTAATGAATTTAAAACTGTGATTAAAAATCTTCCAACACGGATTCCCTGGTGGCGCAGTGGTTGAGAGTCCGCCTGCTGATGCAGGGGACACGGGTTCGTGCCCTGGTCTGGGAAGATCCCACATGTCGTGAAGCAGCTGGGCCCATGAGCCATGGCCGCTGAGCCTGCGTGTTCTGAGCCTGTGCTCCACAACGGGAGAGGCCACAACAGTGAGAGGCCCACGTAGCGCAAAAAAAAAAAAAAGAATCTTCCAACAAACAAAAGTCCAGGACCAGATGGCTTCACAGGTGAATTCTATCAAACATTTAGAGAAGAGCTAACACCTATCCTTCTCAAACTTTTCCAAACATTGCAGAGAAAGGAACACTCCCAAATTCATTCTATGAGGCTACCATCACCCTGATAGCAAAACCAAAGATACTATAAAAAAAGAAAATTACAGACCAATATCCCTGATGAATATAGATGCAAAAATCCTCAACAAAATACTAGCAAACAGAATCCAACAACACATTAAAAGGATCATACACCATGATCAAGTGGGATTTATCCCACGGATGCAAGGATTCTTCAATATATGCAAATCAATCAATGTGATATACCATATTAACAAACTGAAGAATAAAAACCATATAATCATCTCAATAGATGCAGAAAAAGCTTCTGACTAAATTCAACACCCATTTATGATAAAAATCTCCAGAAAGTGGGCATAGAGGGAAGGGAACCTAACTCAACATATTAAAGGCCATATATGACAAACCCACAGCAAACATCATTCTCAATGGTGAAAAATTGAAAGCATTTCACTAAGATAAGGAACAAGACAAGGATATCCACTCTCACCACTCTTATTCAATATAGTTTTGGAAGTCCTAACTATGGCAATCAGAGAAGAAAAAGAAATAAAAGGAATACAAACTGGAAAAGAAGAAGTAGAACTATCACTGTTTGCAGATGACATGATACTATACATAGGTAACCCTAAAGATGCAGCCAGAAAACTACTAGAGCTAATCACTTAATTTGGTAAAGTTACAGGATACAAAATTAATGCACAGAAATCTCTTGCATTCATATACACTAACAGTGAAAGATCAGAAAGAGAAATTAAGGAAACAATCCCATTCACCCTTGCAACAAAAAGAATACATTACCTAGCAATAAACGTATGTAAGGAGGTAAAAGACCTGTACTCAGGGCTTCCCTGGTGGCTCAGTGGTTGAGAGTCTGCTTGTTGATGCAGGGGACACGGGTTCGTGCCCCAGTCCGGGAAGATCCCACATGCCGTGGAGCGGCTGGGCCCGTGAGCCATGGCCACTGAGCCTGCGCGTCTGGAGCCTGTGCTCCGCAACAGGAGAGGCCACAACAGTGGGAGGCCCGCGTACCACAAAAAAAAAAAAAAAAAAAAAAGACCTGTATTCAGAAAACTGTAAGACACTGGTGAAAGAAATCAAAGATGACACAAACAGATGGAGAAATATACCATGTTCTTGGAATGGAAGAATCAATATTGTGAAAAACACCATACTACCCAAAGCAATCTACAGATTCAATGCAATCCCTATCAAATTACCAATGGCATTTTTTACAGAACTAGAACAAAAAATCTTAACATTTGTATGGAGACACAAAAGACCGTGAACAGCCAAAGCAATCTTGAGGGAATAAAACGGAGCTGGAGGAATTAGACTCCCTGACTTCAGACTATACTACAAACAGCAATCAAGACAATATGGTACTGGCAGAAAAACAGAAATATATATCAATGGAAAAGGATAGACAGCCCAGAGATAAACCCACACATCTATGGTCAACTAATCTGTGACAGGAGGCAGGGATATACAATGGAGAAAAGACAGTCTCTTCAATAAGTGGTCCTGGGAAAACTCGGCAGCTACATGTAAAAGAATGAAATTAGAACACTCCCTAACACCATACACAGTAAACTCAAAATGGATTAAAGACCTAAATGTAAGGCCAGACACTATAAAACTCTTAGAGGTAAACATATGAAGAACACTCTCTGACATAAATCACAGCAAGGTCTTTTTTGACCCACCTCCTAGAGTAATGAAAATAAAAACAAAAATAAACAAATGGGACCTAATGAAACTTAAAAGCTTTTACACAGCAATGGAAACTATAAACAAGATGAAAAGACAACCCTCAGAATAGGAGAAAATATCTGCAAACGAATCAACAGACAAAGGATTAATCTCCAAAATATATAAACAGCACATGCAGCTCAATATTGAAAAAACAAACAACCCAATCAAAAAATCGGCAGAAGACCTAGGTAGACATTTCTCCAAAGAAGACTTACAGATGGCCAAGAGGCACATGAAAAGCTGCTCAACATCACTAATTATTAGAGAAATGCAAATCAAAACTACAATGAGGTATCACTTCACACTGATCTGAGTGGGCATCATCAGAATATCTACAAACAGCAAATGCTGGAGAGGGTGTGGAGAAAAGGGAACCCTCTTGCACTGTTAGTGGGAATGTAAATTGATACAGCCAAATTGATACAGTCACTATGGAGAACAGTATGGAGGTTCCTTAGAAAACTAAAAGTAGAATTACCATATGACCCAGCAATCCCACTACTGGGCATATACCGAGAGAAAACCATAATTCAAAAAGACACATGCACCTTTTGGACTTCCCTGGTGGCACAGTGGGTAAGAACCCACCCGTCAATGCAGGGGACATGGGTTCCAGCCCTGGTCCAAGAAAATCCCACATGCCACGAAGCAACTAAGCCCGTGTGCCACAACTACTGAGCCTGCACACTACAGCCTGTGAGCCATAACTACTGAGCCTGTGTGCCACAACTACTGAAGCCCACATGCCTAGAGCCCGTGCTCCACAAGAGAAGCCACCGCAATGAGAAGCCTATGTGCCACAATGAAGAGTAGCTCTCACTCAACACAACTAGAGAAAGCCCATGCACAGCAACAAAGACCCAGTGCAGCCAAAAATAAATAAATAAATAAAATTAATTAAAAAAAAAAAACACATGCACCCCATTGTTCATTGCAGCACTATTTACAATAGCCAGGTCACAGAAGCAACCTAGGTGTCCACAGACAGACGAATGGATGAAGAAGATGTGGTACATAAATACAATGGAATATTACTCAGCCATAAAAAGGAACGAAATTGGGTCATTGTAGAGATGTGGATGTACCTAGAGACTGTCATACAGAATGAAGTAAGTCAGAAAGAGAAAAACAAATACCGTATATTAACGCTTATATGTGGAATCTAGAAAAATGGTACAGATGAACCAGTTTGCAAGGCAGAAATAGAGACACAGATGTAGAGAACAAACGTATGGACACCAAGGGGGGAAAGCGGGGCTGGGGGGCGGTGGTGGGATGAATTGGGAGATTGGGATTGATATGTACACAGTAATATGTATAAAATAGATAACTGATAAAGTATTTTTTAAAAAATGCTCTGAGAAGTTGGAGGAAGAGAAAACTCTTATCAGTACCTTTCCCCATGAGCTTATAGCAGAGATAGGTTCTGAGAATCCCTAAAGACACCCGAAGAAACAATGGAAAATCAATAATCCAGAATGCTAGTTTTCTTAAATCAACTAGCATAAGGATGCGCAGCCACTGCTTTGATGTTAGTTACTTTTCCTGTAAAGAACTGTTGCATTCATCAGACCTGTCCAAGACTCCTGCATAATTTGGAGTACTATACTCGAGAAGTTTTCTAATTATGGTTCCCAGACCAGCAGAATCAACATCCCACAGAAACTTGTTCATAATATAAATTCTCGGGCTCTATCCCAGTTCAATGGAGACAGATGTGTGGGAGCAGGAGAGGTTAGAGGCTGGCAATGTGTGTTCTAGCCAGGCCTCAGGATGATTCTGATGTATGCTGAACTCTGAGAATTACAACCACAACCAGAAAAAGAAATGTAAGGAACTGGAGAGGACTCTGAGAAGAACAATGAAGATGAACGGAATGCCTGAGACAGAATAAACAGAGGAACCAAGACAGATGGCTTTAGCAAGAAGAAACCTGTGGTACTGACATTTACAAGGCTTCAAGTATATGAAGACTTATTCACAAGGGAAGGTAACCAGATGTTCTCCATTTCCCCTGAGGGAAGACAAAGAAGACGTTACGGACTTCAAGTTGCATCATAAGAAATTTAGGTTAAAATACAATTAAAGTTTGCTGACACAGAGTGTTGTTAAACATTAAAATGAATTGCTGAGGAGTTTGTAGAACTTTCTTCTCTGAGTATCTGCTTCAAAAACTACTGTAAATTATAAAATAAACTCTTGTTTTCTTTCCAGCTAAATGATTACCATCTACTGCATAAGGGAAAATGTGAACAATATGTTGTTACATTTCAGACCTTTTAAAATTATCTAAAATTTAAAATATCTGAGGTACAGCAACTATCTTAAATATCTGAGTGTTAAAATGATAAGAATACTTATTCAAACACAAAACATATACATTCAAAGTATTTCTTTAAACTATAGATAATGATGTTCCGTAATAGTTCAAAAAGTGAGCAGTAGCACATATAAAATTCTTGGTTGATGCAATTTACATGTATTTTCAAATAAAAAGAAGAAATTGAATACAAATGAATAAGAAGTAAAAGACTGACTAGTTGGTATCTAAAAATTGTATCCTTGTATTTTAAAAACATCATTGAAAAAATTCATAACATGAATACATATATGTGTTACACAAAATGATAGCAGCAACCAAATGCACAGCTTTGCCAAAATGCTTCTAACACTCCCAATCTTATAGCTTTATATTAATAAGTTCATTAAACAAATATGGTTAACAGGTAACTAAAATAAAAAGATACAAAAAGGTCCTTTTCCTGAGCACCAATAATATCTGGTAAGTCTCACATGTAAAGTAAGTGTGTCATAGTTACAATTCCTGAAACAAAAGTTCTTTTTTAATGTTGAAAAGTCACCAAAAGTTTAAAAGTTTAAGCTTTAATAATTTTCCATGTGTATAGGAAGTCACTAAAATGATAACTCTGTGACTTGTTCACCTCCAAAATATTTTGAAGTTGCAGTCTTCATTGACAAAAAACAATTCCAGGAATTTAGTAGATGTTCATATTTATTGTACTTAGCATAATTCAGGAAGTTAACATTTTTCATTACCTTTTCCACCTTTCCACCATTGATGTCACTGGGGAGGAATTTCTTGCCAATTGTTCTCAAGTCTGTCTAAAATAAAAATATTATTATTAACATAAAATTATAGAGAAAAGTGAATCTAAATCTAATTTCACTCACCAACAAAAGATAAAATTACTTAAGGTGTGTGGAACAAACTTTAAATAAATGTCTTTCAACTGATTATGAGATCTATATATATATAAAATCAATCTTTTCTAATAACACAGTCCCATACATACATTGTTTAAAGTACATCAAAGGCCTTATTTGTATCTGGTCATACTTCTCTAGATACCCTTTTAACTTACTAAGTCTTCTTTATTAAAATCTAAAACTTGATTTTATGAAACTATATAGTCTTACTAAAAAATTAATGCCACAATCCAAAACTAAATGACTACTTTGAACATATAAACAGAGTATATTTTTGACAACTAAATTCTATCTAACCTTGATATGCAGAGACATGAAAACACATTACTCTATAGGCTGTGATACTTATGACATAACAAAGCTACACAACATAAAAATATCCCAGAGAACAATACCACTGCAACAGCAAGAAATCGTAAGACTATACTGTAGTAAATACTTATTTCATTTGCTTTTTAAACAAATTACAGAAACAGAAGTTGTGAACAAATGACTAACCACATGAAAATTCCCAAGTACATATTATTCAGCAAACTAAAGCAAAACAAAAAAGAACAACATAGGACTAAGGTAAAGTTGTAGGATTTCTGACATAAAATCAGAACTTCAACTACACAGTCTACATAAAAAAAACCAGACTTTTTCAGGATTTTGTCTTAAGTAAGAAGAAGTGAAAACTAAAGGAAAAGTAAGAAATTTGTTCAGAAGAAAACTAATACTACTCATGAAAAAGGCCTAATTATTTAAGCTAAGAAATTATATCGCTGCTTGAGATAGTGAGGTTAGATTAATAACTAAATTTGTACTGTTTTGTTATTCCTTAAATATAGTAAAGAGAAGCTCTTCATTGCCTCAAGAGCAAAACAAAACAGACTTAGAGTGCATTTAATCACAAAATTTATAAGGGAGAAATTTATATTACACTTAAGGAGAAAATACTAGATGATTAAAATTACTGTATTATAAAAGGATTACATATAGAGAAGTAGGATAGTCTTCTTTGAACACCTACAATAATAGAATATCCTCTTACTTGAAATATCCATATATGGTCAGCTTAAGAAACAAGCATACATGTTATACAACCCTCACAGATCCTTTCCAGTCTTTTACTACAATGATTTATAATTTATTTCTCAATGTAATGCAAGGATCACTCCTAAGTAAAACTCACTGAATGGAACTGCCAGGTAAACTAAGCCCCAAATCCAAATACTTGTTTAACAATGTTTCAGGTTTATCCTTTTTGCAGCCTTCACCCAATAATAGAGTGAAAGAATTATAAACCATACCTCAAGTTGCATGCCTTTGACTTTGAAAATACTAAGCAACATATGGGGAAAAAAATACTTTCCTATACTAGCATTTCCTATATTAGGATTGTTTTGAAGATTAAATAATGCATGTAAAGCATTCAGCACAATGACTTGCAAACAGTAAGCATTTAATGAATGTTAGCTATCATGTTTACTTTAGCGAATATAAAACATGCATATTGTTATCATCTGAACGTGTACAAGTCAATAATACAACTAACAGTTCATAAAAACATAAGCATTATCTTGAAGTCACTCAAAAGCTGAAATATTTAAATATGTATAAAAAACAGAATACATAAAAATTTTATGATACATCATGGTCCTTCATTTCTGGTTTTTATCACTAATTAAAAAATTAAAATAAAATGAGGCATTAATATAAATGAGAAATGAGCACTAGACTAAAATCCTAAACTTTGATTTACTACATACTGTAATTAACTAATATGACCTGGGACACGTCAGAAATTCTCTAAATCCAGTTAATTTATTCCTCTGTAACATGGAAAATATATTACCAATTCTATCTTCCAAAGCTGTTGTCAGGCTGAAAGGAGACAATATATTCAAAGTGCCTTACACACATATAAGGAATGTTATTTCATTGTTCTTTTAGCAAGATGAAAATGACCTACCAAATCTTTAAACATCCTAAATTCAAAGTCAATTTATGAGTTCTGCAAAGGCAATTCTATGATTCAGATGCTGTTATATCAGGGTCACTAGGATAACTGGGTCCAAAAATATATTTATAGTGAATAAGCAATTATGCAGGAGAAATATATAACACGCACGTGTGCACATGCACAAAAGATTCCTGACTATTTTTTCAAGTAAGTTCAGCAGAATATCTATTAGGCAAATCATTTTGTATTACACAGAATCTTAAATTTAAAAATAATCTTTAAAACTTTTACTGTTACATATTATTTAGTAATTTAAGACTAGGCTATCATTTAATTTTTTTCTGAATAATTCAGAAATTTGAACGCAAAACTACATGCTGAATTTCAAGGTTATTTCTTAATATCCTTACTCCTCATTCTACAGAGGAAAAAATTAAGAACCTCCCTCCTTTCAACATAAAAACCCATGCAGAAAAGAGTTACATAGCAGCTCTGAGGCTGCTATCTTTAGAAGGGCCAGCTTACAAAGTTGGCCCGAAGGTGTCATCTGGGAACTTGGCACTTGAACCATTCCCTAACTGAAACTGTGGTTCACGGCCTAAATTATTTGTGTTAACAATGTGATCTATGGTAAACACCTGCTTTTTAAGGGGGGGAGTCTGGAATTTTATTTCATGGTAAGCAGAGAGTACCTTCCTAAGCAGCCCAATAATAGCCTAATGGACTTCCCTGGGCAGGAAAACCATATACATACCATTGCTTTGTTCACTGCTAGATAAAGGAACAAATTCAGTGTGTTCCCACTGGCGGAAGAGAACATAAGCAAGCTTATGCATGGATTATTCTCCCAATATGTAATAAGTTGTATGTAAGAACTAATAATGCAAGTCTTTCTCAATTAGTGATTAACATCCCACAATCACTCGAAAGTTAAAAAACTTCAACAGAAACACTGTATATACCTGATTTTATTTAAAGGTTATAAACTTGAACCTTAGATTATTTGTCTGGTGTAGACTTCATCCCGATTAAAAGTATTTTTTTTAATCCTATTGTATCGCATAATAGCTCTGGACTGCAGTATTTAACTATATATTTTAAAGAAAATTGTAAAGACAAATTAATTCACTAAGATAATAATAATCATGTACCTCTTATGTACACAGGACAAATACTTCATGTTGACTTATTTTACTTAGTTTCATACCCAATTTATACATAGCTCAATGCTATTTACCTATGTATATAAATAAGAAAAATAAAAAAGAACAGAAGATTGTCACAAAGCCTTTTTCCTATCATCTTTAGGACTTTTTTTAATAAACAAAGAAACTAGGGTTCTTTTTTGTGTGTGTGTGGTACGCGGGCCTCTCACTGCTATGGCCTCTTCCGTTGCGGAGCACAGGCTCCGGATGCTCAGGCTCAGCGGCCATGGCTCACGGGCCCAGCCGCTCCACGGCATGTGGAATCTTCCCGGACCAGGGCATGAACCCGTGTCCCCTGCATCGGCAGGTGGACTCTCAACCACTGTGCCACCAGGGAAGCCCGAAACTAGGGTTCTTTATACCATTTTTTGAAAATAAAATTCACTAATTTGGGTGCAAATCAAGGGAAAAAGTGTCTAGCAAATATTCCCATTTGTAGTCACAGATAACACACATAATTTCTAAAAAACCTGTTGGTCTTATTGAATAAAATTTCAAAGCAGCTAAAAAAAAAAATCACAGGTTTCAAAATATAAATTTTATGTTTAAACCCAAGTTTAACTATGTAAATATAAATTTAAGTAATTTGAAAAGTTATACACATTTATATATTTATTTATACTTCACATGCTCTTATCAGTTGTCGCCCTTTCTGCTTTATGCTAAACCTACTTTGCAGTGACATAATGGATTTATCAGACAGTAATTCTCTTCTGAATTTCACTGATTATGTATCATAGTATATGAAGTTGATTAATAGACTGTGACTGCAAAGGCGATACAAAAAAAACTCCCATAGGGTAACTGCAAGATTGAAAAAAGAATATTAATTTACTTACATCTGTACTTCAAACAATTTTTATAACTCTTCAAAAATATCCAAAAGTCAATCCCAATTATAGATAAGATACAACTATACAAATGGGTAGAGGGAAAGAGCTTGGAAAGAAATATACACCAAAACATTAACGGTAATTATTTGGTTTTATTATTTTACTTTTCTATATTTTCTGAAGTAGTCGTATGGTACCATATATACTACTTTTATCAACAGGAAAAGTTACTTTGAAAGAAAAAATACAACTGTCAAGAAGCTATAACCTAGCTAGAGTTTCTATGTAAATTAAATGTCAATTTGTTTTCATGAATATGATCAGTTTTTACTGCTATTACATAGCTACTGTAAATGTAATGAAATTCTGTAACGGATCACAGGGTGAAAAAAAAAGGAGTTTTAATTGCATTTTTCCCTTTTTCATTGAATTCTGAATAATAGATGTTAAAGAAATATATATTTCTAATAATTGGCTTATATGAGATTACCAAATTCAACAAACATCCCTGCAATTTAAAATGGACAATAAAAATGCAAGATGATTTATGATTTTTTCTCATCATAAAATCCAGTTTATTCTATGAGATATTTTTCATAAATATAGCTTCCAGATTTAAAACATTTATAAGTTAATAAATAAAACTTACATTGAGAGCAATCAGGATGATGTCATTTATATTGACTTTGTCAGGAGAACTTGTGCATGCTTCAATGCCTTCATCTGAAAGATACCTGTTAAAATAAAATAAATGGCTTAATATTTTCTAAAATCAAAATTAACCAAAATTATTTTCTTAAGTCTACATGCAATTTTGTTCTCTACTATAAAATGCTTCCACTACAAATACAAGGCAAAAAGCATCCTGGATACTCCCTGTTTATTTACTATCTGATAGAACAGGATAGACAATGCGTATTTTTCCTCTTTTATATCTTTAAAGGGATACCGTGTTAATAAAAGTATCCATATGTTTTCTGAGAAAAGCTATTTAACCATCAATATACTTCTTAAGGAATGAATGAGCTCCTCTTTACTATTATACAAATACAATATCCAATTTAAATATTTAGTAATACAGTAAACTCTTAAGAGATTGAGATGTGCTATAAAAATAGAACCAAAAACAACATAGATTTAAATATAGTCCAACAAGCTTTCTTCTGGGCTCCTTTCTCACATTATCTTCTCAAGTCCCCTTTCTCTAACATAATGTTCCCAAGAATCTTTCAATAAATACTTCTGACTCCAAATAGCACAAAGATAGGCAACTTTTTACCATATATCTTTCACTTTTCCTGTCTCTTTTCAGTTTTTTTTACTCATTTTCTTATTGCCCTTTGTTATTTTTTATTCAGTCCAAACCAACCATACATCTGTAGCAGACAATAATTAATTCAAGAGTAAAAAGATTATTGAATCCAAAGGGGGGAAAAATCATCTCTACCAATTCACCCACACCCAATACAGTCATTTTGAAATTCTTTGATAAATTCTACAATTCAGATATCATCCCCCCAAAAGTCCACCTGTAAAAATGCCCATTAACATTCAGCATCTTTTGTAATCAGTATCAGATACTCCTTTAACCAAAGGTCTGATGCTAGCATTGCCACTGTAGACATTCTCCCACTAAAAAAGATCCCACTACTTGGCATATACCCTGAGAAAACCATAATTCAAAAAGATACATGTACCCCAATGTTCCTTGCAGCACTACTTACAATAGCCAGAACACGGAAGCAACCTAAATGTCCATAGACAGATGAATGGATGAAAAAGATGTGATACATATATATACAATGGAATATTACTCAGCCATAAAAAGGAACGAAATTGAGTCATCTGTAGTGATGTGGATGGACCTAGAGTCTGTCATACAGAGTGAAGGAAGTCAGAAAGAAAAAAGCAAATACCGTACATTAACGCATATATATGGAATCTAGAAAAATGGTACTTGATGAACCTAGTGGCGGGGCAGGAACAGAGACACAGTCTTAGAGAATGGACTTGTGGACACAGGTGGGTAAGGGGAGGGTGAGATGAACTCAGAGAGTAACACGGACATATATACACTACCATGTGTAAAACAGATAGCTAGTGGGAAGCTGCTGTATAGCACAGGGAGGTCAGCTCGGTACTTTGTGATGACCTAGAGGGGTGGGAGGGAGGCCCAAGAGGGAGGGGATATAGGCATACATATAGCTGACTCACTTTGTTGTACAAGAGAAACTAACACAACATTGGAAAGCAATTATAATCTAATAAAGATGAAAAAAAAAAAAGATACAGGAGTGCTAATCTGACAGAGCTAACTCCGGCTCTTCCTGATGGCCAGCAATTCCACCATCAACCCCCAACCTTAGGCTGATTCTAAGACACCTGTCAATGTAAACTTTACCTGAAGAGAGCAACCAAAGAGCATATACCTTTAAGAAACATAGGATGAATGATTTCTCAAAAGTAAAAGGACAAGTGAAAAGAAATGTGAATAGGAGAGTACAAAAAGCAATAGAAAATTAAAGCTGATAAACCTATGCATAAGATCAAGGAGGTAAAAGAAAGGGATGTGTATATAAATCAAAGCAAGAATGTGTTAAAAAAAGTTAGATACTATTAAAAGTTGAAGACCATGGCAGTGCTAAACTACAATGATGAATGAAGGCAAGGAGTTAAGTGGGCTACAGAGAAAAATAGAAGTGTTAAGTATGTAGATGAGTCAGTAAGAATGAATGGATGGGAGGCAGGAATAAATAGTACATGAGTGACCATGGAATACAATGTTTGCAGTCAGCAGAGATGGCTAAAACACTGCTTTAATTCAGAATGGCTAAGTTCATTTCCTTATTACCCTGATAATTTGTCACCATTCACAGCCATTGACTGTATCCGGCACTAACCATCTTACAAACTCAGTTCTACAAATATTAATTAATTCCCCCTTTATGTGAAAAGCACTATGTGAATCAGTAATAAGATCAGTAAAATGATGAAAAATAAACATCTTTCTTCAAGGAGTTTACAGTCTCACATAAAGAATAACACAACATGTAAACAGCTATCATACAATGCCAAAATAACTATAAACAAAATGTTATGGGGGCTCAAAGTGGCTGCAGAATGGAAAAGAGTGCACAGAAAGGGAACAGTATGACCAACAACATGGAAGTAAAAAGTATAAAGCACATTCTAGAGGTAATAACTTGGAACGTTACGGCTGGAAAATGGGGAAGAGATGAGAGGTCAGTATAGGTTGAGACGAAGTTTATTTACTGTAGGAAGCAACAGTGCATAGAGGGATATGGGTGCTATATTAAATGTTGACTAAATGTTGAGTAATTACAAAATCACAACTTTCAAAATTCCTACAGTGGGGAAATAATATGCAATGACTAATAAAATACTTTTGTTTTCTAGAAAGGTAACTCTTTAGAATTAAAAGATTATAGGATGTCACATGAACTGGAAATGATCTTAAAAAATAATCAAAGTTTAACTCTTCAATTTTACAGATGAAGAACGCCCAAAGATGTTAACCTAAACTTGCCCCAAGATACAAACTTAAGTTATGAAAAGTTAAAACAAAAATGCCTCCTGATTCCCAGTTTAGCAGTCTTTTAATTACAACACACTATTTTTATTTATCAACAACTAATGCTAATATCAGGAATACGATTTTTTTCTCATAAACAAAAGTCAACATCTATACAGATCAATTTTTTAATCAAGTAGACACTTTACCAACACACACAAAAAAGCACAACTAGGTAAATTCGATCAGTGTCTCCGAAGTATATTAAATAAGAATAGGCCTAGTTTCATAGTAAAAGATCAGGGAACTAATATTAACTACGATTAAGAGATTCAAAAATTGTTACAACAATAAAAATACCTATCCTGCAAAATATAAAGAGGAAACATCTATCTAACAAAAATTCTGAAGGCAGAAGAGATAAGGGGGTGTAAATTTGACTTCATCCATGTATAAATCAAATATCATGTGATTTCTTCCAAACGATGCCTGGAGAAGGCTTCCTGAATATAAGAAAATATAAAATATGGCTCAGTCTCAATTTCCAAGTTTTACAAGTCTCCCTTCCTCACCCTTCACATTAAAAATAAATAAATAAATAAATAAAAATCAAAGAACTTGAGCCTCACAGCTTTACTTTGTAATTATCAAGAAACAGGAGACCCATTCACAGGTCTCCCCAGTAACATCTTGGTGATCCTTCTGTCAATACTGGACCATTTTCACAGGACTAAATCTAAATTAACTGTAACTTGAGATTTATAAATTAATCTTTCTGTTTTTGTAAACATTTAAGACTCCAATATCATCAATGAATAAAAAATGTGATAAAACTAAGGTATTATGTCCAAATCCGCTTCAAGATGCACAACAGGAACACAGCAACTGAAAGAACAAAACAACACACAATTCACCAGCCTTAATGTGGTCACTGGGAAAAAAAGGAATTGAAAATTGGCACAGGCGTGTCAGATCTGATCCCTGTGCACATCTGCACGATGGACCTCAAGGGAAGTGAGTCATAATCAGTTCCCAGGTGCCGTCTTTGAGCATGCAAAACCAAGGGCATGGACCTTAAAGAAGAAACAAACCCCAGAGAGCTCTTGTTGACTACAACAGCCCCCAAAGCACACACTTTTTTTCTCCTCTGGTGGAGATTTGAGCACAGTAACATTATAAAACCATTCATTACTATTCTGAACTAAAAATCCATCAGAATACATTTTATTGACAAGCAAGGCACTAAAGGGCTAAATTCCTACATGATACTCATGGAATAGACTAATATTTCTCCTTAATTTTACCTTCAAATAATTCCATTTTAAATTACAGTTTAATAAACACTCAAATTTTTTTAAAAGATTTTGGAAAGTGCTTCTTATTTTCATAAATAAATGTTAAAATTCTGACTTTCTCAGAGTCATTTAATTTTAGCACTGAGCAACTCTTCTTACTTAAGAAGTAAAAGCTTTAAAATTACTTACTATCCACCAATTTGGGGGAGAGGTGGTTTCCTATTACAAATAATAAAAATATATTTAATAAGAAGGGTCTCACTGCTAAAACCATCTTTACCTCATGTTCTAAAGTTACTTGGGCATATAAAACAGACATTCCCAAACTACAGTTCAAGAATCTCAACTGACAGAAAACTGTGATAAAAACAAATACTATTGTTTCAATATCACTTGTTAGATCCAGATAGTGGATCACCATTACCAGTAAGTGGATTCCTAACTGCAAGGGAAAAGAGTGCCAATTTTCCTTTGATCCATTCCTCTGGAAGTAGGTAAAATCCTTGAGTCTAACTTAACTACTGACTATGATGTACACATAATGAGGAGGGCAGCAACAAACTGAAGAGTACACGCCCGTCTAAAGGGGGCAGCTCCAGTGACTATCTGTATGAGGATAGGTTAAGCAGCCATTGTCAGATCTTCTCATTTTTAGCTTTTAGTTTTTTGCAAAGCAATGTACAAGCCAAACAAAACAGGCTTCAGTCTGCATGTGGCACACACACTTTGTACGTATTAATCGTATTGGTTTATTTCAGTTATCTGTTTGTTTGCTCTTATACACTTTCAACTTGTCTTTGACATGCAGGGTTGTGTCCTAAGTGTCTCTCCAATGATATAATATCCATGGCTGACATCCTTTTCAAGCAAAAGAGGAAAAGAACTGTCTTTTAGGTCACTTTGTATGACTCCTGGACAGCAATAAACATATTTGTGCATGTAAATAGTGTTCTTACGGGATTTATCATCAAATCATTTACTTTGGCCTAAATTATCTTCGAACTGCACATATGATAACTCATCCTTACCTAGATTTCCAGACTACATATATTTTTTAGGGGGAAAAATGTTCTAATTGGCCAGAAATACTAAAAAAGCACACTGAAGTTTTCTTCCCCTCCACCTACCTGTACCCGTCCAAGCAATGAATACCCATTCAAGTCTGAACTGAAACATGAATTCCTAAGATAATCAAAAACAGAATCTATTATCACGCATACAAATTAGGCTGATGACACATGAAAATTCTTTAAAATGCCAATAAGAAAATCAAGAGTGAAAACATTCTTCCCAAATGGATAGGGACTCAATCAAAAATAAAGGACATATCTGGACAATGACTGCTACAGGATGGTCTTAACTGTCTCTGAAGAAAACCCAAATCGCATGGCCTCATGTGGTTTTTGTGGTCTCTGATCTATACATGATTATTTGCTGGTACATTGAGATTACTAGCCCACATAGGTTATCCAAATACCAAAATGGGAATTTTATAAATGAATCCCTACTTAGCTACAAAGAAAATAATAACTAACTCCCAATTACTCAAGCCAATAGAGGGACAGGAGAGAATAAAACATGACAGGTAATTTTTAAAATCACTTATATTAAAAGGTATCTTTCATCTTAGCAAATATGAACATTGCCAACCTACTGAAAATTCCCAGGACATTAAAAAAATAATTTTTAAAAACTACCCAAACAAAGGTCTCTCTATTCACTCTGCATATCCTGTTTCCAGCCCCACAGTGTAAGTGGTCTGTAACATGCCTGCTGAAAATTTTGGGTTTTGCTATAGGCTTCTTATAGGCTTTTGCTGTACCCAGTCAAAAACACTGAAATAATAACTTGCTAATTCCCTCCTTCAGGATAAAGGAAAATGGCTTATGAACTCCTATTTATGAACCACAGAGTAATAAGATTAGTTAAGGTAACAAGGCTAATAAAAATTTGGGCACAAGGACTTCCCTGGTGGTCCAGTGGTTAAGACTCCATGCTCCCAAAGCAGGGGGCCCGGGTTTGATCCCTGATCAGGGAACTAGATCTCACATGCCGCAACTAAAGATCCTGTACGCGGCAACAAAGATCCCACGTGCCTCAGCTAAGACCTGATGCAGCCAAATAAATAAATATTTTTTTAAAAAGCTGGGGCACAAAATTTGCTTCAAATAACCTGGTACAGACTAAATGAATATACTCAATACAATTTATAAATACATTGGTGAGGGGGCGCGGGGGGGGGAGTCACCAACCAGAATATAACTTGGTACACCAGCATTAAGTTGAATGAATTTATGGTATTAAGTACAGCAAACAGGAGGATCAGAATTCTATTAAAAGTAATTCAGAAGGGGGGAGTCCTATGACCCAAATGGCAAAAAAGGAAAAAAGAGGTCTTTTATTTCATTTCCCTAAAAAAGTACCACTTCTATCACTACCATTTTCTTCCCTTCTTTAGGTTAAGTGGCCACCTACTATGCCAAAATGAATACCACAATCTTTATTCCAACAATTACAATAAGGACCTGAGTCAACACTAGCTTAAAGTTTAATTTTCTCTATGGTTTACGTATGAATGGATCAAATAAAGATATGTATTATATAAAGGACCTCTAAGTAACAAGTAATTAGTGTTCATCTTAGTGAGTGAACTATTTTCTATATAAGATTTATTTTATTCAAATATAAACTATCTTTAAAAATGAATCTCTTTTTCAGTTTTTAGCTTTTATGATTTCTTTGCATGCACAAATGTATATTACTTCCACCATTTAGCTAATATGATATTAAATTTTTTCTACACATGGGAAAATCTATTTTAATTTCTTCTCTGCTAACTTTCCAAATTTTTATATTACAAAAATAAAAACACCAAAAGCAAAGACCTTAAAACCTTAACATTTTATGTGCAAATTTTTCAAAAAATTAACCTCCACAAAAATGGAAAGGATAAATATGCAAAAAGTAAAAAATAAAATCTGCTTAGTACTACATAAGGATCTTTTTTCTAAGCAAGTAACTTCAGTAGAGACATGAAGCATTATGAAATGCCTTGATACATCATGATTAACATCTGTATTACTCAAACTTCAACATTTCAGTGGCCAGACAAAAATCTGGGGGCCCAATATTAAAGATTAAGATATGGACATCAGAAAAGGTTCTAGGGATAATCCTTTGTAAAGTCATATATAATGTAAAATATTTTAAAGTGTTTAAATTCTGAAAATTTGAAACCTAGATTTGTTTTTGTTAAGCATTTCCTTTAAAATGCTAAAGATGCATTAGAGAGCTAATTCTGAAGAATGTACTACTTGAAAACACCACTAGATGACAACCTTGCTTCACAAGCATAATATCATCAGCCCATTACTGGAAGCTAAGACTCCAAAGATGTACTAAACTGGCTTTCAAATAAGGGTTTCCAACATTTATTGGGTTTTTTTGGTGGCTAGTAGATATATCAAAAATAAAATAGACTGTTATAATTTTAGAATTTGTGTTTGCTATAAAGATCACTCAGGATTTAAAAAAGAAACTCATTTAGCAGACACTCGAGATATCTCATATGGAAAAAAAAATTGAAGCGTATCAATAGACAATTTTCTCTCTTATTCTCTCCTATGTTCATCCTTTGGAAATAGAAACTTATGAAAAGTACACATAAATTACTAGAGATTAATGCTTTTTTGCTGTGGAATAGTTACAAAGAGTATTTTCAACATTATTTCAATAGTTGTTTTTCTGTGACATCAAAACAAATAATTATGACAATTTTAAGATAACTATAGGAAGACAGGTGACAACAAATCACAAACTTCTATTTTTTGATCCTTTTTCAGCAATATTTTCCCTATACATAATCCAACCCATGAAGACATTAGTCCTGGAATGTTTATTTGGTATTAAGTAATTAACATCTGAGCAAGTAAAAATTCCTTTGAAATTCCATAATTGATATACTACAAGGATTAGTGGCAATGGGAACCTAACTATGTTATTATTCATTTTTGTAAACCAAACCCTAACATATTTTTAAAGTATAAATGAAAGCCTGGATATTTTTACTTTCATTAATTTATGTCCTTCCTCTAATTCAACATTTTCATACTTAAATTCTGAAGCAGAGCTGAAGTTAGTTTTTAATAAGTCATATTTTAAATATGTGATTTGACATTTCTGTCATCTCTACTTCAGCACAAAGGTGACAGTTATAAAACCATACATCAGGTGGAAAGACTCACTTTAGGCCTAATGTCTGTGCACTGACTACTGCAATACAGAATCAAGGCCTGTAGAGGCCAGGCCAAAGGCCTCCCAGGATTAACCCCAGACCATGTACTTAGTTAGGTTTACATGAGAGTTGTTACTTTAAAATGTAAGATATGATAACAAATATTAGAAGGCATTTTATGAATAGCTTGGAGAGACTGTCATCTGATCTGTACTGTTTAGTGAGATGGAATTAGATGCAAATCTCAGTCTCAGCATGTAATAAATGTGGGATACAAAGCAATTTATTCAATCTTTCTGTGCCTGTTTCCTCCCCTACTTGAAAAAAAAAAAATCTATAGAGTTGTTCTAAAAAAATGCTAATCTTTAAGAGCTGTTCTAAGAATAAATGAAATACCTGGCATATGCCTCATATGAAGTTAGATGCTAAATAAAAACTAGTTTTCTTCCTTCTTAAACGCTGTACTCTTTGTGTCTATTCTGGAAAATATTTCCAAAACATAATGATCCTTAAAAATGCCTTCTTCTGAAACTAATATAGTAATTGAATCTACTATAGTTCAAAAAAAAATTCTTCTGGGTTATTACAAGGAAGGAGGGTGGTGGGATAAATTCGGAGATTGGGATTGACATATATACACTAATATATATAAAATAGGTAACTAATAAAAAAAAAAAGTAACACATGAAGTATGATTCCACTTTTGATGGGGAAAAGCTTGTATTTAAAAATGAAAAAAAGAAAGAAAGAAAAAAATGAAGGGAGGAAAAGAATGAAATCTGCCAACCAATAAAGGGAATTTACTTGAAGGCTACAGCTAATAGTCAAAAGTGTGTAACCTTCCTTATCAGAAAGCCTAAACTACATATTTCCAACATGCTCTTCATATGGAGCTCACTAAGAAACGAAGGAAGGTGTCAGCAAGATGAAAAGATTTTTATTATTTAATTTTTTCCAAATTTACATATTGGATGAATAGACATAGTTTTTAACAATAAGAAAAAAACTTATTCCATGAGACTGTGCAAATATTTCTGCCTCAAAGAGAATTTTCAGTGCAAAATATATTGCCATCATTTTTGCTCAATCTGCCATTTATGTCAAAATTTTAAATAATGATGTCAAGAAACAACTGGTAAGTAATAAGTTTAATATTCTATAGCACAGAATTATATTGTATTAAAATTACAATTTTAATATCTGTTTTAAAATTAGACATCTTATAATTTACACTCATAATTTATTTAAACTAATACCATTTATTCAAAACATTAAAAATGAAAACCTACTACTTCAATTATCATAGGTAATTATGACAAATACCTATGTTTCTATTGCATGTCATCATATAGCTTACCATTTAATAGCATAACAATTCTCCAAAAATTAAAATGAAATGAAAATAGAATGCCTAAAATAAAAAATGGCAGTCACTTAAATATGCTACTAAGCTAATTAAGTAAATATAAATGAATGTTTTGCAAAAGAGTGAAATAGTCCCTCATACATATATCTTAGTCAATAAATATGAATAATTCTAATTTTCATTTCTTTAAAATGCATCTTAAAATATAAAATGCTTGGTGTTGATTAAATTTTTGAAATTGAAATGCTGCAAAAACATTAAAAGTTTTCTTTTTCCAGCTTAGAAAACATAATTTAAATGTATACCCATCTCTTTGCAGTGGACTGAATGGTGGTACACCAAATTATATGTTCATATCCTAATCTCTGGGACCACTGAATGTTACTTTATTTGGAAAAATGATCTTAACAGATGTAATTAAGTTAAAGATCTTGAGACAATTAGCCAGGTGGGCCCTAAATGCAATGACAAGTGTCCTTATAAGAGAACAGCAGAGGGAATTTTGAGACATAACACACAGAAGAGAGAGACACAGATGGACACAGAAACTGGAGTGATGAGGTCTCAAGCCAAGGAATGCCAGCAACCACCAGAAAGCTGTAAGCGGCAAGTAACTGATTTTCCCCTAGACCCTCTGCACACACCTTTATTTCAGACTTCTAGACTCCAGAACTGTGAGTACTTTTCTATTGTTTTAACCACTCTGCTTGTGGTAATTTGGTACAGCATCCACAGGAAACTGATACACCTATTATGAATTTAAGTAATTTGAAAGTACTCATTCAATTAAATAAAAACCTATTTTTTGAAAAGCCATCCTTTATATTAGAATCTAAAAAAAGTCCTCTATTCAATTTAAAATGCCCTGATTCATTAACTCTCCCTGAATGATCAAGTTCAGTGAACTTGATCAGTTTATGCCTATAAATAATAATAATAGGGCTTCCCTGGTGGCGCAGTGGTTGGGAGTCCGCCTGTCGATGCAGGGGACACGGGTTCGTGCCCCGGTCCAGGAGGATCCCACATGCTGCGGAGCAGCTGGGCCCGTGAGCCATGGCCGCTGGGCCTGCGCGTCCGGAGCCTGTGCTCCACAACGGGAGAGGCCACTAGCACTGAGAGGCCCGCGTACCGCGAAAAAATAATAATAATAATAAAAATACAAGTATACAGAGGTATAATAAAAAGTGAAAGTGGCCCCTCCCCAATTCTTCCAAAACATACACATTATTAACAATGTTATTAACAACATTATAGCAATATCCTTGTAATACACATACACATAAATTGGGGTGGATTTTAGAAGGAAATACTTGTTTATAAAAATAGACTTATATACATAAAAGTTTCTGCAATACATCTTTTCCCTTAAGAATAGATCATGGCCAACTTCTATTTCAAACATAGATTTCCCAATCTCATACTGTTCAATAGCTGCTTGTCCCTCAGTATCTGAGAGGGACTGGTCTGAGGACCTCTGTGGAAACCAAAACTGGCAGATGTTCAATGTTCAAAATTGTATCTAGAAATAGAACTTTCAGGGTAAACTCATGATTTTATATTTATATATCAATGTATTCATTCTCATGTGTGTGCACTGTCTAGAAACAACATGTGACTCATGTAATAGTTGTATCTTCATTAATCTAATCATAAAGAAGCCTTGATATGACTTTTAATTTTAAAAGAGCAATAAAGCATTGTTTTATAATATCTGACATATATACAATAAATTAGAAAATGTTGCAGATTAATAAAATCTCAATTTTAAAAAACTGAGGTAACACTGATTTATAACATAATACGTTTCATGCATACATTGTATTTCTATTTCTGTATACCCTAACAGCATGCTCACCACCAAAAATTTAGTTTCCTTCCTTCACCATAAACTTGATCCCACCTGTTCCTTCCTCCCTGGTAAATACAAATCTGTTCTCTACATCTACGTGCTTGCTTTTCTTTGGTTTGGTTTGCTTATTTATTTGGGGGGTTTTGTTTGTTTGTTGTATATTCCACATTGGAATGAGATCTATACAATATTTGTCTTTCTCCATCTGATATAGTTCACTTAACATAATACCCTCAAGGTCCACACGTATTCTCAGAAATGGCAAGATTGCATCCTTTCGATGGTTAAGTAGTATTGCATTGTACATACATACTGCATCTTCTTTATCCATTCATCCACCTCCTGATGGACACTTCTGCTGTTTCCCTATCTTGCATATGGTGAATAATGCCATGATGAACAGAGGTGTACATATATTTTTTCAAATTACTGCTTTCATACTCTTCGGATGACCCAGAAGTGGGAAAGCTGGATTAGTGATGTTGAGTAATTTTTCACGTGTCTGTTGGCCATATGAATGTCTTCTTTGGAAAAGTGTCTATTCAGCTCCCCTGCCCAGTTTTTACTGAGGTTGGTTTTCTTTTTAGTTGACTTTATGAGTTCTTTATGTTTTTAATTGAAGTATAATTCACTTACAACACTATGTTGGTTCCAGGTGCACAATGCAGTGATTCAATATTTCTACACATTACAAAATGATCAAGATAAAGTCTAGTTGCCACCTGTCACCAAAGTTATTACAGTGTTATTGACTGTATTCCCCATGCTGTATATTTCATCTGCATCACTCATTTATTTTGTAACTGGAAGTTTGTACCTACCAATCCACTTCACCTATTTTGCCCAAACCCCCATACGCTTCTCCTCTGGTGACCACCAGCTTCTCCTCTGTATCTATTAGTCTGTTTCTCTCTTGTGTTGTTTGTTTTGTTTTCTAGATTCCACATATAAGTGAAAACATATGGTATTTGTCTTTCTCTGTCTGACTTATTTCACTTAGCATAATACCAACTGGGTCCATCCATGTTATCACAAATGGCAAGACTATTTTTTTTTATGGCTGAGTAATATTCTGTTGATTCTATAAATCACATCTTCTTTATCCACTCCTCTATTGATGGACACTTAGGATCCTTCCATACCTTGGCTACTGTAAATAATGCTGTAGTGAACATATGAGTGCATATATCTTTTTGAATTAGTGTTTTTTATTCTTCAGAAAAATACCCAAAAGGGGAATTGCTGGATTGTATGATAGTTCTGTTTTTAATTTTTTGAGGAGCCTCCATATTTTTTTCCATAGTAGCTATACCAATTTACATTCCCAACAACAGTGGATGAAGGTACACTTTTCTCCATATTCCCGGCAACACTTAATTACTGTCTTTGATAACAGTCATTCTGACAGATGTAAGGTGATATCTCATTGTGATTTTGATTTCCAATTTCCTGATAATTAGTGATGTTCAGCATCTTTTCATGTATCTGTTGACCACTTGATGTCTTCCTTAGAAACATGTCTATTCAGATCCTCTGCTCATTTTTTAATCAGGTTTTCTTTTTGACATTGAGTTGTATGAATTCTTTGTATGTTTTGGATATAATGTTTGCAAATACATTCTCCCATTTAGTAGGCTAGCTATGTGTTTTGTTGAGAGTTTCCTTCACTCTGCAAAAGCAAAAGGCAGTTTGATGCAGTCCCATTTGTTGATTTCTGCTTTTGTTTCCCTTGCCTGAGAAGACTGGTCTGAAAAAAATTGCTAAGACCAATGTCAAAGAGCATAATGCCTATGTTTTCCTCTACGAGTTTTATGGTTTCAAGTCTTATATTTAAGTCTTTAATCCATTTTGAGTTTATTTTCGTATATGTTATGAGAAAGTAGTCCAGTTTGAGTCTTCTGCATGTAGCAGTTCAGTTTTCCCAAAACCATTTATTGAAGAGGCAGTTTTTTTCCTCCATTGTATATTCTTGCATCCTTTGCCATAGATTAATTGAACATATAAGTGTGGGTTCATTTCCGGGCTCCTTTATTCTGTTCCATTGATCTATATGTCTTGTTTTGTGCCAGTACCATACTGTTTCAATGACTGTAGCTTTGAAGTATAGTTTCCAATCAGGGCATGTGATACCTCCAGCTTGGTTCTTCATTCTCAAGATTGATTTGGCTATTCGGGGTCTTTTCTGTTTCCATACAGATTTTAGAATTATTTGCTCCATTTTTGTTAAAAAAAAAAAAAAAGGCCATTGGTATTTTGAAAGGGAATACATTGAATCTGAACTGCTTTGGAGAGTACCGTCGTTTTAACAATATTAATTCTTCCAATCCATGAGCATGATATATCTTTCCATTTGTGTCATCTTCAATTTTTTTCATCAATGCCTTGTAATTTTCCAAGTACAGGTCTTTATTCCTAGGTATTTCATCCTTTTTGATGCAAATACACGTGGGATTGTTTTCTTAACACATTACTGACCAGGGGATTTCTATAGAAACTAATGCCTGTGGCTGGCAATTTGTTATATAAGTGAATATTGAAACACCCACGTTTGAGTAAATATCAACAACTTTTTTGCGCTTAATGCATTTATTTGATACTTTGAACATGTCTCACTACAGCATTCTAATATAGAGTGTGACAGGCAGAATAGCAGGCATCTCTGTGCAGGGGAACAGAACATCTATTACAAATATACTATGGAGGCTTCCCTGGTGGCACAGTGGTTGAGAGTCCACCTGCCGATGCAGGGGACGCAGGTTCGTGCCCCGGTCCGGGAAGATCTCACATGCCGCGGAGTGGCTAGGCCTGTGAGCCATGGCCACTGAGCCTGAGCATTCGGAGCCTGTGTTCCGCAACAGGAGAGGCCACAACAGTGAGAGGCCCGCGTACCACAAAAAAAAAATATATATATATATATATATATACTATGTTTCACTGTGCTTTCCCCTGGAAGAGCAGACTCTGCACTTTCTGGCAGCAATTTTTTTCTTTTAGTCCTGTGGCTATTATTTCCTCTATAATATGTTCTTTTATTTTACCTGATAGTCGACAAGGTGGATCTTTGTGGGGGGCTCTTTTAGAAATGCCACAAGAAGGACCAGGTGCGGGATCACCACTACATTCACCAGAATGGTCAGTTACCTATTCTCTAGCTACTGCTAACAAAAATTGTTTGTAAGTCATTTTATTCTGTTCATTAAGGCTACAATAAATTTTAAATGCATTAAATAAACTGCAATTACTCATAGAGGAACCCGCTTTCTTATACCATTTTTGTGTTTTCCAGAGGATACTGAAGTTTGCAAGATATTGATCAGATCAATCAACTCCTTTCATATATTTATTATACTCTAATATACAAGTGGGCTTAGTTATCTGATGGCCAGTCCTCCTGTCTTCCTTTCCTGTAGATGCTATGGAGGCATCATGAATAGTTGTCACCATGCGGACTAGGCCTCTTGTCTTTCCATACAAGAAGAATCACTTCTCCCTTCCATAAGAATGTCATTTCTCCCCTCTGTAGATCTTTAGATTTCTCTTTTAATTAGTTTGGTAGACCATGATTCTCTCTTACAGTACCATAAACTCTGGTTTTATTTTTCAACAATATTTCAGATGTGGACACACTGTTATAACAATTGTCTTGGTAAATATGGTGCCATGAACCAAGATAAGGTTGTAGGACTGATAATATTGTTTCTTGCAGTTTCTTTCCTTCATGCATGTGAATCTCAAGGTTGCATATATATCCAGTTTCACTTTCGCTAACCATCCTGACCAAAATTCCATACTTTGTAAATTTTCCAGGATTATAGGTTTTGAATCTGAGTCGTCCTGTCCACTTTATCATTGCCTTCTCAAGTGATAGCTCTTCTCTGGGTATATAGGTCGATTGAAATTTTGGTAGAAGATAATCCAAAAGAGGTTTAATTTTTGAAATTCTGTCTGCAGGAAGTGGAGTTTCTGAGATATCATTAAAGTGAAGAAATGTCATTATTTGTTCAAACCTTGCCTCATCATAATCTTTGGAAAGACAGGTGTTTCAAGTAAGGGATCAGTCGACCAATATTCTTTCCAGTGTGACTTTATTTGTCCCATCAAAATTATTAATCCAAGAAACTTCTTCATGTCACTATGGGTTACATCAGTCCATTTTAAAGCCTTATACTTTTTATATGATTTTTCATTCTGTTGGTGACACAAGTTTGTTTGAGAAGCAACCAACTCGAAAAAGTCATTACCAAAAATTAATTCTGTTATTTCACTAACATTTGGAGGGTTATTACATTCAACAGTTACACCTGACATACCTGTAAACTCATGCAATTTCTGTGAAACGTTGTCTTCAATCCACTCTTCTGTAGAAGCAAAGGAGCATTCTCCAAAACCGTTTCATTTTCACTTTCCGCATCAGAGTCAATCACTAAGTTTTTTTGTCTTTTTGTTGGTCTAATATTCACATCATCTGAATCAGAACTATCTTCTGAAGAACTATCATCTTCTGAGACACCAGTATATATGTCACTTGGACAATCAGAGAAAGTATCTGCACAAAATTCACCAAAAAATTCTTCAATTTCACAATGTGCCATTTTTGAAAATTTTACGGTAATTAACTTGTATTTATAATATACAAGATTGGGACAAAAACCTAACAGAGCAAAATAAGTTGTATAATGAAATCTTGATCAATTTTAAGTGCTAACAACTTCGCATGGTGATGTTAATTGTATCACTCTCTAAAAACATATCGATATGTCTCTGGTCAATAACATTTGGGTAGCAAAAGGTGTATTAATACTTCTCCAGTCAGTAAATTATTAACTTCTCTTTCTGATAGTTTGTTGTTGGTGTAGAAGCACAACAAATGTCTGTACATTAATTTTGTACCTGCACCTTTACTGAGTTAACTTACTAGTTCTAACAGTTTTTTGGTCACATCTTTAGAATTTTTTATACATGGTATCATGTCATCTGCAGTGATAGTTGTACTTTTTCCTTTCTAATGTGAATTCCTTTTACTTCCTCTTCTTGTCTGACTGCTGTGGCTAGGACTTGCAATACTATGTTGAATATAAGTGGCAAGAGTGGGCATCCTTGTCTTGCTCCTGATCTTAAAGGAAACGTTTTCAGCTTTTCACTGTTGCATCTACCGTCATCAGTGATATTGACCTGTAATCACTAGTTTTGGTATCAGAGTAATGCTGGCTTCACAGAATGAGTTCAAAAGTTTTCCTTCCTTCACAATTTTGTGGAATAGTTTGAGAAAGATAGATGTTAAATCTTTAAATATTTGGCAGTATGCATTTGTGAAGTCAACTGGCCCTGGACTTTTATTTGTTAGGCATTTTCTGATTACTGATTCAATTTCATTACTGGTAATTGGTCTGTTCAAATTTTTATTCTTCCTGATTGAGTCTTGGAAGATTAGACATTTCTAGGAATTTAACCAGTTCTTCTAGATTGTCCATTTTATTGGTATATCATTGTTTGCAGTAATCTCTTATGATCCATTATATTTCTGTGGTGTCAATTGTAACTTTTTCATTTCTGACTTTATTTACTTGGGCAATCTCCTTTTTGCCTTGATGAGTCTGGCTAAAGGTTTATCAATTTTGTTTATCTTTTCAAAGAACCTGCTCTTAGTTTCCTTGACCTTTTCTATTGTTTACTCTTTATTCACTTATTTCTGTTCTGATCTTTAGGATTTCTTTCCTTCTACTAACTTTGGGCTTTGTTTATTGTTCTTTTGCTAGTTCCTTTAGATGTAAGGTTAGGTTGTTTATTGGAGATTTTTTCTTGTTTCCTGAGGTAGGCTTGTATCATTATAAACTTCCCTCTTAGAACTGCTTTTGCTGTGTCCCATAGATTTTGGATTGTTGTGTTTCCATTTTAATTTGTCTCAAGGCATTTATAAATTTCCTCTTTGATTTCTTCAGTGACCCACTGGTTGTACAGTAGCATACTGTTCAGCCTCCACGATTCTTTGTTGTTGTTGTTGTTGTTTTTGGCTGCACCACATGGCATGTGGGATCTTAGCTCCCAGACCAGGAATCTAATCTACATTTGTATTTTTTGAAGTTTTTTTTTTCTCTTGTAGTTGATTTGTAGTTTCATATCATTGGTTGGAAAAAATGCTTGACATGATCCTTAAATTTATTGAGACTTGTTTTGTGGCCTAACATGTGATATATCCTGGAAAATGTTCCACGTGCACTGAAGAGAATGTGTATTCTGCTGCTTTTGGGTCAAACGTTTTATACATATATATTTATCCCATCCTGTCTCATGTGTTGTTTAAGGGTAGTGTTTCTTTATTAACTTTGTCTGGATGCCCTGTCCATTGATGTAAGTGGGGGTGTTAAAGTCCCTTACAATTACTGTGTTACTGTCAATTTCTCCCCTCATTTTGTTAATATTTGCTTTATCTATTCAGATGCTATGTTGGCTACATACATATTTATAATTGTGATACGTTCTTGTTGGACTGATCCCTTTGTCATTATGTAACATCCTTTTTGTCTTTTGTCAGTCTTTGTTTAAAAGTCAATTTAGTTTGGTATGAGTATTGCTACCCCAGCTTTCTTTTCATTTCCATTTGCATGAAATACCTTTGACCATTCCCTCATTTTCAGTGTGTGTCTTTACATCTGAAGTATCCTGTGGGTGGCATATATATGGGTCTTGTTTTTTGTTTGTTTTTTGTTTTTATACATTCAGCCACTCTATGTCTTTTGATTTGAGTATTCAGTCCATTTACATTTAAAGTAATTATTGATAAGTATATACTTATTGCCATTTTGTTAATTGTTTGGGGTTATTTTTGTAGTTCTTGCCTTTTTTCTCCTTCTTTTGCTCTCTTCCCTTGTAATTTGATGACTATTTTTAGTATTATGTTTGGATTCCTTCCTTTTTTATGTGTCTATTTATCATAGATATTTGATTTGTGGCTACCATGAGGGTTATATATTACAACCTATACATATACATGATTATTTTAAGTTGATGATCTCTTAAGTTAAGCCTCATTCTAACCATCCTGAATTTTTATTCCTCTTACAACGTTCAATGTTACAACATAATATTTCACATCTTTTAGTTTTATGTACCCCTTAAATACTTACTGTGGATATCGATGATTTTACTACTTTTGTCTTTTAATCTCCCTACTAGCCTTATAAATAGTTGATATACTACCATTACTGTATATTTGCCTTTACCAACAAGAATTTTTTCCTTTCATAATTGTCATATTTCTAGTGTGCTCTTTTCTTTTCACTAATAAAATCCCTTTAAAATTTCTTGTAAAGCCAGGTTAGTGGTGCTTATCTCTTTTAGCTTTTGCTTATCTGTAAAACTTTTATCACTCTTCCAAATCTGAATGACAGCCTTGCCAGGTAGATTATTCTTGATTGTAGTTTATTTCCTTTCACCCCTTGAAATATATCATGCTACACCCTTCTGGTGTGCCAAGTTTCTGCTGAAAAGTCAGCTGATAGCCTTATGGGAGTTTCCTTGTATGTAAATAGTTGCTTTTCCCTTGCTGCTTTTAGGAGTCTCTCTTTACGTCTAACTTTTGCCATTTTAATTACAATGTGTCTTGTTGTAGTCCTCTCTGGGTTGATACTGTTTGGGACTCTGTGCTTCCTGGACCTGAACGTCTGCTTCCTTTCCCAGGTTAGGTAAGTTTTCAGATATTACTTATTCAAATAAGTTCTCTGCCCCCTTCTCTCACTCTTCTCCTACAATTTGAATGTTAATATGCTTGATGTTGTCCAAGAGGTCTCTTAAACTATCCTCAGTTTCTTTTTAATTCTTTTTACGCTTTTCTCTTCAGTTTGAGTGGTTTCCACTACTCTGTTTTCCAGTTCCTCTGTATCATCTAATCTACTCTTGATTCCCTCTAGTGTATTTTTTATTTAAGTTATTGTATTCTTCAGCTCTGGTTTTTCTTTACATTTTCTAACTCTTTGTTAACTTTGGAACTTCTCACTGTGTTCATCCATTCTTCTCCTGAGTTTGCTGAGCATCTTTAAAATCATTATCCTGAACTCTTTATCAGGTAGATTGTTTAGCTCCACTTTGCTTAGTTCTTCTTCTGGGGTTTTATCTTGTTCCTTCATTTGGAACATCTTCCTTTGTCACCTCATTTTGCCTAATTCTCTGTTTTTACTTCTATGTCTTAGATAGGTCTGTTACATTTCCCAATCTTGGAGAAGTGGCGTTTTGTAGGAGATGTCCTATGGGACCCCGTCACATACTCCCCTCTGGCCACCAGACCTATATGTTCTAGGGGTTTCCCCCATGTGGCCTGTGTGGGCCCTTCTGTAGTGGTGGGGCTGAATACTGTGGATGCACTGGTAGGTGGCGCTGACCCTGAGCCTGGTTGACTGCCTGGCCTTGCCTCTTGCAGATGCTGCCCACCCAGTGGTGGGCAGGGTGAGGTCCTAACACAGCTGGTAGTAGGGCTGAGGAAATCTTGTGGCTGGTACCAGACTGCTGGTTGGCCAAAACAGGTCCTGGTATGGCTGGCTGTGGGGCTCGGGGGGCCTGGGGCTGGTGCTGTCCTGCTGTTGGGCAGGGTTGGGTGCTTGGGAAGCTGGTGCAGGGTCAGGGCTGGTGCTGGCCCACTGGTGGATGGTGCTGGGTTCCCACATAGTTGGCTATTCAGCCTGGAGAAGGGGGGTGGGGGCTGGATTAAGTCTCAACCTTTATAAGCACAAAGTCATCACCATTTTCCAATGAAAACATTTTTCTCACTTTCAAGTTGTACATATGAACAAAGATGATATTTAATCAAATAATACAGGTAACTAAATATGTGTATTTCTATCAAACAATTATGGTAGTAACAATCCTAAAATGAATAAAGTCACACTGGCAAGAGGTCAGGTTGTTTGAAGAAGTATTATTCTAAAGGCATGCCTATATAAAAACTGTATGTTGACAAAACTGTATTTTGTGAATCCACTTTTTTAGCTTGTATAATTTAGAAAAATATGAAACCCATATTTTTGCAGTACATTTATCGTGCAGGTAATTTTAAAGACAAACCTTGTTATTCTATTTGTTAAAAAATCTGGTATTTCATTGAAAATGGATATAGATGCAAATATATTTCTAGTGTGTGTAATGGTACTCATATGTCAATTAGGGCACAAGAATTTGGCCTTTTACATGGCCAAAAACTTTAACAAAGGAATTTTTTTTCTTTTTTGTCTCCTTTAATTCAGTCAGTCTCATGAATTCTTTTCTCCTTCCTTCAATAAAATTTTTATTTGGGACTTACTTGGCACCAAAAGCAATTCAAGTTAAAAGCTCAGACCCACTTTCAAGAAGTCTATGATCCAGTGAACTGGTAGACATGAAAACAAGACACTATAATAAAAAGAAGCAAAAATGTTCTAAGGTACCCTATATGAATAAGATGAACTGGGCAGCAAAGTCTGTGTGGAACGATCAGGGTAGGCTCTAAGGAGGAAGTGGTATAATGGGCTGAGATTAGAAAGAACACAACCCTGCAACTAGGACACCAAAAATGTAATGCTCAGTTTTCCTTCTCATTAGTAACAAAACTATCAGTCATTCCTGAGAATGATAAACCTTGCACGATAAAAGCTCAGGGCTGTGAGATAAGTATACAAATTGTAGTAGTCAAAAGTATATTCTATGTCCAAACTGCAACATCAGTAATATATTCTATAACTGCAACGTTAAAATGGACATAGCATCATAAAGTCTGCAATAAGTAAGAAAGGTATCAGTTGTGAATTTTATGCCTTCCTCAACTGAACACCCTCTGCCCTAATAAAGGAAGATCTCACTCATAAATGAGGCATATTAAAACAATTCTAAGGCAGTTGATTATTATTCTACAAACTCCAGTAGATCACCATATGCTAAAACAACCAGCCTCAGGACTAAATAAGTTTGCTACAAATCTTATTGCCCTTTCAGAAAATCACAAGATAGGATAACATAACATATTAAATTCCTTGAGGAACCTGAAATAAACAACCTGTTTTCTTTCTATTTTTTTTTAATGCAGAGTTAATTAGATAAGGGAACCTACTTTCCCATTTAACATCCTCAGAACATATCTTGTATTAGCATTTTAGTATTTGAGGATTTAACTATTTGTAAGTAACCCAAGACACAACATAGTAATGTGTAATTTTGCTAAAATACAAATGTGAAGCACATCTGCTGAATGGCTGCTTTGTGGGAGTGAGCCACAGAAGACTTAGCCAACCACCAGATATCCACATCTCAGTGCCGCTTTTCAGTATTCTATATGGTAGTCACAGAGAAATCAGGCCATATCCTTCACTAATATCAATATCTACTGTAATTCCGATAAAATATAAAAACTGTATTATAAGCACAATGGCTATTTCCCTACATTTCAAAATGAAAGTATGAAGTAACACAATGTATAAATTATGCCACATATATAACTCAACTCAGGATGCCTTACAGTAACAAAAACAACAGCTAACACTGCTTGCTAGACACTGGTCTAAGTGCTTTATGTATATTAACTCAGTTAATCCTCGTGACAACTTTATGAGGTAGGTAATATTATTACACATTTTACAGATGAGTAACCTCAGGCACAAAGAGCTTAATTAAGTTGCCCATGGACACACAGCTTACAAATGACAGAGCTGGCATGCTAACCCCAGGAGTCTGGCTCCAGTCTATACTCTTGGTAATGACATTTGAACCCAGAGTTTTAAAAAATGCTTAGAGTCTGAAACCCGGATTCTGCACTAACTCAGTGGGACATAAGGAATTCACACTGCTGTGCTTTAGGTTAGTCATATATAAAGTAAGAGAGCTGGGTGGATTCAAGATGGCGGAGGAGTAGGTGGACATGGAGTTCATCTCTCTCCACCGATGCATCAGGAATACATCTATAGATGCAACAATTCTCACAGAATGCCGGTTGAAAACTATCAGAAGACCTTGGACACCAGAAAGGACTATAAAGATCCCTGCATAACTGGGTAGGATGGAAAAAAAGGAAGAAGGAGGAGGAGAGGAAGCAGGATGGGACCTGCACCCCAGGGTGGGGGAGCTGAAGGAGAAGAGAGATTCCCGAATTTGGGGAAAACCCCTCTCTGATGGGGAAACAGATTGGGACAGAAGGGAAGCATTTGAGGCTGTTGGAAGAAAAAGTGGCCGATCTGCGGCAGACAGGAAAGAGTGAAAACTACACAGATGGTCCATACTGCGGCCCTATGTGCCCCGGATTGGGATGTGTGTTCACAGGTGTGCAAGGGGGCTGGGAGCTGGTGCGTGGGGAATGAAGGACAGGCCCAGAACAAGAACTGCTGTTGGCTGTGGGGAGATGGAGTGAGGGGACAGGAGGGAGGAAATCTGCAGCAGGGAATGTCTATGGAGGAAGACTGGACTGCCAGAGAAGCAGGGTGCTATTGCTGAATCACAGGCAGGGAGAAGAGTCACTATTGTAGCCTCTCTCTCCCCACACGCTGGCGCCTGCTGATGACAATTAAAAAAGCCCCCTCAGAGCTGGCCCTCACATGCCTACTTCCAGGTGCCAGAAAAACCCCGGCGAGGGCTGGCCCTCACATGCCTTATGCCGGGCACCAGAAAAGGCCCTCACTAGGGCCATGTCTCTTGCGCACATGGCTGCCGGCTTCCCTGTGCATTTGGCACCACTAGTGCTCCCGTGATCCAAGCAGTCATACCACCTCTGCGCCTGGCCCTCACAGAGGCAGACCCAAGAGTTCCAAGGCTGCCTCAGGACCAGACTCCTATGGGTGGACCACCCAAAGGTGGGTATAAAACCAAAGTTGAACCCCAGGGATAGGGTGACTAAGGAAGAAGATCGAAAATCTTTCCATCAGCTGTACAAGCTGCAGATAAAATCCCCATGATCAGCTAGGAAGACCCTACATCTATGGAATATCTGAATAGACAATGAGTGTTCCCACAAATGAAAACTGTCTATCTCTGGCAGCTGTGGCTTTTGGGGGCAAGCACATGCAGGAACTGGGCCAGATCAGAGTCAGAGTGGTCCCCACAGGGCACACAGCAGGTCCAGAGACCAGCCCAGAGGCAGAGGAGGGCCTCTTGGGGAGGCGGAGGTGGGCTATGGCTCACAGCGTGTACAAGGACACTCACAGCAGACACCCAGGGAAACATAATTATTACTATTAATTTTATTATGTTTTGATTCATTCTGTTGTTGATTCTAGCTTTTTTTTTTTCTTGGTTTCTTTTTCTTTCTTTTTTTGTTTCTTGTTTTTTGTTTGTTTGCTGTTTTGGATTTTTTTAGTCTTTTGGGATCTCCGTGTTTTATAACATATTTTTATTTTTTACTTTTTTTTTATGCATTTCTATTTTCACATTGCTTTTCTGTTGTTCTGTGTTCTTTTCCCGTATTTATTTTCCTTTCTTCAATATATTTTTCTTTCTTTGTTTTTCATATTTCCATTTCTACTTTGCTTTTCTGACGTCCTGTGCTTTTCCTTTTCATTTTATTTTAGTACTATTATTTTCCTAACTATTTTTATCCATTTCTTCTGTTTCCTTGCTTTATTCTTCACTTGGTACACTGCTTTGGTTTTGTTTTAAGATTATGTGTTTTTGTTAGTTTTAATCCTAATTGTATGATTTCATTTTTGAGTTCTTCTATTTGTCTGGTTGTTTTCTTGCTTTTTGTTTTATTTGGCTCTATTTTTGTTTCTTTTATGTGTGTGCGTGTTTCCTCGTTTCGTTGTTTGTTTGTTTGATTTTGTTTTTACCATTTCCCCGGGGCTCTGTTTGTCTTTTTTTTTTTCTTTAATATACCCTCTATTTTACTTTTTTAAAAAATATTTCTCTTTCTACGTTGCTTTTCTGTTGTTCTGTCTTTTTCCCCTTGCTCTTTTTTTTTTTATATATACATCATTTTTGCTGGTTTGTTTTGTTTCTTTGCTTCATTCTTCAGTTGGAACTCTGCTTTGGTTTTTTGGTTTTGGGTTTTTGTCAGCTTTCTCCTTACTTGTTTGATTTCATTCTTGGGTTCTTTTGTTTGCCTGCTGGATCTCTTGCTATTTACTCGGTTCTATTTTTGTTTCTTTTCTGTGTGTGCCTGTTTCCTTCTTTCTATTTGTTTAATTTTACTTTTTAACCGTTGGTCTGGGGTTTTCTTAGTCTTTTTCTCTTTTTTTTAATGCCCTTTATTGCCATGAAGAGTGATTTGTGGGGTTCAGAAGTAGGGCCTGAGGCTCTGGAGTGGGAGCACTGAGTCCAGGACACTGCACCACTAGAGAATTCCCAGCCCCAGGGGAAATTAATTGCCAAGAGCTCTCACGGAGGCCTCTATCTGAATGCAAGACACAGCTCCACCCAACTACCAGCAGCTCCCAGTTCTGGACGCCTCACACCAAACAACAAACAAAAACACAAACCCACACATCAGTACACAGAGTACCTAAAGTCATACTAAGCTCACAGACACCCCAAAACACACCACCTAACATGGCCCTGCTCATTAGAGGGAAAAGACTCAGCTCCACCCACCAGAACGCAGGCACCAGTACCTCCATTAGGAAGCCTACATGAGACACTGGACCAACCCCACCACCAGGGGCAAAAAGAGAAGCAGGAGGAACTACGACCCTGCAGCCTAGGGAAATGAGACCTCAAATACTGTAAATTAGAAAAAATGAGAAGACAAATATCTTACAGACAAAGGAGCAAGATAAAAAACCACAAAACCAAATAAATGAAGAGGAAATAGGGCGACTACCTGAAAGAGAATTCAGAGTAATGACAGTAAAGATGATCCAAAATCTTGGAAATAGAATAAAGAAAATATAAGAAACTTTTAGCAAGGACCTAGAGAACTAAGAGCAAACAAACAGTAATGCACAACACAATTGAAATTAAAAATACTCTAGAAGAAATCAATAGCAGAATAACTGAGGCAAAGAACAGATAAGTGAGATGGAAAATAGAATGGTGGAAATAACTGCCACAGAGGAAAAAAAGAAAAAAGAATGAAAAGACTTGAGGACAGTCTCAGAGAAGTCTGGGACAACATTAAGGGCACCAACATTCGAACTATAGGCATCCCAGAAGAAGAAGAAGAAAAGAGTATAAGAAAATATTTGAAGAGATTATAGTTGAAAACTTCCCAAGCATGGTAAAGGAAATAATCAATTAAGTCCAGGAAGCTCAGAGAGTCCCATACAGGAATAAACACAAGGAGAAACATGCCAAGACACATATGAATCAAACTAACAAAAATTAACACAGAAAACATATTAAAATCAACAAGGGAAAAGCAGCAAATAACATACAAGGGAAGCCCATAAGGTTAACAGCTGATCTTTCAGCAGAAACTCTACAGGCCAGAAGAGAGGGGCAAGATATATTTAAATTGATGAAAAGGAAAAACCGACAACCAAGATTATGTTACCCAGCAAGGATCTCATTCAGATTCAATGGAGAAATCAAAAGCTTTACAAACAAAAGTTAAGAGAATTCAGCACCACCAAACCAGCTTTACAACAAATGCTAAAGGAACTTCTCTAGGCAGGATACACAAAGCAAGGAAAGATATACAAAAACAAATCCAAAACAACTAAGAAAATGATAATAGAAACATGCACATCAATAATTACCTTGAATGTAAATGGATTAAAGGCCCCAAACAAAAGAAACAGACTAGCTGAATAGATACAAAAACAAGACCCAAATATGGTGTCTACAAGAGACCCACTTCACACCTAGGAACACATAGAGACTGAAAGTGAGGGGATGGAAAAAGATATTCCATGCAAATGGAAATCAAAAGAAAGCTGTAGTAGCAATACACATATGAGACAAAACAGACTTTAAAATAAAGACTATTACAAGAGAAAAGGAAGGACACTATATGATGATCAACGGATAAATCCATGAAAAAGATGTAACAATTGTAAATATCTATGTACCCAACATAGGAGAACCTAAAAACATAAGGTAAATGCAAACAACCATAAAAGGGGAAATCCACAGTAACACAATAATAGTAGGGGACTTTACCACCCCACTTACACTAAAGGGCACATCATACAAATAGAAAATAAGTAAGGAAACAAAAGCTTTAAATGACACATTAGAACAGATAGACTTAATTAATATTTATAGCACATTCCATCCAAAAACAACAGAATACACTTTCTTCTCAAGTGCACACGGAACATTCTCCAGGATAGACTACATCTTGAGTCATTAATCATGCCTTGGTAAATTTAAGAAAATTGAAATCATATCAAGTATCTTTTCCAACCACAATGTTATGAGACTAAATATCAATCACAGAGAAAAAATTGTAAAATATACAAACACATGGAGGCTAAACAATACCTAGTAAACAACCAAGAGATCACTGAAAAAATCAAAGAGGGAATCAAAAACTACCTAGTAACAAATGAAAATGAAAACACAACGACCCAAAACCTATGGGATGAAGCAAAAGCAGTTCTAAGAAGGAAGTTTATAGCAATACAATCTTACATCAAAAAAGAAGAATCTCAAATAAACAACCTAAACCAATAAGAGAAAGAACAAACAAACAAAAACACCCCAAAGTTAGCAGAAGGAAAGAAATCATAAAGATCAGAAATAAATGAAAAAGAAATGAAGAAAATGATAGCAAAGAGCAATAAAACTAAAAGCTGGTTCTTTGAGAAGATAAACAAAATTGACAAACCATTAGCCAGACTCATCAAGAAAAAAAGGGAGAAGACTCAAATCAACAGAACTAGAAATGAAAAAGAAGTAACAACTGACACCGCAGAAATACACAGGATCATGAGAGACTACTACAAGCAACTATGTGCCAATAAAATGGACAAACTGGAAGAAATGGACAAATTCTTAGAAAAGTACAATCGTCCAAGACTGCAACAGGAAGAAACAGAAAACATGAACAGACCAATCACAAGGACTGAAACTGAAACTGTGATTGAAAATCTTCCGACAAAAGCCCAGGGGCAGATGGCTTCACAGGCGAATTCTATCAAACATTTAGAGAAGAGCTAACACCTATCCTTCTCAAACTCTTCAAACATACAGCAGAGGGAGAAACATTCCTAAACTCATTCAATGAGTCCACCATTGCCCTGATACCAAAACCAGAGAAGCATGTCACTCGAAGAGAAAATTACAGGCTACTATCACTGATGAACATGCATGCAAATATTCTCAATGAAATACTAGCAAACAGAATACTAGAGCATATTAATAGGATCATACACCATAATCAACTGGTTTTATCACAGGAATGCAAGGATTCTTCAATATACTCAAATCAATCAATGTGATACACCATATTAACAAACGGAAGAATGAAAACAATATGATAATCTCAATAGATGCAGAAAAACTTTTGACAAAATTCAATACCCATTTATGATAAAAACCCTCCAGAAAGTGGGCATAGAGGGAACCTACCTCGACATAATAAAAGCCATATATGACAAACCCACAGCCAAAATCATTCTCAGTGGTGAAAAACTGAAAGCATTTCCTCTAAGATCAGGAATAAGAGAAAGGTGCCCACTCTCACCACTATTATTCAACATAACTTCGGAAGTTTTAGCCACAACAATCAGAGAATGAAAAGAAATAAAAGGAATACAAAATGGATAAGAAGAAGTAAAACTGTCACTGTTGGCAGATGACATGATACAATACATAGAGAATCCTAAAGATGACACCAGAAAACTACTAGAGCTAATCAATGAATTTGGTAAAGTAGCAGGATACAAAATTAATGCACAGAAATCTCTTGCATTCCTAAACACTAACAACAGAAGATCAGAAAGATAAATCAAGGAAACACTCATTTATCATTGCAACAAAAAGAATAAAATACCGACGAATAAACATAAGGAGGCAAAAGGCCTGTATGCAGAAAACTATCACACTGATGAAAGAAATTAAAGACGATACAAAAAGATGGAAAGATATACCATGTTCTTGGATTGGAAAAGTCAACATTGTAAAATGACTATACTACCCAAAGCAATCTACAGATTCAGTGTAATCCCTATTAAACTACCAATGGCAATTTTCACAGAACTAAAACAAAAAATTTCACAATTTGTATGGAAAAACAAAAGACCCCAAAGAGCCAAAGCAATCTTGAGAAAGAAAAACAGAGCTAGAGGAATTAGGCTCCCTGACTTTAGACTACACTACAAAGCTATAGTAATCAAGACAGTATGGTACTGGCACAAAAGCAGAAATATCGATCAATGGAACAGGACAGAAAGCCCAGAGATAAACCCATGGACATAAGATCACCTTATCTTTGACAAAGGATGCAAGAATATACAATGGAGAAAAGACAGCCTCTTCAATAAGTGGAGGTGGGAAAGATGGACAGCTACATGTAAAAGAATGAAATTAGAACACTTCTTAACACCATACACAAAAATAAACACAAAATGGGTTAAAGAATTAAATGTAAGGCCAGTCATTATAAAACTCTTAGATGAAAACAAGCAAAACACTCTGACTTAAATCACAGCAAGATCTTTTTTGACCCACCTCCTAGAGTAATGGAAATAAAAACAAAAATAAACAAATGGGACCTAATGAAACTTCAAAGCTTTTGCACAGCAAAGGAAACCATAAACAAGACAACCCTCAGAATGGGAGAAAATATTTGCAAACAAATCAACAGACAAAGGATTAATCTCCAAAATACATAAGCAGCTCAATACTAAAAAAACAACCCTATCCAAAAATGGGTGGAAGACTTAAATAGACATTTCTCCAAAGACGATATACAGATTGCCAAAAAACACATGATATAATTAATGCTCAATATCACTAATCATTAGATAAATGCAAATCAAAAGCACAATGAGGTATCACCTCACACTGGTCAGAATGGTCATCATCAGAAAATCTACAAACTACAAATGCTAGAGAGGATGTGGAGAAAAGGGAATCCTCCTGCACTGTTGGTGAGAATGTAAATTTATATATATATATATATATATATATATATATACATATATAATTGATACTATGGAGAACAGTATGGAGGTTCCTTAAAAAACTAAAAATAGAACTACCATATGACCCACGAATCCCACTACTGGGCATATACCCTGAGAAAACCATAATTCAAAATGATACATATATCACAATGTTCATTGCAGCACTATTTACAATTGTCAGGACATGGAAGCAACCTAAGTGTCCATCGACAGATGAATGGATAAAGAAGACGTGGCACATATATACAATGGAATAGTACTAAGCCATAAAAAGAAATGAAATTGAGTTATTTGTAGTGAGGTGGATGGACCTAAAATCTGTCATACAGAGTGACGTAAGTCAGAAAGAGAAAAACAAATGCCATATGCTAACACACATACATGGAATCTAAAAAAACGGTACTGATGAACCTAGTGGCAGGGCAGGAATAAAGATGCAGACATAGAGAACAGACTTGAGAATACAGGGGGCGGGGAGAGGAAGCTGGGACAAAGTGAGAGAGTAACACTGACATATATACACTACCAAATCTAAAATGATAGCTAGTGGGAAGCTGCTGCATACCACAGGGAGATCAGCTGATGCTTTTTGAGGACCTAGAGGGGTGGGATAGGGAGGATGGGAGGGAGGCTGAAGAGGGAGGAGATATGGGGATATATGTATACATATAGCTGATTCACTTTGTTGTACAACAGAAACTAACACAACATTGTAAAGCAATTATACTCCAATAAAGATATTTAAAAAAATAAAATAAAATAAGAAAGCTAGAAGACATGATCTTTTATGTCCCATCTGGTCTGATTAAAGCTTTCAGAAGTCACAATATACCTTATGCAGCTTCCAACAACTATAGGTTCACCTTCTAGCCTTGCTGGTCCTTTTCCTTCTTTTTCTCCAATCATTTCCTTGAAAGCACTTCATCATGCCACTCTAAAACTTGAATTTTACGATTCAGGATAATATTGAGAAAAATCTTTCTTTTGAGAAATAATCCTTTCCTCACTGAGGTTTCTTTCTTTTTTTTAAACTACCAAGTGAATCAACTAGGAATGTTTTTGGCTGCATACAACAGAAAACCAGCCTGGAGGGAAGCAATACTGGAGATCGACACCAGTTGGAAAGGCTACTGCATCAGTCCAAATCAAACATGATGGTGGACTAGATTAGAGCAGTGATGGGGGTGGGGGGTGATGTAGATTAACAGAGGCAAGAGACATTTAGATAAAAAAAATTATAGCATTTGGTGACTCAGGGGGCATGAGGGAGAGCGAGAATGGATAGTGAGAATCATTGGTGAGGAGCAGCTTTGGGAGAAGGATGATGATTTCAGTTTGGGGCAGGTTTGATTTGATATGTCTGCAAGTCAGTCAAATGGAAATGTCCTGCAGATGGCTGATGTTCAGGAGACTATTCTCAGCTAGAGAGAAACAGTGGAGAATTGTCAGCACGAAAACGGCAAATATGGCTTAATAAGATACTACGTAGCCCAGAGCAAGCATGTAAGTGAGAAGAGAGAAGCCTCTAGAACAGAAACTTCTGGCATGTAGTAGGTCCTCAATACATATTCATTGAATGAATAAAAGAAGACCAACAAAGGGAAAAAAAGCCAGCAAAGTCATCTACAAGGCATACAGGAAGACAACTACATACACTTTGGCTCCAGTCATCCATTCCAGCCTCATTCCCAGACATGTCACCACCGGTTCCTGACCAACAAGTTACCTTAGACTACACTAAGTTACCAACTACTCCAAAACCATGTCATTCACCTTTACACTTTCTTTTATTTTCCCCCTTCCCTCACCCCATCTCCAACAAATCCTTAGTCGTTCCTCAAGATGTAGTTTAAAAGTCTCCTCCTCTGTTGCCTTTCTTTGATCAGGATTGGGCTTCAACTGAACATTTTTCTCAATCACTGCTATTTCACAATTTGTCACCGTATTTTGTTACTTGTATAAAAGACCAGTCCTCTGCACTTCAGAGTTCCTTAAGGTAAGATATCCTTAGTACCACACTTGCCTCACAAGAAGTAGTTAATAAATATCTGATAAACTGAACACATTTTGTGAAAGGGCATATGTAAAGAAATAATTTTTTAAAGGAATTAGTTGATTTCCTTGAGCCCCCCTCTGTTTATTACCTGTAAAATGAAAATAGTACTACCTTCTTCAACAAGGTTGAAGAATAAATGTCATAGCATGTGAAAAGTGCTTACTTCAGTGCCTGTCTCACAGAAGAATTTAATAAATGAGCTTGAAAACTTAATAAATAAAATCAAGCCTGAGAAAGTCTGGCATCAAATTATAAAGTCCCTAAGAGCCCTTCATTCAGTTTGCCTCTTTTCCCAGATGAATTCCAAAATGTTAAGGCCTGCCCTGATACAGAACCCTGTAAGGTATTCCATTATTAATTTCCTTATTCAGAGCGGAATCCAGACATCCTTGACACTTTGTTGTGTTTCATGCATTTGACAGTCACACTGCCTTATGATATTTCAGCTTGGGGCTTTACCCATCACTGGGGTGAAACTTCTTGAAATTTTTAAAACGTCTATTATTTAGTAGACTGGAATATGGATTCAGGGTAGGATTATATGTGAAACAAAAGAGAAGTAGGGAGAGGAGAGGAATAAGAGGGGAAAAAAGGTAAAGAAGGAAAATGGTCAACATTCTCTCACCCTCCATTACTCAAGGGCAGACTCGCAAACTCTGGCAACCAAGTGTTTGTCAATAAAAAACAAAAACAAAAACAACAAAAAAGAAAGGAATACACACAGTTTTTCTTTAAAGAAACTGAATGTTCTCTCTGGGAAGCAACAAGATAGCAAATATGAGTACCACAGAACAAATAAGCCCACCCCAATTCTAGCTTTTACGGGTCCTAAAGTGAGTTATTAAGTGATCCACTTCACTCCAGAGCAAAGCCTTTCAGGCTAAAAGCCACTCCCAGTGATAAAGTCTGTTTCTCCTCATTCATTCTCAAATGTGAACTAATAACCAAATACCATGGATAATTGGGGAACATCTGTAACATGAAACAGAGATCAAGAATAAAAAATACAAAAAAAAGAAAAAATGGCACTAGAGGAAACAGAAGTAATTCAGAAAGGGAGAGGATCTCTGATTACCTACCTCAGAGAAAGTCAAGAATGATATCAAATAAAAACAGAGTGTCATGAAAATTATTAAGCATCTATAAAAGAAACATGAATAAAAGAATAGGGTGTTATGAAAAACATTAAAGAACAAAGAGGATTCCTAGAAATTAAAAATACTTACCGAAATCAAAAACCCAAGAATAAGTTTGGAAAACATCAAAGAAATCTCTCAGGGAGTAAAAGAAAAATGAGAAGCAGATGAGAGAAAATGGAAGAGAACCATTAAATTGTCCACTTTAAAATGGTTAATGTTATGTATATTTTACCTCAAAAAGTTATTTTTTAAAGGGAGGAATAATTGGCAATATAACTTAAAAATCAAAGGTTAACTCTTCTAAGGATTTCAAAAGAATGGATCCTGATGCCTCACATAATCATTTTGAAAAGTTGATAATCTGAAAGGAAAAATAAGATAAAACTATTGCTCCAAGGTGCAGAGCACTTAAAGGAAGAAAAAAAAATATGAAGAGAACTTGTTTTAAAACCATGATTTTAAAACGAAGAAACTATGAAAAGTAATTTCATTGTATCTAGATAAATATAAAGTTTATTTTCTACAACCCTGCAACTCCAACCCTAGATAAGCACTCTTGATAAAAATCTCAAACATACGTACAAGGAGATGCATATAAGGATATTCTACAACAGTGTTTATAATAAGAAAAATGGAAATTAGAAACAACCTAAACTGTCAATCTGTAAGGGAGTAAATTAATAAAATGTGAAATGGGGTATATTCATACAGTTGACTACTACTTAGCAGTTAAAAATAAACTATATTACTTTACCTAAGAAGTACATATACTGGGAGGACCTTCAAGATGGCAGAGGAGTAAGATGTGGAGATCACCCTCCTCCCCACAAATACATCAGAAATACATCTACATATGGAAGAGCTCCTACAGCACACCTACTGAACCCTGGCAGAAGGCCTCAGACTTCCCCAAAGGCAAGAAAATCCCCATGTACCTGGGTAGGGCAAAAGAAAAAAGAAAAAACAGAGACAAAAGAATGGGGGTGGGACCTGCACCACTGGAAGGGAGCTATGAAGGAGGAAAGGTTTCCATACACTACGAAGCCCCTTCACTGGTGGAAATGGGGTGGGAAGTGCAGGAAGCTTTGGAGCCATGGAGGAGAGCATAGAAACAAGGGTGCAGAGGGCAAAGCGGAGAGATTCTCACACAGAGGATCAGTGCCGACCAGCACTCACCAGCCTGAGAGGCTTGTTTGCTCACCCGCTGCAGCGGGCGGGGGCTGGGATCTGAGGCTCGGGCTTCAGAGGTCAGAACCCAGGGAAAGGACTGGGGTTGGCTGCGTGAACACAGCCTGAAGGGGGTTAGTGGGCCACAGCTAACGAGGAGAGAGTCGGGGAAAAAGTCTGGAATTGCGTAAGAGTCAAGAGACCATTGTTTCAGGGTGCGTGAGGAGAGGAGATTCAGAACACCGCCTAAATGAGCTTCAGAGACAGGCACGAGCTGCGGCTATCAGCGCAAACATCAGAGACAAGCATGAAACGCTAAGGTTGCTGTGGCAGGCACCAAGAATCCTGTGTGCAAGCACAGGTCACTATCCACACCTCTCCTCCCAGGAGACTGTGCAGCCCACCACTGCCAGGGTCCCGTGATCCAGGGAAAACTTCACCTGGTGAACAAATGGCATGCCTCAGACTATTGGAACATCACACTGGCCTCTGAGCCAGAGGCTCGCCCCCCATTCTGTACCCCTCCCTCTCCCCAGCCTGAGTGAGCCAGAGCACCCTCATCACCTGCTCCTTTAACCCCCTCCTTTCTGGGCAAACAAGAAATGCCAGAGAGCGACCTACATGCAGAGGCGGGGCCAAATACAAAGCCGAACACCAGGAGCTGCACAAAGAAGAGAAAGGGAAATTTCTCTGTGCAGCCTAGGAGCAGCGGATTCAATCTCCAAAATCAACTTATGTACCCTGCATCTGTGGAATACCTGAAAAGGCAACAAATCATCCCAAAATTAAGGCGGTGGGCTCTGGAAGCAACTGTAGACAGGGTTTGCTGTATGTGCCTAACTAGTTTTTGATTTTTATGTTTATCTTAGCATAGTTTTTAGCATTTGTTATCATTGGTGGATTTGTTTATTGGTTTGGTGGCTCTTTTTTAAATTACATTTTTATTTTAATACCATTTTTTTATTTTAATAACTTTATTTCATTTTATTTTACTTTTTTCTTTCTTTTTATTCTCCCTTTTCATTTGAGCCATGTGGCTGACAGGGCCTTGGTGCTCCGGCTGGCTGTCAGGCCACAGCCTCTGAGGTGGGAGAGACGAGCTCAGGACATTGGACCACCAGAGACCTCCTGGCCCTACGAAATATCGGTGAGAGCTCTCCCAGAGATCTCCATCTCAACGCTAAGACCCAGCTCCACTCGATGACCAGCAAGCTCCAGTGCTGGACACCCCATGCCAAAAGCTAACAACATAGAACCACAACCCGGCCCATTGGCAGAGAGGCTGCCTAAAATCATAATAAGTTCACTGACACCCCAAAACACACTACTGGACATGGTCCTGCCCACCAGAAAGACAAGATCCAGCTTCATCTCCCAGAACACAAGCACCAGTCCCTTCCACCAGGAACCCTACACAACCCATAGAACCAACTTTACCCACTGGGGGCAGACACCAAAAACAACAGCAACTACAAACCTGCAGCCTACAAAAAGGAGACCCCAAACACAGTAAGTTAAACAAAATGAGAAGACATAGAAATACACAGCAGATGAAGGAGCAAAGTAAAAACCCACCAGACCAAACAAATGAAGAAGAAATAGGGCATCTACTTGAAAACAAATTCAGAGTAATGACAGTAAAGATGATCCAAAATCTTAGAAACAGAATGGAGAAAATGCAAGAAATGTTTAACAAGGACCTAGAAGAACTACAGAGCAAACAAACAATGATGAACAGCAAAATAAATGAAATTGAAAATTCTCTAGAAGGAATCAATAGCAGAATAACTGAGGAAGAAGAACGGAGAAGTAACCTGGAAGATAAAATAGTGGAAATAACCATTGCAGAGCAGAAAAAAGAAAAAAGAATGAGAAGAATTGAGGACAGTCTCAGAGACCTCTGGGACAACATTAAACACACCAGCATTCGAATTATAGGGGTCCCAGAAGAAGAGAAAAAGAAAGGGACTGAGAAATTATTTGAAGAGATTATACTTGAAAACTTCCCTAATATGGGAAAATAAATAGTCAATCAAGTGCAGGAGCATAGATAGTCCCACACAGGATAAATCCAAGGAGAAACACGTCAAGACACATATTAATCAAACTATCAAAAATTAAATACAAAGAAAAAATATTGAAAGCAGCAAGGGAAAAGCAACAAATAACATACAAGGGAATCCTCATAAGGTTAACAGCTGATCTTTCAGCAGAAATTCTGAAAGCCAGAAGAGAGTGGCAGGACATATTTAAAGTGATGAAAGGGGAAAACTTACAAACAAGTCACTCTACCCAGCAAGGATCTCATTCAGATTCGACAAAGGAAATAAAACCTTTACAGACAAGGAAAAGCTAAGAGAATTCAGCACCACCAAACCACCTTTACAACAAATGCTAAAAGAACTTCTGTAGGCAGGAAACATAAGAGAAGGGTAACACCTACAAAAACAAACCCAAAACAATTGAGAAAATGGGAATAGGAACATACATAATTACATTAATTACCTTAAATGTAAATGGATTAAATGCTCCAACCAAAAGACATAGGCTGAATGGATATGAAAACAAGACCTGTATATATGCTGTCTACAAGAGACCCATTTCAGACCTAGGGACACATACAGACTGAAACTGAGGGAATGGAAAAAGATATTGCATGCAAATGGAAATCAAAAGAAAGCTGGAGTAGCAATTCTCTCATCACACAAAATAGACTTTAAAATACAGACTGTCACAAGAGACAAAGAAGGACACTACATAATGATCAAGGGATAAATCCAAGAAGAAGATGTAACAATTATAAATATATATGCACTCAACATAGGAGCACCTCAATACATAAGGCAAGTGCTAACAGCTATAAAAGGGGAAATCAACAGTACCAGAATAATAGTAGGCGACTTTAACACTCCACTTTCACCAATGGACAGATCATCCAAAATTAAAATAAATAAGGAAACACAAGCTTTAAATAACACATTAAACAAGATGGACTTAATTGATATTTATGGGACATTCCATCCAAAAACAACAGAATACACTTTCTTCTTAAGTGCTCATGTAACATTCTCCAGGATAGATCATATCTTGGGTCACAAATCAAGCCTTGGTAAATTTCAGGAAATTGATATCATATCAAGTATCTTTTCCAACCACAACACTATGAGACTAAATATCAATTACAGGAAAAAAAAACTGTAAAAATTACAAACTCATCGAGGCTAAAGAATACATTACTAAATAACCAAGAGATCACTGAAAAAATCAAAGAGGAAACCAAAAAGTACCTAGAAACAAATGACAATGAAAGCACGATGACCCAAAAGCTATGGGATGAAGCAAAAGCAGTCCTAAGAGGGAAGTTTATAGCAATACAATCCTACCTCAAGAAACAAGAAAAATCTCAAATAAACAACCTAACCTTACACCTAAAGCAATTAGAGAAAGAAGAAAAAAACCCCAAAGTTAGCAGAAGGAAAGAAATCATAAAGGTCAGATCAGAAATAAATGAAAAACAAATGAAGGAAACGACAGCAAAGATCAATAAAACTAAAAGCTGGTTCTTTGAGAAGAAAAACAAAATTGATAAACCATGAGCCAGACTCATCAAAAAAAAAGGGAAAAGACTCAAATCAACAGAAATAGAAATGAAAAAGGAGAAGTAACAACTGACACTGCGGAAATACAAAGGATCATGAGAGATTACTACAAGCAGCTATATGCCAATAAAATGGACAACCTGGAAAAAATGGACAAATTCTTAGGAAAGCACAAACTTCTGAGACTGAACCAGGAAAAAGCAGAAAATATACACATACCAATCACAAGCACTGAAATTAAAACTGTGATTAAAAATCTTCCAACAAACCAAAGCCCAACCAGATGGCTTCACAGGTGAATTCTATCAAACATTTAGAGAAGAGCTAACACCTATCCTGCTCAAACTCCTCCAAAATAGAGAACAGAGAGTAACACTCCCAACCTCATACTACTAGCCCACCATTACCCTGATACCAAAACCAGACAAAAATGTCACAAAAAAAGAAAACTATGGCCAACATCACTGTTGAATGTAGATGCAAAAATCCTCAACAAAATACTATCAAACAGAATCCAACAGCACATTAAAAGGATCATACACTGTAATCAAGTGGGTTTTACCCCAAGAATGCAAGGATTCTTCAATATACGCAAATCAATGTGATACATCATATTAACGAACTGAAGGATAAAAACCATATGATAATCTCAATAGATGCAGAATAAGCTGTCGACAAAATTCAACACAGATATATGATAAAAACCCTCCAGAAAGTAGGCATAGAGGGAACTTACCTCAACATGATAAAGGCCATTTATGACAAACCCACAGCCAACATCGTTCTCAATGGTGAAAAACTGAAAACATTTCCAGTAACATCAGGAACAAGACAAGGCTGCCCACTCTCACCACTCTTATTCAACATAGTTTTGGAAGTTTTAGCCACAGCAGTCAAAGAAAAAGAAATAAAAGGAATCCAAATCAGAAAAGAAGAAGTAAAACTGTCACTTCTTGCAGATGACATGATACTATACATAGAGAATCCTAAAGATGCCACCAGAAAACTACTAGAACTAATCAATGAATTTGGTAAGATTGCAGAATACAAAAATAATGCACAAAAATCTTTTGCATTCCTATACACTAATGATGAAAAATCTGAAAGAGAAATTAAGGAAACACTCCCATTTACCACTGCAACAAAAAGAGTAAAATATCTAGAAATAGACCTACCTAAAGAGACATAAAACCTGTATGCAGAAAACTATAAGACACTCATGAAAGAAATTAAAGACAATACAAACAGATGGAGAGATATACCATGTTCCTGGAATGGAAGAATCAACATTGTGAGGAATGGGAGAAAGTATCTGCAAATGAAGCAACTGACAAAGGATTAATTTCCAAAATATACAAGCAGCTCATACAACTCAATATCAAAAAGACAAACAACCCAACCCAAAAATGGGTGGAAGAACTAAATAGACATTTCTACAAAAAAGATACACAGATTGCCAACAAACACATGAAAGGATGCTCAACATCACTAATCATTAGAGAAATGCAAATCAAAACTACAATGAGGTATCACCTCACACCAGTCAGAATGGCCATCATCAAAAAATCTACAAACAATAAATGCTGGAGAGGATGTGGAGAAAAGGCAACCCTCTTGCACTGTTGGTGGGAATGTAAATTGATACAGCCCTATGGAGAACAGTATGGAGGTTCCTTAAAAAACTAAAAATAGATTACCATACCACCCAGCAATCCCACTACTGGGCATATTCCCTAAGAAAACCATAATTCAAAAAGAGTCATGTATCACAATGTTCACTGCAGCACTATTTACAATAGCCAGGACATGGAAGCAACCTAAGTGTCCATCGACACTTTATTTAAATGAATAAAGAAGATGTGGCACATATATACGATGGAATATTACTCAGCCATAAAAAGAAATGAAATTGAGTTATTTGTAGTGAGGTGGATGGGCCTAGAGTCTGTCATACAGAGTGCAGTAAGTCAGAAAGAGAAAAACAAATACCATATGCTAACACATATATATGGAATCTAAAAAAAAAAGTTCTGACAAACCTAGGGCCAAGACAGGAATAAAGACACAGATGCAGAGAATGGACTTGAGGACACGGGGAGGGGAAAGGGTAAGCTGGGATGAAGTGAGAGAGTGGCGTTGATATATATACACTACCAAAGGTAAAATAGGCAGCTAGTGGGAAGCAGCCGCATAGCACAAGATCAGCTCCGTGCTTTGTGACCACCTAGAGGGGTGGGATAGGGAGGGTGGGAGGAAGACACAAGAGTGAGGGGACATGGGGATATATGCATACGTATAACTGATTCACTTTGTTATACAGCAGAACTAACACAACATTGTAAAGTAATTATACTCCAATAAATATGTTAAAAAAATAAAAAAAGAAAAAGAAAAAATTATTTAAAATTTTTTAAAAAGTAAAAAAAGTTAAAAAAAATAAAAAATAAATACATACATCATACCTATTATATGCCAGATACTGTTCTTGGTGCTGGGGATTCCACAGTTAGTAAGACAAAGGCCCTGTCCATGGGAGCTTACAAATAGATCTATATACATCAGCATGGACAGAAGACAGAAAAACAGGCTGTAAAACAGTAACTATATAAATTCTTAAATTATCTACTAAGCAATCCTACATGTTATTTATTTACACATATAGATAAATACACTCTTTAATGACCTTAAAGAATACATGCAAAAATCATAACAGGGTTGCTTCTGAAAAGGGAAAGAAGGGGACCAGTCTGAACATGTGTAAGGGAAAGGGTAAAGGGAATTTCTATCTGAAACTTCCCTTTTTTATTAAAAATTTTAAAAAAGTCATTGAACTAGCTAACAATAGTCAATTTGGGGTATTTAAAACACTGATTTTAGTATATTAATCTCTCTGCTTTATTTATTTCCAGAAAGAAGAGAATGTAAAGGACTAATCCAGGGGGATTCTATATCTACCTAATAAAAGTTCTAAAAACAAAAAACAGTAATGAAGAAACTAGCAAAGAAAAAAATAAATAAGAGAATTTCCCAAAGCAAACGTAAGACATAATTAACAACTTGAGAAAACTCAGTAAGAAGGGAAAATTCCCAATACAATAAGTGGGGGGGGGGGACTCCAGACATGTAACTGAATTTTCAGAATGCAAGGGATATAGAGAGAGAATACTAAAAAACTTACAGACAAAATTAAAAGAAGGGGGAAAAAGGCAAGAAGGAATAAGAGTGAGGCTGACACCAAATTTACTCTGATTAATGTCCTCAAAAAGACGAAAGAAAATGATTTCCACTTATAACCCCAAAGGTATCCAAAATATCACTCAGGTGTGTGGGCAAAACATAGTTTCAGATATGGAATACCTCAGGAAATTGACCTTTATCCATTCATAGGAAATTAAATTCCATCACAGGAAATTAAATTACATAAGGTTGTAATCTAATGAGGAAATGAAATAAACTAAGAAAGAGAACAAAACCAGAAAATGGACCCAACCCAAGAAAGCTGCCCTGTGCAGAGCAGGATGTTTAGCAGCAGTCCTGAGCTCTCCACACTAGATGCTAGTAGCACTCCCCAAGTTGGGACAACCAAAAATGTTTCCAGACATTACCAAGTGTCCTGAAGGAGGCGGAGAGTTGGGGAAATTGCTATTAATTGAGAACGACTATCTTAACAGAAGGAAATGATAATACCAAGCAATGCAAGGAAAAAAAAAGGGAATTAGAAACTCCAGGAGATACAAAAGGCTGTTTAAGAAAGAATATGAAATCAGAGCTTATTTACATGATTTTTTTTTTTTTAACGGTACGCAGGCCTCTCACTGCTGTGGCCTCTCCCGTTGCGGAGCACAGGCTCCGGACGCACAGGCTCAGGGGCCATGACTCACGGGCCCAGCCGCTCCGCGGCATGTGGGATCTTCCCAGACCAGGGCATGAACCTGCATCCCCTGCATCAGCAGGCGGACTCTCAACCACTGTGCCACCAGGGAAGCCCTACATGATTTTTTAAAAAGAAAATTTATAGTCACATTAATAAAAACACTATAAACTTAACTGCAGCTACAGTGTCAACCAATAGGAAAAATAACATTGATTTAATTGTAGTTACATGACAAAATGTACATATCATCTACCTTGATACTACATACAGATAAGTAAGAAGGGAAGCAAGTAATGGGCTCCTAAAAATAATAATATAATTTATTAGAGAGGACAGATAAATCATAGAACAAGGCTAAATATTCATATATGGCAGATAAATAAAATTAAAACTTATAAAGTCAAGACAGCTTGATAAAAGCATATTATATTAAAAGAAGACAACAACCATCAGAAACATTTAAGAGTTAAAGTAGGATGGGGGAGGGGGAGAAAGATGGTTAGGCCAGGAACTACTGTTTTTCGTTACAAGTCCTTCAGTATCATTTTATATTTTTTTAAATTATAAAGGTACATTAATTTGATAGAAGTTCTAACAATCATGTTTAGAAACAATTACATTTAGAAAAATCAATGATTACCTTTTACAAGAAGAAATTTACATAAATGAAAACAGAATACTAACATCAACCACAGATACACTGAAATTGCACTGCAACCTAATTTTTAAGTGCTATAATAGAATCATTGATTCAACTTATTCAACAAATATTTAATAAAAACCTACTATAAAGTTTAAATAAGTAAAATGAGTTATTTAAAAACCAAAGCAAGATTTAAGTCTATGAAAAATGGAGAGAGATTCTTGAACTGGGCAGTGTCCTGATTAAAAATTCTATTTTAGGTAGATTTGTCTGAAAAGTGTAAATAAACCACATGGATGGGACAGAAACTGGAGGTAATAGTATCAGTTAGGAGGCTACTGCACAAGTTTAAATGCAATGTGATAAGAAGTAGTGTGTAAAATACGATGGTAATTGTCAGAACAGACAAAAGGAAATGATGACGGGGTGGGTATGATGACGATGTTAATGATGATAACAACTGTGACAATAATAATATCAGCAAGTATTTACTGTGCTTTTAAATGTCAGATAGCACACTAATCATTTGCCATGTATTATGTCATTTAATTGTCATAAAAGCCCTGTGAGGAAAGTACTATTTTACTCCCATTTACAAAATAAGAAAATAATACCATAATAATATGGTATCTGAGAGAAATGGCAAACTCAGTAAAAGAATGGCTAAAGAATTATCACTAAAACTTTTAAGATGCTGATGAAAGAAACTGAAGATGATAAGAACAGATGGAAAGATATACCGTATTCTTGGACTGGAAAAATCGATATTGTTAAAATGACCATACTACCTAAAGCAATCCACAGATTCAATGTAATCCCTATCAAAATACCAATGGCATTTTTACAGAACTAGAACAAATAATTTAAAATTCTTTTTTGTTTTTTTTGTTTTTTTATTTTTAACATCTTTGTTGAAGTATAATTGCTTTACAATGGTGTGTTAGTTTCTGCTTTATAACAAAGTGAATCAGTTATACATATACAAATGTTCCCATATCTCTTCCCTCTTGCGACTCCCTCCCTTCCACCCTCCCTATCCCATCCCTCTAGGTGGTCACAAAGCACTGAGCTGATCTCCCTGTGCCATGCGGCTGCTTCCCACTAGTTATCTATTTTATGTTTGGTAGTGTATATATGTCCATGCCACTCTCTCGTAAACACAAAAGACTCCAAATAGCCAAAACAACCTTCAGAAAGAACACAGCTGGAGGAATCAGGCTCCCTGACTTCAGACTATACTACAAAGCTACTACTACTACTACTACTGGCACAAAAACAGACACATAGATCAATGGAACAGGAGAACAAGCCCAGAAAAAACTCACACACTTATGGTCAATTAGTCTATGGCAAAGGAGGCAAGAATATACAACAGAGAAAAGACAGTCTCTTCAATAAGTGGTGCTGGGAAAAATGGACAGCCACATGTAGAAAAATGAAATTAGAACATTCTCTAACACAATACACAAAAACAAACTCAAAATGCATTAAAGACCTAAATGTAAGACCAGATGCTATAAAACTCTTACAGGAAAACATAGGCAGAACACTCTTCAACATAAAGTGCAGGAATATTTTTTTGGATCCACCTCCTATAGTAGTGAAAATAAAAACAAAAATAAAAACACAAAAACAGTGGGACCTAATTAAACTTAAATCTTTTGCACAGCAAAGGAAACCATCTACAAAACAAAAAGACAACCTACTGAATGGGAGAAAATATTTGCAAATGATACGACCGACAAGGGATTAATTTCCAAAATATAAAAACAGCTCATACAGTTTAATATCAAAAAACAAACAACCCAATCAAAAAAGGGGCAAAAGATCTAAACAGGCATTTCTCCAAAAAAGACATACAAATGGCCAAGAGGTACATGAAAAGATGCTCAATATTGCTAATTATTAGAGAAATGCAAATCAAAACTGCCATGAGGTATCACCTCACACTGGTCAGAATGGCCATCCTCGAAAAATCTACAAACAGCAAATGCTGGAGAGGGTGTGGAGAAAAGGGAACCCTCCCACACTGTTGGTGGGAATGTAAATTGGTACAACCACTACGGAGAACAGTATGGAGGTTCCTTAAAAAAACTAAAAATAGAGTTACCATATGATCCTGCAATCCCACTCCTGGGCATATATCCAGAGAAGACTCTAATTCTAAAAGATACATGCACTCCTATGTTCACAGTAGCACTATTTACAATAGCCAAGACATGGAAGCAACCTAAGTATCCACTGACAGATGAATGAATAAAGAAGATGTGGTATACATATACAATGGAATACTACTCAGCCATAAAAAGGAATGAAATTTTGCCATTTGTAGCAACATGGATGGACTTGGAGGGCACTGTGCTAAGTGAAGTAAAGTCAGACAGAGAAAGACAAACACTATATGACATCACTTATATGGAGAATCTAAAAAATAGAACAAACTAGTGAATATAGCAAAAAAGCAGACTCACAGAAAACAGAACAAACTAGTGGTTACCAGTTGTCAGGGGCAACATAGTGATAGGAGATAGTAAAGGTACAAACTATTGGGTGTAAAATAGGCTCAAGGATGTATTGTACAACACAAAGAATATAGAAATATTTTATAATAACTGTAAATGGAAAGTAACAGGAAGGAAGGAAGGGAGGGAGGAAGGGAGGGCTGAACACTATTCTATTAGCCTAAGGAACTGTATTGAATTTCTGATTAAAATGATTTTTCATATTCTCAAATGTTTATTAGAGTAAATTTAATTCTGTTTGAAGTATCAATTTACAGTTTTTTTAATATTTCATGGTGTGTATTTGAGGAGAATTTTCCTCAGTTAATTTGTGTACAAATTTGTTTCCTGATTTAGAAACTTTTTTTTCATTTTTTGTGCTGTTGACCTGTTTTACAGTATTTCTAGTCTAATGTCACCCTTTCCTATCAATAACAGGTACTATAATATAATAATGGGGTGGTTGGTTGGTCTGTTTCCTTAAGTGGTGGGGAGGGGGGGGCCAAAGTAGTTTTTGTAAATCCTGCAATTTGTGATTCAGTTGTCTTGTAAGATTCTAACTTTCCCCTTATTTTTTTCCTCTTCACTATCCAAATGCCAAAGGAAACTACTTCCTACACTTTTGCCTTTTTTGTCTCCCAGAAGCTATGTATTTGTAAGATTATGCATTTGAATAGTGCATGCTCTTTGAAATCAATCTTAACCCGTTAAATAGAGTCTATCCCTTTAAATCACATACCTGTTCCTTTATATAACCATCTATCTCTTTAAGTTGCATGCCTGGCCCATTATACAATAACTATCTCTTTAAATCTCCCACCTGACCCTTTATTTGGAACCTGTCCCTTTAATATATGCATAATTTGAAATATCTTCCTGACATGTCAAGTTACTTTAGTATTTTCAGTTTTAGGGTAGATTTCATCTTTCTGGTTTCACCCTCAAGCCACTGGCATCTCTCCTCTGCTTTCCCTATAGCCCTGAATCATCAAGCCCCACAGTGGGACAAGTTTGAAGTGGGAATGTGTGGAACAATGGTACTGGTGTTTGTTAACTTTCTTTCTTACCCTCAGCTATTTAATAGTTTCAGCATTCTCCACCTTCACATAATGTTGAGAGTAAGCTTTTACATAGAATTTTCTTACGTATAGTTTGAGAGGCAATTTTGGAGGCTGCTAACTACACTACCATTATTTTCTAACTATCATAAGTTCCAGCAAGCTTTGTTCAATAAATAGGTAAGCTGATTCTAAAATTCATATGAAAATGCAAAGGATCAAGAATAGGCAAATTATACTGTAAGAAGAGATGAAAACTTGCACTAATTGATATCAATACTACTATAAAGCTTCATTCATCAAGACTGTGATATTGGCATGAGGATAGTCAGACAAAACAATGACACAGAATAGAAACTAAATATAGATGCACAAAATATGGTCAATAGATCTTCAACCAAAATGTCAAGTCAATCCAATAGGGAAAGAAAATCTTTTTAACAAATGTTACTGAAAAAACTGAATCCTGTATTAAAAAAATAAATAAATAAAACTCAGCCTCTTTCTCACTTCACACACCAAAATTCATTTGGTCATATACCTAAATATAACCCTAAAGCTTCTGCAAGCAAATTTTAGAGCACTTTCACAAACTTAAGATAGGCAACAATTCTTGGACAGGTCATAAAATGCAATAATCATAAAAGAAAAAACTGATAAAATTGATCTTCACCAAAACTAAACATTTCTAATATCAAAAAATAACATTAGTGAAAATAAATTGAAAACTCATAGATGGAAAAAGTATTCATAGTATGTGTATCAGTCAAAAGATTTGTATCTAGAACATATAAACAACTTCTACAAATCAATATTAAAAATCCAACAATCCGGGCTTCCCTGGTGGCGCAGTGGTTGAGAGTCCACCTGCCGATGCAGGGGAAACGGGTTCGTGCCCCGGTCTGGGAAGATCCCACATGCCGCGGATTGGCTGGGCCCGTGAGCCATGGTGGCTGAGCCTGCGCGTCCGGAGCCTGTGCTCCGCAACGGGAGAGGCCACAACAGTGATAGGTCCGCGTACAGCAAAAAAAAAAAAAAAAAAAATCCAACAATCCAATTTTTAAAAAAATAGGCAAAAGACTCAAATATATACTTCAAAAGAGAATATATACACATATTTACGAAACAGACTCACAGAAATAGAGAACAGATTTGTGGTTGCTGGTGAGGGGGCAGGGGGGTGAGAGAGGGAAGGATTGGGAGTTGGCAATTAGCAGATGCAGATTAGTATATACAGGATGGATAAACAACAAGGTCCTATTGTATAGCACAGGGATCTATATTCAATATCCTGTGATAAACCATAATGGAAAAGAATACAAAAACTATATATATATACACACACACATATAGCTGAATCACTTTGCTGTACAGCAGAAATTAACACATTATAAATCAACTATACTTCGATACAATTTTTTAAAAAGAATGTATACAAATGGCCAACACGCACATGAAAGCATACTCAACATCTTCAGTCATCAAGCAAATGCACATTAAAACCACAATGTGATATCATTTCACTCAAGCATGAATGGCTAAAATTAAAAGGACTGAAAACACTGGTGAGGAAATAGAGAAACCAAAACTCTCATACATTGTTGGCTGGAGTGTAAAATGTCACAGCCACTTTGGAAATAAAGGTAAACATAAATCTACCCTATGGGCAACTATTTCCACTCCTTGATATTTTATCCAAGAGAAATGAAAACACACGCCCACAAAAAAACACTTGTACAAGAATGGTCACAGTTTTATTCCTAATAACCGGAAACTAGGAACAGCCCAAAATGTCTATCAAGAGGAAAATGACTTAAAAATTTTGCTATACTCAAACATGTAGTACTACTCAACAATAAAAAAATAATGAACTACTGCTACAGGCAAGAACATGAATGAATCTCAAAATCATTATGTTAAGTTTCTAAAAAATCAGACAAAAAATACTCCATTTTTATGATGTCCAATTACAGGAAAAATTTCAGGATGACAGATGTCAGAAAAAGATGACCTGGGGGCAACAGGCCAGTGGAAAGGACAGAGCATGAGAAAGCTTTCTTGGGTGATGGAAATGTTTTGTCTCTTGTTTGGGATGGTGGCTGCATAAGTGTATACAACTATCAAAACCTATTGCACTAAACACTTAAAAGCTGCACATTATAATGTATGTTAATCATGCTGAAATTTAAAAAGAAAAGTCCGATCACTTTATCTTTTTTTAATTTTATTGGAGTACAATTGATTTACAATGCTGTGTTAGTTTCTGTTGTGTTAGTTTTTGCTGCTGTACAACAAAGTGAATCAGTTATACATATATCTGCTCCTTTTTAGATTCTTTTCCCATACATGTCATTACAGAGTATTGAGTAGAGTTCCCTGTGCTATACAGTAGGTCCTTATTAGTTATCTATTTTATATACAGTAGTGCGAATATGTCAACCCCAATCTCCCAACTTACCCCTACCCTCCATTACGGCCCTGGTAACCATAAGTTGTTTTCTACTTCTGTGACTCTATTTCTGTTTTGCAAATAAGTTCATTTGAACTATTTTTTTTTAATTCCACATACAAGTGATATCACATGACATAAATCTAATCACTTTATTCAGTAAACATTTGTTGACTCCCTACTCTGTGACAGACATTGTTCTAGTCCTGGGAATTCAAAAATGAAAGGAACATGGTCACTGACCTCCAATAAGTTCAGTTCCAGTGATGTTTAATTAACCTGAAGAGACACATATAAATAATTATAACCCAATGAGTTAGAGCCAGAATGTTACAAGAGCTCAGAGGAAGGACCTCCCAACAGAAAAGAAGTCCAGTAACAGGTGACAGCTTAAAATGATAGGCAAGAGTGAACTCAAATGGAGAAAAGCATTATGAGAAATGGTACAACAGCAGGACACAAGATACCATGTACACAAAAGATTCATAAGCAGGTTGATGTTGTTACAGCACACACTACAGGAAGAGAGGAGCAAAAAAGGAAGCCAGAGAAAGAACAAGAGGCCATATAAACCTGTGTAAGGAAGACAGTGTTCATCCTGTATGTAACAAGAGATCTGAAGATTAGACAACCATTTTAGATACCTCATACTAACAGCCATAGAAAAGATGGATTTAAAAGAGGAAACAAAAAAAACAGTGAGGAGGCTACTAATGTGTTCCCAAGGAATGAAGGCCTGAAGTGGAATAATATTTAGAAGGTAAACTGGCAGGACCAACACCTAATTTAAATGTAAGAGAATGGTATGAGTCAAAAATGACTCCCATGTGACTGGTAAGATGAGTGTGCCACAAACTAAGACAAAGTGTAAAGAGAAGAAGTGGGAAAGAGAAGCACAGTTAGAGGCACGGGGAGTTTGAAGTGCCTCTGTGATACCTAGTTAAGTAGCAAGTGTTTCATATACAAGGGTGCCTTTTCAAATACAGGCCTAGGCATTAGGAATCAGTAGCATATAAAAATTAGTTTCAATATGAAAACAAATGAGATTTATCAGTTAAAGTACAAAGAATGAGAAAGTGGAACAAAGACATAGTTTTGGTAGTACCAACAGGAAAGATAAGAAAAGGCAGAGAAGGGCGGGACAAGAATACCATAAAATGACAGCAAATGAATAATCAGAAAGGGATGAAGAGAACAAGAATTCTGCAGTGTTAGGGGATACAAGGAATAGTGAATTTCAAGTAGGTTGACCAATACCATCCCATGTAACAGAGGTCAGTAAGGAAAGGCCTGAAATGTACTTCACTGGGAGGTCACTGGTAACCTCAGCAAAAGCATTTCAGTAGCATGGAAGAAGCGCAAGCCAGACTGCAGCAGACAACAGATGGAACAGTAAATAAAGGTAAAAAGGTAGAAAGTAATATAAAGACTGGTTCAAAGAATTCTACATATGTACACAATCATACATGTGCTCAATATTATAACAGTAACTTTCAAACCAAAGAAAAATACCAGAAAAGGCATTCACAAAATAATTTCTTCAAAAAGAAATTCAGATCTTGAAAGAAAAAAAAAGAAGTCTGCCTTAATAAATATCTACTTATTAAACGAATGTTTTAAATATAGCCTCACTCACATATTGGCCTGGAAATAGCACTAAAATAAGAATGGAATTAGTGGTTGATCAGTTAAGAAAAATAATGTCCCTACTACTTTTCAGAAATTTAGATCTAAAAACCATATTATGGACTTCCTCATCTTCCTTTACACTTAGAGAAATACGTTATTTATTGAAGGGATCAGTTGAAATAAAGTAGGTCATTTTTGCCATAACTTGACATCACACCATGTTAAATCTTACATCACTACTTATCAACTTACAAAGCACAATTTTTTAGGCATCCAACAAACTTATAAACCCTTATGAAAGGACACCAAGAAACAACCAGCACTAACACTGAGTAAACAGTATTAACTGATTTTAGTTTTAAACTGGGGCAGAGTAGGGTAGGCAGACAAGTCAAAGACACTGACAGCCAACCAGAGTTTTCCATTTCTTCAATTCTTAAGGGAACTAAGAAAAAAATTCATTGATGACATTTACCTCTAAAGACTGTTTTTCTTCAAACTGTCCCTGCCTGACAATTAACCCATGCTTGAAATAAAAGCCAGAGTGATCTTTTTAAACCCAGCAAATCTGATGTTTTCATTGCCCTGATTTAAAACTTTCCACAGGTCTCTGGACCAGGGTGGTTCCCAGGAGATCCATCAAGTCATCCATACAAAGTTTGGCCATTTGAGAAAAGGAAGCAATTTTATTTGTTTACATCTCACAATTTGACATGTAAAATTAATCATGATTTGTACAGAAAAACTAATGTATTCTTCAAAATTATTATATTATTTAAGTGTGTGGATGAGTTATAAAGATTGCCTTGGTATGTTTAACTTAGCTAAAATTCAAGGCCCAGTTTTCTCAATAATGGCATTTGCCTGTTAGTGGTTACATTTGTTAAACGGCATGTTTGCTTATAATCACCATATTAGTTATAGCCCCAGTACACCAAAGTAGTTAGATGAAATGTAAAAGTTCTGATGAAACAGTAACTTCTGTAATCAAAGTAATGTCAAAAAATGGATACTGTGCACTGGATCCCAGAAAACATGAATCTACATGGTGGGACTGGTAATTCTACAAGTGTGAGGACCCATTTCCAAAAAGGAAAAATATGAATGAGGATGGCAACAGATATAGAAAAATTGCATTTTATATTAGACCGTTCATGCCTAGTCCCTGGACCACTGTTAGAAAACTTCACCAACTTTGTCAAATCAAGGCATGGAGTTATTTTTTTCGTAAGTTCAATTTCTAACCTAAAATAATCAGCTTGTTACAGATAAATCAGGCTAATTTAAATGATTGGCTACCACATATATTTTGTTATTTAAAGACAAACTTTTATATTTTACTCAGGATTGATATGTTTTAAGAGGTTTTTCAACCTCACACCGTTTCCTTCCCTTAAGCAGTACTGATTTGATTAAAAACTACCTGTGTTCTAGGTTTTCTATAAAATCCAAAAGTTGTCCAGCCGTGATAGAAATTCTCAGTTGAAACCAATGAAGGATTTCTACCTGTCCTAGGACATAACGGAAAAGGTCTATTAAAATCATTAGACCATTTCAAAAACACCTGACAATTCTGTATTTGATAGAAAGCCCCATTGCAAGTACCAGCACATTCCTATCAAATAGTGAGGATTTACCAATCTGTGAGCCAGCACCATTCATACCAATCATTAGTAGTGAGCACAAGAACAAGAACTGTCATTGTTTTGGAAAGTTATTTTTGCCAAATATTGGACAAGTAACATGTACTAGTTGTGCAAACTTCAGTGTTTTCTAAGTAATAATGGACTAATCTATTTTACTAATTACTTAAGGTAGAGAGAGACCAGCAAACTTTTTCTATGAGGGGTCATATAGTAAAAATTGTAGGTTTTTGAGGCCATATGATCTCTGTCACAACTACTCAAATCTGTCCCACGGCCCAAAAGCATGGTCTGGTTGTGTTCCAATAAAACTTTACAGAAACAAGCAGCAGGCCAAATTTGGCCCACGGGCCATAGTTTGCCAACTCCCTACTTAAGGTAAAGCTACACAATCTTTCTTTCTTCAAAAACTAGACTCAGAAGATACCTCTCTCAAAATGTATTTAATTAAAAAAAAATTATATTGTCCCATAAATTTACATATTACATAGCTGGTTCCAAACATTTAATTTTTGAGGAGGACATCTCATTACTCCTTAAGTAAAAACCTTATTTACAAATATAAAGGCAAATATTTACTAAATTCAAATCCATAATAAGAGACTACATATTGATAGTTTCCTCTCTCAAATGTCTTTCTATTCTTTCTTTACAAATGAAATAATTAAATATATGAAATAAATATTCTATCTGTACAATTTTATCTTTAACTTGAAACACTAATTATTTATAAGATTACCAAATGATAAGAATATACTTATGAGATTCAAAATCCTTAAGACATAAAGATTTTTTTCTTTATCAAAGGAACCCTTTTAGAGACTAAATAACGTATTCTAAAACAGAGTAAAGGACAACTTTTCCCAAAAGTGAAACAATATCAGAAATCCATATATGTGCAAATCACATAAGTTATGAGAGTCCAGGCTTAACATACAATAGGAAGAACTGCAAGTATTTACTGAGCATTTAGCATATGACAAGCAATGTTCTAAACACTTTGTGTGTATTAACTCACTAATCCTCATAACTATACTATGGGATAGGTGCTACAATTGACACCATTTAACAGATGAGGAAACTGAGGCAGCAAGCAGTTAATTAATGTGATCAGGCTTACAGCTGCTCAGTGGCAGAACCAGGATTGACCCTGGCTCAAGAGACTTGGACTTCAGAGTCCTTGTCTTAACCACCAACCATACTGCTTCTCAAGAAATAGGTATAAATTTGGAAATTCCTTGGCAGTCCAGTGATTAGGACTTCGTACTCTCACTGCTGAGGGCCTGGGTTCGATCCCTGGTTGGGGAATTAAGGTCCCACAAGTTGCAAGAGCACAGCCAAAAAAAAAAAAAAAAAGTAGGTATAAATCTAATTGAAGATCAAGGGTACAGAGTAGTGTTTCTGTAACATTTTTCCTTAGTAATCCCTCATGATAATCCAGTTAATTCTAATTAATAATTCTAATATAGACTTTTAACTATTCAAAACCATGTAATTTATTAATCTCAGTTTCAAACACAAATTGATTCAAGCTTGCAAGCCTGTTTCTAGGCAATTTCACTATGCAGACTTTCTGCTGACCTATTAGTTCACGTACACTGGGTACTTAGAGGGGAAAAGAATTGGTGCTGCAGGACAACACTGGGCAGGCCAAAACAACAACAAGCATGTTGAATATAACAAAAACATTTAGCCAAACATTAGGCTACTTTCCACTTTAAAAGTATGTGTCTTTAATATGTAGAAATACGTAATCATACATTTTTAAAATATACTTTTGCATAAAGCATTACCAATAACTATAAATAGTTCAATTTACACATGAAAGTTATTGTGATAAGGTAAAACATTTTAAAAGACTACCAACAGTCCAATTCAATTTTATTTTCCATAATAACATGTTGAGGCAGGAATAAGTCAAACCATGTCAAGCCAATATGATAATGACACAGGTAAGTCTCATAACACCAATTGTAAATTAATATTAGTTTGTATTAATTCATAACTGAAAGTTACAAAATACATTAGAAAGGTATCTCATAACAAACAGGAACATCCTCCTTTGACGTGCCATACTAGGTATCAGCAACATGATTAAACGAGGAAAGCTTACAATACCCTTTTATAAGCAAATATAATACATACATACTACTTCTTTTTATGGAATGTCATATAATTAGGGAAAGAGGGCTTTGCAAGCTGAGAAGTCCTTTACAAACATAAGATTATCATTTAAAATAATATAATTTTTCAGGAATTCCCTGGTGGTCCAGTGGTTTCACTGCCGGGACCTGGGTTCAATCCCTGGTCCAGGAGCTAAGGTCCTGCAAGCTGTGCAGAGTGGCAAAAACTAAATAATATAATTTTTTAAGTAGAAGAATATTAGCAAGTAAATCAAATCAAAAAGTATGAAAGGCCAAAAATACAGTGCCTCATTCATTCATACCAATTCATGTAACATTATCATAATTTGAACAGCATCACTGAGTGAAAAATTGAAAGTGTATCCAGGTAGAATACATGACCCGTGTGTCCATGCGTCGGTGCAGTGCCAATTCTCAAACTCTTTGTTAGTGCACCATGATGGGATAAGTACAGAAACTGAGGTAAGCATTTAGAAGCAATCTGACATTGCTGAAAGATTTCAGTTTACAAAATTACTGATCTGTGAGAAACTGGATATTTTTAAAACTGGCAGATAGTTTGAGAATCACTGAACTAAACCACATTTCTGAGAATCCCTTACAGGCAGATTGAGACGAAAGTTCTTGGAAACCAAGGACATGATGTGTGCCACCTTCCCCAACAGGGAACAACGACTCTATGGCTCTCTGCTGTCTTTCCTTTTCCTGTTACCTGAAACTCAGATAAGGCTTTGACCATGATAACAATGACAAGGCCCTAGAGCAGTGCTTCTCAAACTTTAATGTACAGAAGAAACACTGAGAGAATCCTGTTAAAATGCAGGTACTGATTTACCAAGTCTGTAGTAGAGATCTGAGATTCTACATTACAAATAAACTATGAGGTAACGCCAATGCTGTTGGTCTGAGGACCTCACTTGAAGTAGCAGGGGTAAGAGGACAACAAATCAGTAAGATGTAAGGAACCCAGGTCCCTAAATGACAGCACAAAGCAAAATTCCCCATCACTTTGTTTTGTGACAGAAGAAAAGGAGGCTACATTCTTGAGCCCTCTGTAATGAGGGGCCTCTATTACAGCAGCCTAGCCTTCAATCTAACTAATACAGAGCGGTTTTCTAAATATTACAAGTGTCTATCTTGGGCCAGTTTTTGCATTTTAATTAAAATAATATCAGTGTAAATGTTCATTCACATAAATATAAACTGGCAAAAACTTCGAGGCCCTACTGCATTTTCAATCAGACTTCAGTATGTATACATGATTTCTGTCATGTATCACTCAAATATTAAGTCCTTTCTCATTACCCTGTACCCATTAAATTCTATACCACTACACTGGATTATCTTTTTCACGATGTCAAATCAAAATTTCAATTTGTTAAACTCTCAATTTGTTAAGATGTACATCTAATTTTATGAAGATAAAATTTAATTGTGAACTATCACTACAAAACAAACCTTGTCTATGTAACTGGTAGAAAATGTAATGAGTATAATGGTAGCAAAGAGCAGCTAAGTATGTCTACCAACAAAGTTAAAAGTTATGTTAGGTGATCACTTTGCAACAACAAGGATGTAAACAAAGACACAAAACAGGGCACCGAAATTTCATGGTATTGGTATAGCAATTAATTAGGTATACATAATACTTTATTATTTATCAATTTTTAATTATCAAAGAAACACCTAATTAATATATGCTCATAAGAACTTCTGATGGATGTGTAACTAATTAAGTGAACAAGGGAAAAAATAGTAAAAACAAAGAAAACAACCACAGCCAGAAAAAGCAAGTCAAAAAATTTATCAGCAACCAAAATAAGGAAACAGTACATGCCGATGCTGTAAAACTTCCAAATGTAGCAAGGAAAGAAGATTCTGATGGAGCATGGGTATTAACCTACCCCATCCCTCCCCAAGAAACTCAACTGAGAAAAGAAGTCAAATAAACATAGCCCTGAAGAAATCTCACTATTACTCATAGACGACAGTGACACAGACTGAGAAATCAGCAAACAGCCTGGACAAAAGATCATGGTAAACCAATAAGACTAGGAGCCCCTTTATACCAACTTGGGCTCTCAGCTCAGGCAGAAAGGGCCACTGAAAAAGGATACTGAGAAGGAGCCTATTTCACATGCTTTGTATTCTAACTAGTAACATATACATGGTCCTTTTTGGTGTTCATAATTTAAATAACAAAAGAGCAACGTGTGCTTGGCAGTGTCTTCAGGTGGATTGGGAGCCTATGCCAGCTTACTAGGCTACAAGGTGCCTAAATGCCTACTTCTTTGCCTCATCAAAGGTCCTAGAATGAATTACAATCTCGTCATCCTAACACCTTTCTAACCAGGGACCCGAAGCTAACAATTCTAAAATATCAAAAAGACAAGTAAAAATTAGTAGCATATCTCATAAAATATCTAATGTATAAAGAAATAATTAGGGCCTAGGACAAACATATACTAACTTAATGAGCTTCTGAAAAGTTTCTAATTAACACTGCTTTGAGAAAGAACATTTCAAAGCCCCCACAGAAACAGCTGGTTGTCCCAAGCAAAGAAATTTTATCAACATATTTCAAAATTTACATCTAAACTTGTAGGTATATGTCTTTATATTCAGTTAGAAATAAGTATCAAAATAGAGAAGTATTTGTGTAAGATTATTTCCTATATTTCTGAGGAGATTACGTTCTTTATAAAACTGTTGGGTTTTCTTTTTCATTTCACAACATTCACTTCAGAAATAACAATTTTCTACTCTACAAAAAGCTTGAAGAAATTTTGTGTTCCTGGAAAACACAAAAACAATATGATGAAAGATACTGAGACTAATTAAGATGACACTAGCATTCATTCCACAAGCATTTAAGTGTCTACTGTATACCTCACACCCTGCTAAATGCTACGAATACTACAGAAAAATGAAAAGACTGGATCCTTGCCTTACTGGAGCTTACAAAATAACAAGGCATCAATCAAACTACTTTAACTAATTAGAAAAGCCAAATATTCATTTAGCTTGAATATAAAATCAAAACTATATCTAGAGAAAAAGGTAAAATTATTTCATTAATTTTATCATGATTACCTATCAACTTTCTGGACACTTAAACTTACATGCGTCAACTATTTCTCGGTAATTCCCTAGCTGTCCAGTGGTTAGGACTCTGCGCTTCCACTGCATGGGGCGTGGGTTCGATCCCTGGTCCGGGAACTAAGATCAGACATGTCGCTCAGCAGAGCCAAAAAAACCTCTCAAAACAATACAATTCCAATATCCGTTATAAAATGTTGGCTTAACTTATTTAGCAACTTCTTCCATCAATACTTATGTTTAATGTTTCACATTAGGTATTTATCAAACTTCTCAAGGTCCTGCTTAGAAATTTAGCAAAATAAAAATGTTTCTTCTTAACATGTTCACTTAATATTTATGATAGATTGTCTTCTGAAAAGCTGCAACTGAGTTTTACTTGCATTTTATATCTAGAGGACTTTTGGGGGGATTTGGGGAGAATTTTTTTAAAATGATCTTCAGATACCTTAAATTTATAAAGACTGTCTTAAAAACTGCTCTCAATCTATAATACCAGCAAGTCAATAAACTAATGATGACCTAATCAAATAATCTTGTCACAGAACTCTTAAGAGATTATATCCGTTTTCTCTTCTTAGAAAAGTCAATGACTTCATATGCTTTTTCCCCCTCTGGCAGCTCCTTAAAGGCTAATTGTCCTCTAAAAATGCTGAAATTTGTCATTGCTTGAACCTAGCCTCTTCCTACTCAAAGCCTGGTCTTTAGATCATAGATGACTGCTGTCTAACAGAAATATAATGCAACTCACATATGTATTTTCAATTTTCTAGTGACCACATTTTAAAAAGTAAACAGGTGAAATTAATTTAATAATATGTTTTAACACAATATATTGAGAATATTATTTCAATACTGTAAACAATATAAAAAACTTAATGAGAGATATTTACATTCCTTTTTTGTAATAAGTCTCCAAAATCAGTGTGTATTTTACATTTACATCACATCTGAATTTGGACTAGACCCATTTCAAGTGCTCAGCAGATACACATGGCTAATGTCTACTATATTGGACAGTGCAGCCTTAGATGATCTCATCCATGCTCTGCTTCACCATCAACTATACTCAAATGACCACAAATGTATATCTCTAACCCAGTCTTCTCCGCTGAGTGCAAGATTAGTATTTAGTTGACCAAAAAGTTCGCTTCTAAGCTGTTACAGAAAAACCTAAATGAACTTTTTGGCCAGCCCAATATTTCCTAATGCCCAACTGGCATCTTACTTTAGATGACTCAAAGGCACTTCACACTCAAATAATGTCCAACTTTGATTCAAGATCCACCCCTCAAGAATGTGGTCTTCTTCTAATAGTCTAACTGTACTGTATTCAGTTCAGGTATACAAGCCAGAAACCAAGAAATCAAACCCTTGACACTTCCTTCTCTCTTACTCACATAAAGTTCTGTCGATTTTACCTCATAAATTATCACTCAAATCAATCTACTGCTCTCCATCTCAATCATCACCACCATTCCGTCCATCTACTCTTACCTAGCTCCAATCCATTTTCTTCAATGCAAGGATACCTCAAAATGTAACTAAGATCTCGTTCCTACTTCAATCCTCCCACCCCCTAATAAAACTTTACGACTGATTTCTGTTGCCTAAAAATAAAAATGAAACTTACCGTGACCTACAAGGCCCAAGCTACATGATCTAGTCCCTGGGTATCTCCCAGTCCCACCTTACTATACTGCCTCTCTGCCTTGACCTCCATTAATACTGGTAATTCAGTCCTTTGTACTCACCATGCTCCCTACTGCCATATGATCTCCGCATATGCTGCTTTCCCCCTACTTGGTCTAATTGCCACTTATCCTCCAGGTCTCATAGAAGCATTCTCTGACCACCAGGAAGACACCAAATTTCCCTTTTATATGCTCTTATGGAGCCATATCCCTTCTCCTCTCTAATATATTTTATGGATGCAATATGTTTGAATATATAATTAATGGCTTTCTCCCCTAAGACTACACCTGATCATACCAAAAGAAAGTGCCTGGAGGGCAGACAGCAGAATCAAGAAGAACTACAATCCTGCAGCCTGTGGAACAAAAACCAAATGCACAGAAAGATAAACAAGATGAAAAGGCAGAGGGCTATGTACCAGATGAAGGAACAAGATAAAACCCCAGAAAACAACTAAATGAAGTGGAGATCGGCAACCTTCCTAAAAAAAATTCATAACAAAGATAGTGAAGATGATCCAGGACCTCGGAAAAAGAATGCAGGCAAAGATCGAGAAGATGCAAGAAATGTTTAACAAAGACCTAAAAGAATTAAACAATGAACAAACACAGATGAACAATACAATAACTGAAATGAAAACTATACTAGAAGGAATCAATAGCAGAATAATTGAGGAAGAAGAAAGGATAAGTGACCTGGAAGACAGAATGGTGGAATTCACTGCTGTGGAACAGAATAAAGAAAAAAGAATGAAAAGAAATGAAGACAGCCTAAAAGACAACTGGGGCAAAATTAAATGCAACAACATTCGCATTAGAGGGGTCCCAGAAGAAGAGAGAGAGAAAGGACCAGAGAAAATATTTGAAGAGATTATAGTCCAAAACTTCCCTAACATGGGAAAGGAAATACCCACCCAAGTCCAGGAAGTGCAGAGAGTCCCACACAGGATAAACCCAAGGTGAAACATGCCGAGACACATAGTAATCAAAATGGCAAATATTAAAGACAAAGAAAAATTATTAAAAGCAGCAAGGGAAAAACGACAAAGAACATGCAAGGGAACTCCCATAAGGTTAACAGCTGAGTTCTCAACAGAAACTCTACAAGCCAGAAGGGAGTGGCATGATATACTTAAAGTGATGAAAGGGAAGAACCTACAACCAAGATTACTCTACCCGGCAAGGATCTCATTCAGATTCAGTGGAAAAATCCATACCTTTATAGTCAAGCAAAAGCTAAGAGAATTCAGCACCACCAAACCAGCTCTACAACAAATGCTAAAGGAACTTCTCTAAGTGGGAAACACAAGAGAAGAAAAGGACCTACAAAAACAAACCCAAAACAATTAAGAAAATGGGCATAGGAACATACATATTGAAAATTACCCTAAATGTGAATGATTAAATGCTCCAACCAGAAGACACAGGCTTACTGAATGTATACAAAAACAAGACCCATATATATGCTGTCTACAAGAGACCCACTTCAGACCTAGGGACACATTCAGATTGAAAGTGAGGGGATGGAAAAAGATATTCCATGCAAATGGAAATCAAAAGAAAGCTGGAGTAGCAATACTCATATCAGATAAAATAAACTTTAAAATAAAGAATGTTACAGGAGACAATGAAGGACACTACATAATGATCAGGGGATCAATCCAAGAAGAAGATATAACAATTATAAATATATATGCACCCAACATAGGAGCACCTCAATACATAAGGCAAATGCTAACAGCTATAAAAGAGGAAATCAACAGTAACACAATAATAGTAGGGGACTTTAACACCTAACTAACACCAATGGACAGATCATCTAAAATGAAAATAAATAAGGAAACAGAAGCTTTAAATGACACAACAGACCAGATAGATTTAACTGATATTTATAGGACATTCCATCCAAAAACAGCAGATTAAACTTTCTTCTCAAGTGCACACAGAACATTCTCCAGGATGATCACATCTTGGGTCACAAATCAAGCCTCAGTAAATTTAAGAGAACTGAAATCATATCAAGCATCTTTTCTGACCACGCTATGAGATTAGAAATGAATTACAGAGAAAAAATGTAAAAAACACAAAAACGTGGAGGCTAAACAATACGTTACTAAATAACCAAGAGATCCCTGAAGAAATCAAAGAGGAAATCAAAAAACACCTAAAGACAAATCAATGAAAACACAACAATCCAAAACCTATGGGATGCAGCAAAAGCAGTTCTAAGGGGAAGTTTATAGCTATACAAGCCTACCTCAAGAAACAAGAAAAATCTCAAACAATCTAACCTTATGCCTAAGGAACTAGAGAAAGAAAAAGAAACAAATCCCAAAGTTAGCAGAAGGAAAGAAATCATAAAGATCAGAGCAAAAATAAATGAAAGAGAAACAACGAAGACAATAGCAAAGATCAATAAAGCTGAAAGCTGGTTCTTTGAGAAGATAAACAAAATTGATAAAGCATTAGCCAGACTCACCAAGAAAAAGACAGAGAGGACTCAAATCAATGAAATTAGAAATGAAAAAGGAGACGTACAACAGACACCAGAGAAATAAAAAGCATCCTAAGAGACTACTACAAGCAACTGTATGCCATAAAGTGGACAACCTGGAAGAAATGGACAAATTCTTAGAAATGCACAACATGCCAAGACTGAATCAGGAAGAAATAGAAAATATGAACAGACCAATCACAAGCACTGAAATTGGAACTGTGATTAAACATCTTCCAACAAACAAAAGTCCAGGACCAGATGGCTTCACAGGCGAATTCTATCAAACATTTAGAGAAGAGCTAACACCCATCCTTCTCAAACTTTCCAAAAAATTGTGGAGGAAGTAACACTCCCAAACTTATTCTATGAGGCCACCATCACCCTGATACCAAAAGCAGCCAAAGATACTACAAAAAAAGAAAATTACAGACCAATATCACTGATGAATATAGATGCAGAAATCAACCACAAAATACTAGCAAACAGAATCCAACAACACATTAAAAGGATCATACACCATGATCAAGTGGGATTTAACCCAGGGATGCAAGGATTCTTCAATATACGCAAATCAATCAATGTGATACACCATATTAACAAATTGAAGAATAAAAACCATATGATCATCTCAATAGATGCAGAATAAGCTTTTGATAAAATTCAACACCCATTTATGATAAAAACTCTCCAGAAAGTGGGCACAGAGAGAACCTATCTCAACATAATAAAGGCCATATATGACAAAACCCACAGCAAACATCATTCTCAATGGTGAAAAACTGAAACCATTTCGTCCAAGATCAGGAATAAGACAAGGATGTCCACTCTTGCTACTATTATTCAACATAGTTTTGGAAGTCCTAGCCACAGCAATCAAAGAAGAAAAAGAAATAAAAGGAATACAAATTGGAAAAGAAGTAAAACTGTCACTGTTTGCAGATGATGTAACACTATACATAGAGAATCCTAAAGATGCCACCAGAAAACTACTAGAGCTAATCAATGAATTTGGTAAAGTTGCAGGATACAAAATTAATGCACAGAAATCTCTTGCATTCCTATACACTAATGATGAAAAATCTGAAAGAGAAATTAAGGAAACACTCCCATTTACCATTGCAACAAAAAGAATAAAATACCTAGGAATAAACCTAACTGGGGAGACAAAAGACCTGTATGCAGAAAACTATAAAACACTGATGAAAGAGATTAAAGATGATACCAACAGATGGAGAGATATACCATGTTCTTGGATTGGAAGAATCAATATTGTGAAAATGACTCTACTACCCAAAGCAATCTACAGATTCAATGCAATCCCTATCAAATTACCAATGGCATTTTTTATGGAACTAAAACAAAAAATATTAAAATTTGTATGGAGACACAAAAGACCCCAAATAGCCAAAGCAGTCTTGAGGGGAAAAAACGGAGCTGGAGCAATCAGACTCCCTGACTTCAGACTATACTATAAAGCTACAGTAATCAAGACAATGCGGTACTGGCACAAAAACAGAAACATAGATCAATGGAACAAGATAGACATCCCAGAGATAAACCCACGCACCTATGGTCAACTAATCTATGACAAAGGAGCAAGGATATACAATGGAGAAAAGACAGTCTCTTTAATAAGTGGTGCTGGGAAAACTGGACAGCTACATGTAAAAGAATGAAATCAGAACAGTCCCTAACACCATACACAAAAATAATCTCAAAATGGATTACAGACCTAAATGTAAGACCAGACACTATAAAACTCTTAGAGGAAAACATAGGAAGAACACTCTTTGAAAAACACTCACAGCAAGATCTTTTTTCATCCACCTCCTAGAGTAATGGAAATAAAAACAAAAATAAACAAATGGGACCTAATGAAACTTCAAAGCTTTTGCACAGCAAACGACACCATAAACAAGACGAAAAGACAACCCTCAGAATGGAAGAAAATATTTGCCAACGAATCAACGAAGGATTAATCTTCAAAATACATAAATAGCTCATGCAGCTCAATATTAAAAAAACAAACAACCCAATCCAAAAATGGGCAGAAGAACTAAATAGACATTTCTGCAAAGAAGACATACAGATGGCCCAGAAGCACATGAAGAACTGCTCAACATCAATAATTATTAGAGAAATGCAAATCAAACTACAATGAGGTATCACCTCACACCAGTTAGAATGGGCATCATCCGAAAACCTACAAACAACAAATGCTGGAGAGGGTGTGAAAAAAAGGGAACCCTCTTGCACTGTTGGTGGGAATGACACAGCCACTAAGGAGAACAGTATGGAGGTTCCTTAAAAACCTAAAAATAGTGCTTCCCTGGTGGCACAGTGGTTGAGAGTCCGCCTGCCGATGCAGGGGACACGGGTTCGTGCCCCGGTCCGGGAAGATGCCACAGAGCGGCTGGGCCCGTGAGCCGTGGTCACTGAGCCTGTGCGTCCAGAGCCTGTGCTCCGCAACAGGAGAGGCCACAACAGTGAGAGGCCCGCGTACCACAAAAAAAAAAAAAAAAAAGAAAGAAAAAAGAAAAATCTAAAACTAGAATTACCATATGATCCAGAAATAGCACTATTGGCCATATACCCAGAGAAAACCATAATTCAAAAAGACACATGCACCCCAATGTTCATTGCAGCACTATTTACAATAGCCAGGTCATGGAAGCAACCTAAATGCCCATCAACACACAAATGGATAAAGAAGTTGTAGTACATATATACAATGGAATATTACTCAGCCATAAGAAGGAACGAAATTGGGTCATATGTTGAGACGTGGATGGATCTAGAGACTGTCATACAGAATGAAGTAAGTCAGAAGGAGAAAAACAAATATCGTATATTAACGCATATATGTGGAACCTAGAAAAATGGTACAGATTAACTGGTTTGCAGGGCAGAAATTGAGACACAGATGTAGAGGACAAATGTATGGACACCAAGCGGAGAAAGCCGTGAGGGGGGTGGAGGTGGTTGTGTGATGAATTGGGTGATTGGGATTGACATTTATACACTGATGTGTATAAAACTGATGACTAACAAGAACCTGCAGTATAAAATAATATATATTATTCAACTCAAAAAAAAAATAAATAAATACTACTTTGTAATAAAAGGAAAACGTTTTTCCTCGACCTGATCTAGTTCTTTCTCTAATTTCAGGAAAGTGAGTGAAAATGCAGTAGAACCCTGAATAAAAAAAAATAGAAAGTGCCTGCCACAAAAAGATGTTCAATAATTATTTGATGAATGAGTACATCAATGAATCTGCCTTGTTTTTTTTCATAGACAAAGACTAGACACCATATTGAGTTGGCATATATAACATACCCTACTTATACATCACTAGTTCTAGAAAGCCTTTCATACTTCCCAAGTGGGGGTTAACTGCTCTCAACAACACCCTGGAAGCAAAATACCAGTGTATAAAATGTTTAAATTCTGCCTGTCTTGTACATCATCCTAACAACAAACACAGTGCCTTGTGTATAAGAGGTACAAATATTTACTACTTGTATTTCAGTATACACATTACTATAGGATTACATATTTCCCTGCATTACTGCAAAGACTTACTTATTGTTGTAAAGATATCATACCTTCAGTAGCACTATACTAAGATGAAGGTAGCTATTTGTCTCCACGTTAAAGGCTGTAAAACTGTAAAATGAGTGAGAAGCGCTCACATTTGCACACAGACTCACACCCATCGAGCAAGGGTGTGAAACATGCAGAGATTACAGTACTAAGGTACATGTAGGCTCTGTCCAGCCCCAGAGCACAATGTTGTTCTTTCCTCTTTCTCTACATCGCAATGTGCTTCTGCTATGAGTATCTTTGACTCACTTTATTACTTTATCACCACACATTTCCTGCTATCTCTCTGCTTTTCTTTGTCATTCTATGACTTCACAATGTTTTCTCAATTTTTACAAGAAAAATTTTGCATTGCTGAAAGTGCAGTCTGCTTCTTCTAAAAATTATACAGAGATAAGGTGTTCTTCAGCTAGTTCCAGATTCTATACCTTTCAAAAAGTCAGAATTTCTAGACACATGGGACTTAACATGATAAGACAAAATGCCAATATCGTTGTTTTGTCAAAAGAAGAAAGCATAAGCCAAAAAATATATATGTTATATTTTTATGGCTCTTGAAATGTTACTATGCAATTTTTACTCGATCTAGCAAATGCTGCTGTATGAGGAGAAAATTATTTTCAACTTGCTGAGGTAGCAAGTTTCTTTTTATACCCCCTTTATGCTTGAGGCAGTCAAAGACAGGCAGTTAAAACTAGATTTATAGGTTATTCACCAAAAAAAATACTGCAAATAGCACCTTCGAACCTGAAAACTTGCACAGTTTAACAGAATACACAGTCTTTTTTGTGTATTAATGACACTTTACAATATCAACAGAAACAACCAGGTAATATGTAACGTATTTTGAGACAGACGGTCAACAACACTTATTACATTTGAACATTATAACTTCACAAACAACATAAACCAAAGATACAATAACAAATGCTCATTAAAAAAACAGGAAATATTTCAAAATGGAAAGATGTCTCCAATAAGCTCTCCCCAAAACCAAATATAAAGCAGCTGGTTTCTTCTAGTGTTCTTCAGCACAGTCTATTATTCTGTTTCACCTAAAAAGTGTCTTAATGTTTCTGATCCTTTCCAAAAGAGAGTACCAAGAATACATGTATAGCAAAGTGGTAATGATGAAGTATTTTATAATTCTAGAAAATAAAAGAATCCTGCACTTAGCACATAACCTTAGAAAGAACTACCAAAATTCTTTACAAATACACTTATGCCTAAGAGTTATGCTGGAATAATATGAGGGAACAAAACTTCTGATACCCTTTGCATAAACTCTTATGCATGACTATTACCAACAATATATTATATGAAGGTATAGTTATATTTATGATGCTACAAAGAGCGTTTCTCACTTGAAGATTGAACTCATTTACCAGCAATCTCCTGGGGAATTGGCGTGTTTCTCAGAAAAAAAAACAAACAAGATAAGTGCAGGGGTAGCTACACAACAGGAATCTGACTTTCTTGGTCTTGATGTGTTTTGGAGGAAGTTTCTAGGTGATGGGATGTAAAAAACAGCTCTCCATCTGTGGGCAGGTCAAAAGCTAAGAATCAGAAATCCCAGCAAAATATCCTGAAGTTGTCCCACCTCTCTGGAGCAGCTATCTCAAGGCAATATGTGGAATAGCAGGGCATGCTCCTCAACACAAGCGAACCATCACTTTATAATCTATGCTGCCATTGTGCATCTTCTTTTCTCCAGTTATCCCATAAACAAATATTCTCCTCTAGTAGTGTTTTGATAAAGACATTAATACTTGTAGCCTTTCTTAGTTGTTCAAAGGTGAAACCAAGGGAGTGAAGTTTGGTATACACTTGGGCCAGAGGATATCAGTATGGGGGTAGTACCAGTAATCAAGGAGAGATAACTCCAAAAGGGAAGGTGAAATTCAAGGGGGACAAGATAAGAAGACCTTTATGTTCACCCTCTCTTATCCCTCCAACTTCGCCCTACCCACCAAAAAAAAAAAAAGAAAAAAAACCCACCTCAAAGCACAACCAAGTTAAACTTCAGATGTTAGAAACCCAGGGTTTCTTAGAAAATATGTTCTTTCAGAATAAAATGGAAACACACTACTTCCAATGCTTCCTTATGGTTTCTTCAACTCAAAACTGCTGGGTAAGGCAAATACATGCAACAGAGTGCCTTACTTTTTCAGATATTCTTAGACTTCAAAAAATACAGAATTAAACAGATTTTTAGATAAGCCTAATCAGCAATTAGGTGAACCACCAAAAGGTAAAGGTTTCTTTGATTCCAACGGCATCACTCCTCAGTATAAGCACCTATCTTTCCCAAAGAGGAAAGGAAATTTACACATCACAAAAAATGCTTTAATCCAATTTTCAATTTTCAAATGTGTTATATTTGACAAACAATTTAAATTAAACATGGTCACCAGGACTCAGTGGAAATCAGTACTGAATCTTTATTCCAGACATTTGGGCTGTATTCATGGTTCTGCCGCTTGTATCTCTGAGCAAACTGTTGATACCAGTGTTTCAGCTTCCTTATTTGCACACTGAGGGAGTTAAGCTATACAATCACTAATTCTATTAAAAAAAAAACTTTTTCAAAATTAAACACAGTTGATTATGTTTCCTTAACATGTTTCTATTAAAAAAAAAAGTTCTGAAAGGCTTTAAAAAAAAATCCAAAAGGTTAATAGAAGTACAAAATTCACCCTTAAGGAAATCTCAAGAGAAAAGAAAAAAAAAAAGGCAAAGAGTGAAGTAAATCTGTTATGCAGACAAATCTAGAGTCAAATATCTTCTCTCAGTAGTTATTCCATGCATATAAGTAAGCATTACAAAGGACCAATGTACGATTTCCTGCAATATTTAAACATAATCACTATACTGGAAAAGTTTCTAGACTTTTCAGTTCAGATCAGCAAACCTAACACCTTCCGTGCTACTGGCTACTAAGGAAGAACATTACTGTAAAGTCAGCCAAGGTGGCTCCTATTGGGAGTTACATTTTAAAATATAGATTTTTATGGGGGTTATAATGAAGATTAAAGACTTAAAAGAAAAAACTGAGCTCAAAAAATAACATAAACTAGAATATAGATCAGTCTATACAGATCACCTGCACCCCATGAAGACCACATTTTCAGAAACATAAGCTTTTCAGCACTTAATATTTCCCTAACCTGCTATTTTAGGTGAAACTGACAAAACAGATAATAATAGTTTAAGTGCTTTAGCATCTATTACTTTTGAGGTCCTGCAAATAATTAAGTGAGTACTAAGTACTAAAAAAATGTTTTTGTCAGTGACAATAACAGAGAATCCCAAGAGTCAAAGGAAACTCAGGATGTCAGAACTGGAATGAGTTGGTCAAAGCTGCTCTATGGTCAAAAATTCTCCTTCCAGTACTCTTCTCTGCATACACCTTTGAGATTCTGTATGTTAACATAACAAATATCTACTTAAATATAAGATCTAATACAAGTCACGGATAAGACTGGGACATCCTCTTGTTTTCTTCCCAAGTCTAGTGGGTTCAAGACCCATCAGGAATTACTCCCAAACTTGTAGATATATTGTCTTGTTAGCCCCACAGGTTCCTCCTGCCTTTATGAGTCCCTGCCACACAAAAGGAGCACTCTAGAGTAAGAAACACGTAAACAGATAAACTGCAACACAAAGTGGCAAATGTCACAATATAACATTGCTGAGGGTTTATAACAAAATAACAAAGACAGGAAGAACATTAAGCTTGGGTAGAGACCCTGGTTAGAGAATTCTGACTGCAGGAGCATGTGCATCCAAGGTCCATTTCTATCAGACTTTATCAAGAATATACAAGGTAGGAGATAGGTTCAAGATGGCGGAGTAGAAGGACGTGCACTCACAACCTCTTGCGAGAGCACCGGAATCACAACTAACTGCTGAACAATCATTGACAGGAAAACACTGGAACTCAGGAAGAAAGATACCCCACATACAAAGACAAAGGAGAAGGCACAAGGAGACGGTAGGATGGTCACAATCACAAAAAAGTCAAATCCCATAACTGCTGGGTGGGTGACTCACAAACCGGAGAAAACTTATACCACAGAAGTCCACCCACTGGAGTGAAGGTTCTGAGCCCCACATCAGTCTTCCCAACCTGGGGGTCCGGCAACAGGAGGATAAATTCCTAGAGAATCAGACTTTGAAGGCTAGGGGGATTATTTCAGGACTTCGACAAGACGGGGGGAAAAAGAGACTCCACTCTTGCAGGGCACACACAAAGTAGTGTGTGCATCGGGACCCAGGTGAAGGAGCAGTGACCCCATAGGAGACTGAACCAGACCTACCTGCTAGAGTTGGAGGGTCTCCTGCAGAGGCAGGGGGTGGCTGTGGCTCACCGTGAGGACAAGGACACTGGCAGCAGAAGTTCTGGGAAGTACTCCTTGGCATGAGCCCTCCGAGAGTCCGCGTTAGCCCCATCAAAGAGCGGGGCAGGCTCCAGTGTTGGGTCGCCTCAGGCAAAACCACCAACAGGGAGGGAACCCAGCCCCACCCATCAGCAGACAAGCAGATTAAACTTTTACTGAGCTCTACCCACCACCAGTCCCTGCCATCAGGAAGCCTGCACAAGCCTCTTAGATAGCCTCATCCATCAGAGGGCAGACAGCAGAAGCAAGAAGAACTACAATCCTGCAGCCTGTGGAACAAAAACCACATTCACAGAAAGATAGACAAGATGAAAAAGGAGAGGACTATGTACCAGATGAAAGAACAAGATACAACCCCAGAAAAACAACTAAATAAGGTGGAGATAAGCAACCTTCCAGAAAAATAATTCAGAGTAATGATAAGTGAAGATGATCCAGGACCTCGGAAAAAGAATAGAGGCAAAGGTCAAGAAGATGCAAGAAATGTTTAACAAAGACCTAGAAAAGTTAAAGAACAAACAAAGATGGACAATACAACTGAAATGAAAAATACACTAGACGGAATCAATAGTAGAATAACTGAGGCAGAAAACGGGTAAGTGACCCGGAAGACAGAATGGTGGAATTCACTGCCACAGAACAGAATAAAGAAAAAAGAATGAAAAGAAATGAAGACACCCTAAGAGACCTCTGGGACAACATTAAACGCAACAACATTCACATTATAGGGGTCCCAGAAAGACGAGAGAGAGAGAAATGACCCAAGAAAATATTGAAAGAGATTATAGTCCAAAACTTCCCTAACATGGGAAAGGAAACAGCCACCCAAGTCCAGGAAGTGCAGAGTCCCAGGCAGGATAAAACCAAGGAGAAACATGCCGAGACACACAGTAATCAAACTGACAAAAATTAAAGACAAAGAAAAATTGAGAACAAAGAGGGAAAAACAACAAATAACATACAAGGAAACTCCCATAAGGTTAACAGCTGATTTCTCAGCAGAAACTCTACAAGCCAGAAGGGAGTAGCATGATATACTTAAGGTGATGAAAGGGTAGAAACTACAACCAAGATTACTCTATGTGGCAAGGATCTCATTCAGATCTGATGGAGAAACCAAAAGCATTACAGACAAGCAAAAGCTAAGAGAATTCAGCACCACCAAACCAGCTCTACAACAAATGCTAAAGGAACTTCTCTAAGTGGGAAACACAGAGAAGAAAAGGATCTACAAAACACAAACCCATAACAATTAAAAAACAGTAATAGGAACACACATATCAATAATCACCTTAAACATAAACGGATTAAATGCTCCAACCAAAAGACACAGGTTCGCTGAATGGGTACAAAAACAAGAACCATATATATGCTATCCACAAGAGACCCACTTCAGACCTACGGACACATACAGACTGAAAGTGAGGGGATGGAAAAAGATATACCATGCAAATGGAAATCAAAAGAAAGCTGCAGTAGCAATACTCATATCAGATAAAATAGACTTAAAAATAAAAAATGTTGCAAGAGACAAGGAAGAACACTACATAATTATCAACAGATCAATCCAGAAAGAAGATATAACAATTATAAATATATATGCACCCAACATAGGAGCAGCTCAATACATAAGGCAATTGCTAACAACTATAAAAGAAGAAATCGACAGTAACACAATAATAGTGGGGGACTGTAACACCTCACTTACACCAATGGACAGATCATCCAAACAGAAAACTAGTAAGGAAACACAAACTTTAAATGACACAATAGATCAGACAGATTTAATTGATATTTATAGGACATTCCATCCAAAAACAGCAGATTACACTTTCTTCTCAAGTGCACATGGAACATTCTCCAGGATAGATCACATCTTGGGTCACAAATCAAGCCTCAGTAAATTTAAGATACTTGAAATCATATCAAGCATCTTCTTTTCTGACCACAATGCTATGATATTAGAAATCAATTACAGGGTGAAAAAACGTAAAAAACAAAAACACATGGAGACTAAACAATGCGTTACTAAATAACCAAGAGATCACTGAAGAAATCAAACAGGAAATCAAAAAATACCTAGAGACAAATGACAACGAAAACCCAACGATCCAAAACCTATGAGATGCAGCAAAAGCAGATCTAAGATGTAAGTTTATAGCTATACAAGCCTACCTCAAGAAACAAGAAAAATTTAAAATAAGCAATCTAGCCTTACACCTAAAGGAACTAGAGAAAGAAGAACAAACAAAACCCAAAATTAGTAGAAGGAAAGAAATCATAAAGATCAGAGCAGAAATAAATGAAATAGAAACAAAGAAGACAATAGCAAAGATCAATAAAGCTGAAAGCTGGTTCTTTGAGAAGATAAACAAAATAGATAAACCATTAGCCAGATTCATCAAGAAAAAGAGGGAGGGGACTCAAATCAATAACATTAGAAATAAAAAAGGAGAAGTTACAATGGACACTGAGGAAATACAAAGCATCCTAAGAGACTACTACAAGCAACTCTTTTCCAATAAAATGGACAACCTGGAAGAAATGGACAAATTCTTAGAAATGCACAACCTGCCAAGACTGAATCAGGAAGAAATAGAAAATATGAACAGACCAATCACAAGCACTGAAATTGGAACTGTGATTAAACATCTTCCAACAAACAAAAGTCCAGGACCAGACGGCTTCACAGGTGAATTCTATCAAACGTTTAGAGGAAAGCTAAACCCATCCTTCTCAAACTCTTCCAAAAAACTGCAGAGGAAGGAACACTCCCAAACTCAATCTATGAGGCCACCCTCACCCTGATACCAAAACCAAAGATACTACAAAAAAAGAAAATTACAGACCAATATCACTGATGAATATAGATGCAAAAATCTTCCACAAAATACTAGCAAACAGAATCCAACAACACATTAAAAGGATCATACACCATGATCAAGTGGGATTTAACCCAGGGATGCAAGGATTCTTCAATATACGCAAATCAATCAATGTGATACACCATATTAACAAACTGAAGAATAAAAACCATATGATCATCTCAATAGATGCAGAAATTTTGACAAAATTCAACACCCATTTATGACCAAAAAACTCTCCAGAACGTGGGCATAGAGGGAACCTACCTCAACATAATAAAGGCCATGTGTGACAAACCCACCGCAAACAACATTCTCAATGGTGAAAAACTGAAACCATTTCACCTAAGATCAGGAACAAGACAAGGATGTCTACTCTTGCCACTCTTATTCAACATAGTTTTGGAAGTCCTAGCCATGGCAATTAGAGAAGAAAAAGAAATAAAAGGAATACAAATTGGAAGAGAAGAAGTAAAACTGTCACTGTCTGCAGATGACATGATACTATACATAGAGAATCCTAAAGATGCCACCAGAAAACTACTAGAGCTAATCAATGAATTTGGTAAAGTTGCAGGATACAAAATTAATGCACAGAAATCTCTTGCATTCTTATACACTAATGATGAAAAATATGAAAGAGAAATTAAGGAAACACTCCCATTTACCATTGTAACAAAAAGAATAAAATACCTAAGAATAAACCTACCTAGGGAGACAAAAGATCTGTATGCAGAAAACTATAAGACACTGATGAAAGAGATTAAAGATGATACCAACAGATGGAGAGATATACCATGTTCTTGGATTGGAAGAATCAATACTGTGAAAATGACTATACTACCCAAAGCAATCTACAGATTCATTGCAATCCCTATCAAATTTCCAATGGCATTTTTTACAGAACTAGAACAAAAAATCTTAAAATTTGTATGGAGACACAAATGACCCTGAATAGCCAAAGCAGTCTTATGGGAAAAAAACAGAGCTGGAGGAATGAGACTCCCTTACTTCAGACTACTACAAAACCCACAGTAATCAAGACCCTATGTTACTGGCAGAAAAACTGAAATATAAATCAATGGAACAGGACAGAAAGCCCAGAGACAAACTCACGCACCTATGGTCAACTAATCTATGACAAAGGAGGCAAGGATATACAATGGAGAAAAGACAGTCTCTTCAATAAGTGGTGCTAGGAAAACTGAACAGCTACATGTAAAAGAATGAAATCAGAACACTCCCTAACACCATACACAAAAATAAACTCAAAATGGATTACAGAACTAAATGGACACTATACAGTGTTCAACATAAATCACAGCAAGATATTTTTTGATCCACCTCCTAGAGTAATGGAAATAAAAACAAAAATAAACAAATGGGACCTAATGAAACTTCAAAGCTTTTGCAAAGTAAAGGAAACTACAAACAAGATGAAAAGACAACCCTCAGAATGGCAGAAAATATTTGCAAAGGGATCAATGGACAAAGGATTAATCTCCAAAACATATAAACAGCACCTGCACCTCAATATTAAAAAAACAAACAACCCAATCCAAAAATGGGAAGAAAACTTAAATAGACATTTCTCCAAAGAAAACACACAGATGGCCAAGAGGCACATGAAAAACTGCTCAACATCACTAATTATTAGAGAAATGCAAATCAAAACTACAATGAGGTATCACCTCACACCAGTTAGAATGGGCATCATCAGAAAATCTACAAACAACAAATGCTGGAGAGGGTGTGAAGAAAAGGGAACCCTCTTGCACTGTTAGTGGGAATGTAAATTGATACAGCCACTATGGAGAACAGTATGGAGGTTCCTGAAAAAACTAAAAATAGAATTACCATATGACCCAGCAACCCCACTCCTTGGCATATACCCAGAGAAAAGCATAATTCAAAAAGACACATGCGCCCCAATGTTTATTGCAGCACTATTTACAATAGCCAGGTCATGGAAGCAATCTAAATGCCCATCGACAGATGAATGGATAAAGATGTGGTACATATATACAATGGAATATTACTCAGCCATTAAAAGGAACGAAACTGGGTCATTTGCGGAGACGTGGATGGATCTAGAGACTGTCATACAGAATGAAGTAAGTCAAAAAGATAAAAACAAACATCGTATATAAACACATATATGTGGAACCTAGAAAAATGGCACAGATGGACCAGTTTGCAGGACAGAAATAGAGACACAAATGTAGAGAACAAACATATGGACACCAAGGGGGTAAAGTGGCAGGGGCGGGGGTGCGGTGGTGGGATGAATTGGGAGATTGGGATTGACATATGTACACTAATATGTATAAAATGGATAACTAATAAGAACCTGCTGTATAAAAAAATAAAATTCAAAAATCCAGATTACAGATATACAGAAACATAAGATGCAGTTTACCCACCCTTAAGGATCTTAGAGTCCAAAAAACAATTTAGTATGTGTTTGGAATCAAAATATTGAGACTGGCCTTTCTAACACAGGTGGGATCATGTTGGAAAGCAGTAAAAGACTGTAAACGAATTCATACAACTAATTTGAAGAACTAAGGGTTAATCAAACGAAGAATGGGGAAAAACTCAAAAAGAGTGATCCGAGATTTTTCAGGATAGCGTTGTGAGGTAAACAAACTGAATGTAGAAATTCCAGTTAGAAGAACAATAATAAAACTGAAAAAGGTGAGTTTTTAACGCTGCAGTTTGTTATGTCAATGGTGTTCTAAGCAAAAACTGTCAGAACAGTAACAGTTAAAAGCAAAAACTGTCAGAACAGTAACAGTTAAAAGCACCAGAGCTGGAACCAGCCCCTCTGTGCTCACCATTCAACTCCACCACTTTCCAGTTATGTCATTTTTTTTGGAAAGTTACTTAACAATTTTGTGCCTCAATCTCTTCACCTGTAAAATGAGGTGCCAGTAGAGCCAGGCACAGCGTCTTCAAAACACAAGTGTTACAGCCCTCTAATCAAAAATTTCATTCACAAAATCAAATCCATTCTTTAGGCACTTGTAGGCTCCATAACCTGGCCACAAACTTTTAAGGTCTTAATCTTCACTGGACCCCCTTCTACTTCGAGGAACCATAGGGATCTAATATCAATTCTGCAAACCAATAAGCACTTTCCTACCTCTGTGCCTCATCTCCAGCGGCTCTGTATCTACAAAGCCTTTTCCTCACCATCTCCCAAAGCCCACTTCTCCAGGAAATTAACTCTCCTTCCTCTCCAATTCCATACCACATTTGCCTGCACCTCTGTACAGTTTACCACAATTTCCCGTTTTTGTGTTTGTTGTTTTAATGCCTCCTTCCCCTCTTTTCGCTAAGATAGTGAACTTCCAGAGAGCAGGGGCAAATCTTTTTCAACCTCCTTCCCACCCTTCATCCCAGACTGTGCCCATGCAGGCCTGTTAAAGCGTTAGTAAATTAAACTGGATGTTTACAACCCTAATGGCCGAAGTTGCAGAAACTGCTTAATTCGCATAATTTTTTTTTATTGTTTTCAGATCCTAAAATCTTGACATGTCTTTAAAAATCCGAACACCGTCATCTTTTCAAGAAAACTTCTACAGAGCATCCACACGAGTTAATATGGTCATTCTCAGCTTCAGAAGTTGTGTGTGTGCCGCAGAGGGCGGCTTTCCCCCGCTCCGTCCTGTACTTTGTAATAAGGAGGACGGAGAGGCGGCCCGGCAACAGCCCGGGCTGTGCTGTGCCCTCAACTTCCCGCGGGCCCGCGGGCTCCGGCCGTGCACGTCCCTCTCCGCCGCACTCCGTTCTCCAGCCCTCGCCTCCTCTCGTCCAGCCGCGGCAACAACCCCCGGAGCGGCGCGGTGGCGCTGAGGGTCCGCCCGCGCGGCTCGGCTCGGGCCTGCGTCGCCGCCCGCCCCGCCGCCCTGCCCGCGGCCCCCGGCCTCTCCCCGGCGCGCCGCCCGCCTCCCGGGGCCCAGGCCGCGCCGCCACGCCGAGGGGAGCTGGGGGACTCGTTGGGCTCCGCGTGGCGCCGGGGGCGGAGCCGGCCCGGAGGGCCCGGGGAGAGGCCGGGGGCGGGCGGCGGCCTCCGCCTACCCCGACACGCACCCCACCGCCCCAACCCCAACCCTACTCCGGCCCGGCCCGCGCCCGCGGCCGATTATACTCGCCACTTACCAACCCGCCTGGGACAACACCGCGCCGGGGACCTCGGCCATGGTAGCTGCTTAGGCCGGGGGTGGTGGGGGGCTCGGGTGGGGGTGGGGAGAAGGCCTGCTGCTTGAGACCAAAAAAAAAAAAAAGAAAAGAAAAAGAAAAAAGAAAAGAAAAGAAAAAAACTCCTCTGGTCGGCTCTGCAACTGGGCATGCTCAGTGCGCCCGGCGCTTCCGCGTGCGGGTTCCGCTAGCCGCGTTTTCCAAGCGGCCGCAGGGGCCGGCCTGGCGTGAGGCTGCGAGGTTGTGGCGCGCCGACAGCGGCGATTCGCCTAGGACAGGCCGGGTCCTGCAGGTCGGGGCCAGTTTGTCGGTAAGGAGCACGGCACGGCCTCTCCGCCGAAGGCGGTTGCTTTTCGTTCGGGGTCACTTTTCTGAGTTGCACACCGTGGAAACTAGTGGGGCGGTTCTTTGTACAGCAGAAAGTAAAACACCGTTTCCAGCGCCCACAGGCGGCCACCTCCGAGAGGGCAGGACAGCGCTAGAGCTGAAACGCTCGGGCGGTGGCGGAAAAGCGCTTCCAGTTAAGCGCTAATAAGGCCACATTTCGTACAGGGAAAGTCAAAGTAAGGGTGTTCCCAGTCCACTCCACACAGGAGAAAAGTTTACTTTCTTATTAAGATTCGCTCCATTTGCTCCCTTTTTCGATCTGCCCGGATACAAAGAAAAGAAATATAATCGGATTTTTTCGACTCCCCACAGCTAAATCGGACTGTCCAACTCCCACACTGCAATAAAAATGAATGGGTCAACCCAGGGAAAACCTGCGCTTAAGGGATATGGGGAAATCGGGTAGTTCTGTCGGTGCTTGTTTTTCCTGTCGTTCTCCCACTGGGCCCATCCAGGTCCCGGCACGGCCCTCTGATATTGGCACGGGCACTGCCAGGCCCAGTTCCCACCCGCCGCTTGCCGGTGCCCTTCTTTGGCTCTCCCGGGGACTGAAGCGTAGGGGCGGCTCTCGAGTGGGCATGCGCGGCGGCGCCGCAAGCCGCGCAGGAGACACTCCAACGCGATTGGGCGGCCGAGACTCACGCCAGCCAATCGGAGGAACAGGCGGAAGGGGAGCTGGGCCCGGGAGACGCTCACTGAGAGTTTGCTCCACCCTCCCCGGTTTTCCAGTCTTGTGGCTCCTGGGGGGAAACATTCTATCGAGTGGCTCTGGTCCCACGTGGCAAGTCATTTGGGGAGACTGTTAAAACCTTCAACCCTATGGCGAGGGCTGCCTCATCAACGTGGACTTAGAGCAGAGACTGCGGAATTGGGCAGAGCCGCTCCTGGGACTGCGGAGGAAACTGACAGTTAAGGAAGAGGATAATTACACTGGGTGGAGTTAAATTCCTTAATGCAAAATTTTTTCACGATGCTTTGCTTAGCTGTGATGCTACTGAAATGTGTGTCCAAGCACGTTGCTTAGATCCTGATTTTAATGAAACATGTTTCCAAGCACTTTTAGAATCAGAAATAACTATATCCTTGTCCCTACATTTTGCAGTAGTATAGAGTGTTTAGTCCGTAGATATACTACATGTGTATTTCAATTTACAGGCACCATTCAAAATATCCAGGAGTCAGGAAAAGATTTACCATTCTGAAGCTAAATAAATGACTCAAAATTAAATTGCTAATAATTTTTATTGGTTGTAGAATTTTCTCTTACCAATTGAATTTTTCAACTAGTGTAACTTGTTAACTATGAAAGTAATATGCTGTCCCAGGGTTTCCCTGGTGGCGCAGTGGTTGAGAGTACGCCTGCCGATGCAGGGTACACGGGTTCGTGCCCCGGTTTGGGAAGATCCCACATGCCGCGGAGCGGCTGGGCCCGTGAGCCATGGCCGCTGAGCCTGCGCGTCCGGAGCCTGTGCTCCGCAATGGGAGAGGCCACAACAGTGAAAGGCCCGCGTACCGCAAAAAAAAAAAAAAAAAAATGTCCCAATCATCAGAATTCTTTGCTGGTTAAATGTGAAGGCTTTACACATTTGGTCTCATATGCAGTGTGTACAATAAGAATTTACCATTGTGTGGTACTTAAAATAACTTTCATAAAATGCTCCACAAAACACTAAATTTCCTTACTTCAAGAAATGCTTTAAAGAATGGGTCGAAGATTCGGAGGAATTTGGGATAATATGAGCATCAAAAAGAATAATTACAATAGCTGAATTTTTAAAAAAGGATAAAGAAAATGCAAGAATTCAGAGTGCCAGTAAAAATAAATAAAAGGAGGGGGGATGAAACTTTTCTTTCAAAGAAATACCAGAGAATAAATGTAGAACAAATAATAGAATTAGAAAATCACCATATTCCAAGTCAATCTCAATTGATTCAGTCAGAGTCCATCAGAGGATGCTAAAAGGCATTGGGTGAAAGATTGTAGGAGTATAGAATCTTCACATGGTCTCAAAGTATCAAGCCATAACTTACTTCTTACAAAAGGGAAAAACATACCTTTACTTTAAAGAAAAATAATCATTGCCTTAAATAAGTGATCAAGGCTAGAATCACTAATGGCACAATCTGATATTATGTGCTTAGTGATATAATGCAATTAGAAATACACGTCATCTGAGAAATATTCTTTCCAAAATTGTTTAACCTGAATTTAAGCAAGCTTCTAGACAGTAGTTCACAACCAGGAAGTGGATCCCGAACCCACCCCCATCTCCTGGGCACATTTGGCATGTGTGGAGACATTTTGGTTGTCACAACCTGGTGGGAGGGGGATTCTGTTAAACACCCTGCAATGAACAAGATAGCCACCTGATCCAAGATGTCAGGAGTGCCAAGGCTAAGATATGTAGGAGATGTTGGAACAAGTAAAACATAAGGAAACAGGCAAATAAATCTAGAATGTGGCATCTTCTACCAGAAACCTGGCCTGGGCTGTTCAAATGAGCCAATTCAACTAAAAAAAAAAAAAAAAAAAAAAATTATTCCAGATTAAAGAGAGTAAAGAGACATGACAACAACATGCAACCCTGGATTTAAAAAGAATAAGGAGAAGGAAAAGGAGGAGAGATTTTTGTGGCCAAAAGCACAAATTTAAATGGACTAGATATCAGATAGTACAATGGAATTATAATTTTCTTAGATGTGATAATATTGTCCTTAATGTTAGAAATTTTATGTCAAACATTTATGGCTGAAGAGTTGTGTCTACAACTTACTATTATATATATGTATGTATATATATATACATATATGTGAAAGAGAGGGAGAAGGCAAATGTGGCAGAATGTTTAAAATGGGTGAATCTGATTGGATGGTTGGGTGCTCATTATATATTTTTTAAAATTTTTATCTAAGTTTGAAACTTTTCAAAATAAAAATTTAAGGAAAAAAGCATGGATTATACTAATTTCTTTCACATCAAAAATTTTAAATTGGAATTATGTTCTGTATTGATAAGTTGGTGCCATGGGATATGGTAGGAACTGACTAGACAAAAAATTATATTTCCATTTTTAATAGATGAATCATTGATTTACAGAAAATATAAAGTCTACAATGAACTGAAAGCTGGGGGAGAGCCTAAGGATGACAAAAGAGCTTTGTTAGGTACAAGAGGACAAAAAGTGGAGTTAAATGTATTGGAGTCAATGGTATAAATTAACAGAAGAGAGACTGCAAATCCATTCAACTATGTTTTGCCCCTTTCATTTCATTCAGTTTCGTTTCAGAAACTTCAGGAAAAGTTTCTCAGATTGAAAATGATAGAAGACCATGGATGAGGAGGTAAAAACCATAATTAAAAAAGTGGTATTATAAGAGTAACTAGTCCCTCGGAGGCACATTAAATCTTTTGACCTTAAGCCATTTACAACCCAGAGAATACTAAAATAACCTGTGAATAACTTAGATGAGCCAATGCCAGGGAGGTTTGAAGAACTGCTGAGCTTTTCAGGAAATGTGCTAGAAACCTGTAAACAGGAAAAAACTATTTTCAGTTTTAAGAAAGGGAAGAGAGTCTTTTCAACAAATGGTGCTGGGAAAACTGGGTATTCACATGCAAAATAATAAAGTCGGACCCTTTTAACATCATACATAAAAATTAATTCAAAACTGATTATAGATTTAAATGCAGGGCTAAAAATATAATACTCCTAAAAGAAAATGTAAAAGCAAATCTTCATGACCATGGGTTAGGCAATAGATATGACATCCAAAACACAATTGAAAAAAAGAAAAATTAGATAAGTCAGACTTCATCAAAATTTAAAACTTTTGTGACTTGAAGATCATCAAGACAGTGAAAAGACAATTTACAGAAAGGGAGAAAATAGGGGTTTGTATCAAGAATATATAAAGACTCTTATAATTCAATAATAAAAAGACAACTCAGTTAAAAATAGGCAATGCATTTTAACAGATATTTCTCCAAAGGAGACATACAAATGGCCAATAAGTAAATGAAAAGGTACTCAACATCATTAGTCACTAGGGAAATACAAATCAAAAGCACATGAGATACTTCACACCCACTAGAATGGCTATGGTTAAAAAGATGATGGACAATGACAAGTGTTGGTGAGGACATGGAGAAATTTGAACCTTCGTACATTGCCAGTGGGAATGTAAAATCATGTAACCACTTTGGAAAGCAGTTTGGCAGGTCTCAAAAAGTTAACTTAATGAGTTTTCATATGACTCAGCAACTCATATATACTTCTAGGTATGTATACCCAAGAGAAATGGAAACATGTCCACACAAAAACTTGTACGTGGATGTTCATAGCATTATTCATATTAGCCAATAAGTGGAAAAAATAATCAAAGTGTCCATCAACTCATGAAAAGATCAATAAAAGGAGTGGAGTTCCACAAACTAAAGACCAAGGAATTTGCTGTTAACCCATTTGTCATGTTTCTAGAATTCATGATTTAGGAAATGATTTAGTAGGCAGAGGATTGAAATAGCTGACCTCTAAAGATTGTTTGACTCATAGAATTCTATGAAAAAATGAACTTATTTCCTTTAAAAAAAAAAAAAGTTTCTTAACTACTGAGTATAAGAAATAGGTGGCCATCAAGAGAGTCTGGGTTATGCCATGACAAACAACCACAAAATATTAGTGATTTGTGATCAAAACATGTTTATTTTTCTTTCATGTTATATGTCTAATGTGGATGTCTGGAGAGTGGGGAGAAAGGCCTTGATCATTCTCACTCCAAGCACTAACCATCTGGAACATTGCTGATTGAAGAAGTAGGAGAAAAGAAGACTCTGGAGGATCTCACACTGGAAATTAAATGCTCTGCCAGGACTGGATATATGACAACACAGGAAGTCAAACACCAGGATCCAGAACTATTCAGTGAGCAAGATTAATGGCTGTGGTAGTCAATGTGGTGCAGTAACACCACAAAAAAAAAAACAAAAACAAAATCCGGAAGATAAACAAAATATCTATCAAAAGGGAAATATTTAAATAAGTTATAGTGGGTACGATTGTAGACATTACCAAAAAAAAAAAAAAAAGAAAAAAAATTTAACAGATCACTATGAACTAAGATATATTAGTGAGATACATATGCGGAGTAAAAAAAATAAAAACAAGTTTTAATGTGATGAATTACTATAATCATTAAGAAAAAGGCAAAATTCCAATAGAGAAATGGGCAAAGTATATGTATAGTCAATATAGAAAAATAAAATCTAAGCATTCAGTAAATATGTGAAAATGTTTAACCACATCTATAAGCACAAAATGACAATTAAAACAATGGGATAGGGCTTCCCTGGTGGCGCAGTGGTTGGGAGTCTGCCTGCCGATGCAGGGGACACGGGTTCATGCCACGGTTGGGGAAGATCCCACATGCCGCGGAGAAGTTAGGCCTGTGTGCCATGGCCGCTCAGCCTGCAGGTCCGGTCCGGAGCCTGTGCTCCGCAGCGGGAGAGGCCACAACAGGCAGAAGCCCGCGTACCGGGCTAATAACCACACTGGCTAGTGGCTACGTACTGGACAGCATAGATATATTTATGTTTGGATGTATAGGTGCACACAAATGTATTGTAGAAGGATGAAAATACATTTGAAGGATACCCAACAAACTCAGAATACTGGTTGAAGTGGGGAAGAAAGGGAATACATCTGAGGGAAGTTGCCAGAGAGGAATTTTGCTTTGTTGGTAAGGTTTATTCCTTTAAAAGGAATAGAAGCAATTATGGCAATATGTTAGTTACTGTTCCTTGAGTAGTAAAAATATGGATTTTTAAAAATTATTATTTACACTTTTGGTTGCATTTTAAATATATCAAAAAAGCAAGTTGTAACACTGTTGTTTTACATGATACTTTAAAATAATATATGTAATACACTTTCATTTTCTACAGTATATTGTTTTATGTTGTTAATATAATGAACATATAATCAGTATAAAAATAACAAGGAAGAAAAAAACAAAAGGGAAAGGAGGGCAAATAAAAAGACTATAATAGTGACCTTAGAAATTTGAAATGTGGAAGAAAATAGACTTGTCCTTGTCAATCCCAGATGATAGTCCTAAGGACTATCCTAAAGACTATAGTCCTATAGTCCTAAGTCCTAAAGAAAAGATTTCAGCTTAATTTAATAAAGAATCTTAATCTAGAGGCAGTCCAACAAGGAAACAGGTAGTCTTAGAACAGGGTGAGTTCCCCAGAGTTAGACGATTCAGGCTTCCGTTAGATGATTAATTGGTACGAACATTACAGAAAAGAATCCAAGCAGTTAGACTGGTTCAGTGGATCACAAAGCATTTTCTAAGGAGCCCTAGTGGCTCCACTTGGTGCCTGGAACCACAGTATGTGGCAAGGAAAAGGGGCAGCAAGCTGGAGTCTAAGCCCCTAAGCCCCCTCAAAGCAGAACAGCACTTCTTTAATCTGCTTTAATTTGAATAAAGGATTCAACAAATAAAAAGAAGGTTTAGGAACCATGAGACTACATGAGTAAGCCATTCATTCATTCAACAGGGATTTTTTGAGCCCACACTATGAGCCAACTACTGTGCCAGGCACTGCAGGTGAGATTAGCAGTCATGAGCCCTGCCTTTGAGGTTTATAGTCTATCTGAGAATAAAAACATTAAATTAATTATATGCAGTTACTTAGTTACAATTGTAGCAAGTGCTATGAAGATATCAAACCAAACCTGAGATCTTATGTGTAATATTATGAATCCATGTTTTCATTATTAAAATGACTAATTTTTAAGGAATTTGATTTTGTGCTATGTATTTTATGTGTGTCCTTGAATGTAACTGTTGATTGTCTATTTATGCAAATATCCTTTAACAAAAATTTACTTAGGGGCTAAGCGTGGGGAGATACAGTGATTAAGAAAATGGAATCTGTCCTCGTAGAGTTTTCTTTCTAACTGTTTAGGGGAGAAACAATTTGTTTTACTTAGTAAGTTGAATATTTTAGGTGATCACTGTGGGTTTTGTCAGTTATTAAAAAATAATACAATTATTTTGTATTATATGAGCATTATTAGACACAAATACAGCAACATGAGTTGTAAGTGAAGAAAAAGATTGAAAGGGCATATGCATGAATGTTACTAGTATAGCCCTCTAGGTGGTTATAGGAGGAGGATTTTATGTCCTTTTTAAATATGTACATATTTTCCAATACAGTGTTACTTTTATAAGAACCAGTAAGTATATGGCAGAGTGAACTTATATGGCATCTTTTATTCTATGGAATCTTAGAGTTTCACATATACGTGCAATACTGTTGGTAGCTGTATCAATTTGAAGATTCTTCTATCTACCCTTGTTAAGGATTTTATCATCTAATACATTGCAACACTTCTTATGACATATATTTTATATTTCTGATTATGCTATTTCTCTTTGTTATGGGTATCATGAATTATATTTATATATTTGAAATACTATTTTTCTAGTTTAATACTTTACTTGATCTAGGTATTCTACATAACCTTTTTATGTAATCATTTCCTATAAGTCACTGAGTACTTCAAATACCTTATATTTCACTAAACATTTCCATAGCAGTATTAATGTAGTTTTGATATACCACTGAAAGTGCAGAACATGCAATAGGAGTTGTCTTAGGGCTCTTTGGTTTCAATAACACCTAAGGGAAAGTAGAATGTATGTATAAAGACAGAGGGGATTCTATTCAACCCATGAGCAGAGAAGTAGCAGACCTTAAGAAGGACTGAAAGCAATAGCTGAAAGCCACTGTATTCCCAGGCAAAATTTTGTCTCTACATCTCTGCTGTTCCATGCATAACTTCTTTCTTTCTTTTTCCTTACTTCCTAATTTGCATGACAGCATATGTCCTTAACTCCTGAGTTTACATATTACAGTTCCAGGCCCCAGAGAGATTAACTCTCACTCTTGACCCCAAAGGGAAATTTCACTAAAAGCACTCTGGCATGCCATGGCATGGCATGGCATGGGTAAGAAGCCCACCACAAGTTCAACCAAGATGGTCAGATGATGGGGTCATGTTTCACACAGAACTGCTAGAGGATTACTACATGCAAGAAGCAGGTAACTAAGGGGATATTTACCCAAGCAGACACTCCAAAAGATATCTACCACAGCTGTATTCCTTCTAACTGTATAGAAATCAATGTTTTGTCATGTATTATATTTTAAATTACCCAAAGAAACTTCCATTTAAAAGAATGCTAGTTGCACCCACTTATAAAATAAATCACCACAATTTTAATGTATCTTCTGGATAACTTTCAGTTTTCCAATAATCACTCATTTAAATAAAAATCATTGGCAGTCACTTTCCAACAACTTTTCAACATGAGCAAGTTTCATAAGTATGTTAAAGAGGAATTAGCCTGTTTTGCTTTCATATCACAAAATTAGATTGCACATATTTTAGTTATTTCATTTAATGCACTTCAAGTACTAAATGTTGCCAAATTCCTTAGAGCCATTGAACTTACCTTTTAAACTATTTAGGAAAGACACCATATGTATTTTATGTTCACAGCGTGATCTGATACAGTCCACAGGATGATATGTTTTTAAAGAGAAGTGAAAATGCTCTCCAAAAAGTCTTTGTAGTCTTTCAGTGTCTGATGATAAATCCTCCCTTTAGAATGGCCAGTTAAGTAATGAAATTCAATGTAAAAAGTATTTTATCTACATTTCTTTACAGACTATTTCTTCCAGCATTCACTTTTCTTGAAGTATTGGGAAGTTTTGACCAAATATATATATTTGAATCTTGTTGATGAGTAGTTTTCAGTTAAATTAGTAAATGATAGAGCCAAGATTCCATAGTATTCTGACTCCAAAACACATGCAGTTAGGCCTCACACTCATAAACTGGAAAGTGGTGGGATCCTTGACAAGGGGAGGAGGATGAAACGGATGTGCTGACTTCAGTCATTTCTAATCTAAAGTGACAAGATGTGCCAAATATCAAGTAGTAATTGGGCTGTAAACAGCTGAAGGGCAGATTTGGAGATACTGATTTTTGGAGTCATCTTCTTACAACAGATTGTTAAAGCCTTATAAATGACCAGGCTTCTGAGGAATAATGTATAAACTGAGAAGAGGCTCAAAGATTGAACCTAAGGAAAAATCACAGTAAAAGGTAGGAGAAAGAGGAAGTAGCAGAGAAATAGAGGAGCTATTAGTAAGTCACATTGCTAGAAGGACTATGATGCTAGGAGGACAAACAATATGGATGGATTTTTAAAACAAAGGAACTGAAGTCAGAATGGATTTGCTTGACAACCAACCTGTAGACAATGCCTTAATAAAACAATAGAAATATATCTATAGTCCCTTCCTTAGCACATCCTGTACATTTTTACCTTATGAGCATTATCATTTCATTGTCCTTACAACAAAATTTATTGACTGTGCTAAATGTTTGCTTAAATACAAATGAGAAAACAGGACTATAGTAGTAAAATTACCTTTCCATGATAGCTGTGCCATTAAATGACAAAGCTGGGATTTACATCCATGTCTATCCAGCACTCAGACCACCCTCTTAACCAATACACCATTCCCAAAATATGGGACAAGTGGAGATGGAGAACATTTCTAGATTTCTATCATGAAATTTCTGTTTCTATCATAAACATCTCTATCATGTTTGTGAACATGATATTAAATAACATTAACTTAGTAAATATTTATTAAACCAATCATGTAGAGGAAAGTTATACCCCTTCCCAATTCTCTTTCAGTTTGTCTCATGGCCTCAAAGAGGAGGTATCAGTTTGGAGCAAGTGTTTCTAACATCCCTCTAACACTTGCCAACCTCCATTTTTAACAAAAAAGATAGCAGGCCTTAAGGTCAAAATCTTCTGTAGATGACAACTTCTAACTATAATAACATTGCTTTGTTTTCTTTGTGTTTATTTTTTATAGTTTCTGTTTATGGCAAATTATTTGGCTTTTCTATTTATAGTAGTGGGTAAAGTTTCCTGTCTAAATACACGTAAGATTTTTAACAGTGGCTCTGTTCAAAAACTTATATTAAGCAAACAAAAATACTGGAAGCATGTGGATATGGCAGAATTTTGAGGGTGGCATGTAAATGACTAAAATTAGGAAAAACTACATTGTGTTAAACATCTTCCCCCGCTCTGTGAAATCCTTAATCATAACCTTGGTGCCAGCGATCAGTCACTTATTTTCCTCCCTACATTCCTGTCACTCTTTCTGTAGCACTGATCCAAGCAATGCCTTCCATGTGATTATCCTGTTCATATGGTAGATTTTTTCTTTTTCTTCTTTTTTCTTTCCTTTTACTTTTTTTTTAACCCTTGCAAAGTATAAAACAATAAATGGGACAACCAGATTGAAGAGGTTTTGGATCTCTAAATTTCAGCAACAAAAAAGCATATAATGATACTTTCAAATAGACGCTTCAGTAAATGTTTTTGAAAAGGGTAGTAAATGGAGTAATTTTATAAAACTGCTTGACTCAGAGTGAATGGAAGAGAAGGTAGCAGTTCATTTTTTTAGACATAAGTTATCAAAATCATTCCTCCAAATATCCTTCAAAATTCTAAGAAGTCAAATAAAATTATTGCTAATTAAATGATAATTATAGATAGTTTATTAGTGTGATCCAAATTTTCAAGGACCTTATCTGCCAGCAGGTTCAAATGCATCTACATTAGCATTTCTACACCAATTTTACTATCACTCTTCACAACATAACTACAGGGGACTTAACGCATTACTTATTGCCACCGCAGCAAATAACAAATTCTAGTTTTGCAAAGACTCCTCAGGAGCTGCGTTAACACTTGGGCAGCAACATTCCTCCACTGTCTTCTGTTCTAGCCTCTTGTTTCCTCCACTGGCTCAAAACCCACTAGGGGAAAGTACTTGGATATTATAATCATCTCATGACCTCTCTTTTTCTCTGTTTCTCTGCCTAGGAGATTGTTTATTACTGACCCAAAACCAGCAGAACCTCAACATGCCAGACCACAATGTGTTCCCACCACCACGTCCTCTGCGTAAAGTGGGGACTACCCCTCTCCAAATCCTGGTTGCACTTGGGACACCTGGGACCCAGAGAAGCTCTGCTTACTCAGTGGGTCTTACACTTTCCTTTTGAAACAGCAGTTGCTTCAGCCCTCAGATTCCCTAAAGCTCAAACAAGAAACTGCACAGAACAGGGTTGAGGAAAAGACACTGCACTGTCCCCTCCGCTCTGTTGTCTTGCTGAAACCCCGTACTTCTCGCTCATGCAAGTAGATGTCAGGGAGGTCATGAGTCAGCCTGTTTATCAGACACATCTACACTTTTTTAACCCCAGCTGGGAAACATTCTCCTCCAATATTAGTTTCAATAATCTAGTTTTCTCGTATATAAGAATTGTATTTTTTTATACAGATGGATAGTTTTAAATACATTAAGCCCATTTTTCTAATCAGTGGACAAACAGACAAATTTTATGGGATATTTATATGATAAATTACTATAGAATTGAGATTCAACAATCCTGGGTTAAACTCCTAACACTAGAATAACCAGTTGAATGGCCCCACTCAGATAATTTATTTCTCTGGGACTCTTTTTTCTTTAGAGGGTTTGATTTCCAAATAATTGGATTTTAAAGTCCTGCAGACCCTCCTAATTCCTATGATTTCAAGTGTAATTTTATTATTTCAGATTATTGATAGGTTGGCAAATTGTTTTTTCAAAGATGGCTGCACCAATATATACACATGCCATATGCTCTTCTTACAGTGTGGCACTCACATGCCTCCACTGACACGTGGAATTGATACTTCCTCCTTTTGAGTCCCTGTAACTTCCTTGACCATTCAAATGTAGCAGAAGTAAGGCTGCTTGATTTCTGAGACTAGATCATAAAAGGCAAAAACAAGTTCAGTGTAGTATCTCCCCCTCTCTCAGTATCTCCCTATCTATCTTACGTACCCTTACACCCCAACCATCATATTGTGAAGAAACTCAGGCCACACAGAGAGGGCACGTGTAGGTGTTCTGGCCAACAGCCCTAGTTAGACCCTCCTTCAGTAATGCCCAGCAACTTCCAGACATATGAGTGAATAAGCCTTCACATGATTCAGCCTTCAGGCCTTGGCTCTTCCAGCTGAGGCCTCAGACATCATGGAGAAGAGAACAGTTGAGCCTATGGTATCATGTCTGATTTCTGCTTCCTGACCCACAGGAACTGAAATAGGAGGGAAGGGGGCAGGGCACAACCTTTAAAAGAATGACATAGCCATTAGGATAAACATAAACTGGTTAGAACCAACTAGGCCCAAGATGGTGGAAGATTCGACATCCAGGAAACTTTGAGCCTCATTAGATGCTCACTGTAATGCACTACCATGCTAAATGATACACCCACAGGGGCCATGACAGTTCCAAGGCTAATCATAAAAAGGCCAAAAAGTGGGCAGGGCCCAAATCCTAGAAATCTCCTCCCCTTCTCCAAAATAGTTGGAATAATCCTCCCACTTATTAGCCTATGGAATTACCCAGCCCATAAAAACTAACCACGCCAAGGTTTGGGGCCTCTCGCTTTCTGAGATGGCTCACATGCTGTCTGTGGAGTGTGTTTCTCCCATGGCCACTCTCACTTTCCAAGACGACCATATGCCCTGGGGCCACACTTGCCTTTTGAGACTGTCCGCATTCTGTCTATCGAATGTGTATCTCTCTAAATAAATCCACTTCTTGCCTAGCACTTTGTCTCTCACTGAATTCTTTCTGCGATGAGACATAAAGAACCTGAGCTTCAGTTAAGTCCTGACACCAGGTGAGCAATTTGGACTAAAGGACAGTAGGTTCAAGTCCCAGCCCATGGGTTCAAGTTCCATCTGAGTTTTCACTGGGTTCAAATCCCATCGGAGTTGTGTGGTTTCAGAACTTTAAGAGAAAATAGGTGATTATTATTATTTTAAGCCATTAAGTTTTGGAGTAGTCTTTGAGGCAGCCAAAGTAACCAGAACCTGGGATGTGAGACACTAACATGTATGGATTGCCTACTGTGTGACAGGAACTCATTTGCATCATTTCCTCTAGTCTGCACCATGACTCAATATTTGCTTTTATGCTATATTATTGGACATACCTGTGATTTATTTTATGCTAAGTTTTTGTCAGTAAAGCAACCCCCAGATATAACATTGTCCCTTGGGAAAAATAAGACTTTAAGATGTTCCATTTCCTAGTGCTATTCCCGGAAATGCCCTGTGCCACCTGATTCTTACAAAGGAAAACCTACTGTGAGGTAATGAAAACTCATTTCAGGGTTAATGCTCAGAGAGAATGTTTTGATGTCTTAAAAAAAAGATTTTTAAATGATTAAAATTGAACTCTAAACTGCCTTCCATCTCTAAGGTTTAATTCCTTAAAATTATCAATATATTTATTTTTGGGGTGCCACTTAAAAAGAGGAATTTTAGTTTTATAAAATATTTCTTCTTCTACCTCTTCTTTCACAATAACTAATATCCATTTTTCTTAAGCTTTGCTGAATCTAAGAAGTATAAGGGGAAAAGTGGTCAAATGAGATAGAAATATTCTCATTTATAATCTTTTAAAAATATGTTTTATACCAAATCCTGATTTTTTACAGAAATGCAGCTGGGCTTATAGCTAGTGTTTGAAGAAGATACCTATTTCCCCCACTCAATCTCTACTATGAAAAAATAAAAATAGTAATATAATAATACAGTAAAATTATATGTATACACACATAGATATTGATATATATATTTAATTTTATGCATTCATTATGATTGGTGCTAATTAGTCTCAGACACAATATTATTATTTTTAATAAATATCTTAAATATTTATTACAAATATCATCATTATTATTATTGAAATACTTGGGGCAGAAATTCAACCCATGTGGAGTTCAAAGCAGCAATTCAAACTGCTTTGTTTTATCGGTCATCAACAAATGGAACAGATGCAGTGTTTTGTTGACAGATAATAGTAAGTGGTACATTGGATCTTGCGCTAGTAACACTTGTGAATATTAAAGTCATAAATAATTCAATCCTTTGTAGTGTCAGTGTATGACCTCAAAATAACCGTGTTCAATCTGAAGCTACTGGTAATGGCCCAAAGTTCAGTAAGGCCAAATCATAGCCTGCCATATATAGTAACACACTGTAATATAGAGTTTCAACAAAGAAAATACAGTTAGCATAATAATGAGGCATTAGCTGAAATGCACACGAAGTTGTTGACCTGAAACAAAAAATCTACAGAAAGGATGTCTTCTGAAGGATGCTGACAAAGTAATTAAAATAACTAGAGAAATAGACCTAGCTTAAAACTTAGCAAGTCATAAGTACTGTCGTAGTCACTTAACCTTTAGCTTATGCTCCCTGATCCTTACAGACTATTTTAATATTCAATTATTCAATAGAGTAAATTCAGAGTATTGTCATATTTAATTCCAATGCTCCTGCCACAAGCACCTCTACCCCAATGCCAAACTTCGCATGATTTACATAATGTGCAATGTCTTTTCCTCTTTAGCGGCTCTTTACTTACAATGCTCTTAGCCTTGAATACCCTTCTTTTCCTTTGTGTCTCAGATTTCACATCTGTGAACCCTCACTGGATTTACCCAGATACAACTGCTGCCTCCTGTCTCTGTGCTCACATGCCATTTTGTATATCCATTTTCTCCAGTTCTTACTGTAACACATTGATATCATTTGTGTACACATCCACCCATTTCTCCCTTCACATTGTGAAGTGCTTAAAGGCAGGCACTTTAATTCATCCTTTTCCTACCCAGCTAGTCACAGAGCTTGGTGGTCAACAGTATGGACTTGGAAGTTATACATCCAAGTTTGAATTCTGGCTCTACCTTTCATTAGCAGTGTGTTCCTGGAAGAGCTACTTAGCTTCTGACCCTCATTATCTCCTAATGGACCACACTAACAGGAATCCTTGAAAGATTAAATGAATTAAAACACACATACACAGAGTACTCAATAAACATTGGGTTACTGAATGTAATAAATGTTTGCTGTCATCTGATTAACTTGAAATGTTTACTCTAGGTTAGATCAGACTAATGGACTGAAATTAGTTTACAGATACCATTTGTCTTCTCTGGATTAAAAGAACTGTATGCACTTATGAATGTTACCCAACAAATTTCCAACACATCATGGGCAATAATACAAAGAATCCATGGAGATATTATTTGACTCAATACCTTAACCTCTTCCAGAACACCCTCAAAACCACAAAATGATCATCATCATCATCATCATAGTTATCAACTTATACCAAATTCACTCCCCACAGTCTTTTCTTATTAATAAAGAGGTACATTTAAATTAATTTGGTAAAATTTAAATATAAAAATATTTTTCTATTATAGAAAATATTATTTTATTATATATGAAATATTCAAAATATATCAACTATTTAATATCTTTAGAAATAGTGACTAGTGGTAAAGAAGTAGGAACCATGAAGGAATAGTTTTTTGTGTGTTTTCTTATATAATAGCACTGGCACCATGCTTAGCCTTATACTAAAAAATGCGGAAGTCATTATTCCAGAATATGCGTCTACAGGCTCACAGGAAACATGATCACACAGTAAAAGCCACAATCAAGTTTGTGACCTGTTCGGTGCAGGAGAGCAAGTGAACTCTGCCTTGAATCTAATCATGCTCCTGCTACAGGGCCAGGAGCTTGAAACATTTTGCATTTTTCAATTTCAAACTCACCTTAGAGTGAATTTAATCTGGATAACTGACTGGATCTAATCTTATTCATGGCCCTGGACAGTAATAATAGTGGGCTGCCAACTGCTCAAGCTATAGTCCTGAACAGGAGAGTGGCTGAATGAGGTGGAAATGTCTATGTAGGGCAGAGAAGTCAGAAGTCCTTCTCAGGGGAACTGGAGAGTGTAAGGAAATAGAGCAAAAATGAACCTTTCTCTCCCATCCGTGCCAACATTTTCTCGCATAGGGACTGAAGACACTGTTTTCGCCTCCACATGAAAAAGCGAAGTAACACCAAATACAGAGCCTACTACTTAAAAACAGCTTGGAAGAGGTAGGAGGTAAGAACAGAGCTGAATAATAATACTGTTCAACATTTCCCTCCATTATCACTGCTCTTCATTTCTTCTTGTACTTAAGCTCTTTTCAGAAATGTCAAGCAAATAGCCAGTATGGTATTACTTCGAAATGCACACTCTATCTACAAATAGTGAGGGGGTTTGATCCTTATTATATATAAACTGTTAAGGCCTTTAAAATTCAAGGCTCTTAGAAAAACCTAAGTAAATTAATTCATTCTCAAATTTAGACCTCCCAGCAAATGATAGCTTAAAAATTGATATTCTGACTTTAACAAAATAAAATGAGATTTCCCAGTAAGTATTAATAGGCAGAATTAAATGTAATGAATAAAAATGTAAATAGATTAGTATTGCTTTGAATTTATATCATTTTTGTCAACTATACCTCAAACTATTAAGTATATTTTTTGTTCTTGTTGCAGCATTGTATAGGTAATCTTTTAATCTTCATTTTAGTAATGAAAAAATTTTATACATATATGTGTGTATATATATATATACATATGTATATATATATATTTACATATATATATATATATGAAGTTAGGTAGCTGTCTTTTGGTAATTTTAATGGTGAATGCATTAAATGGAGAACTCAGGGATCCTGAGCAATTCAAGTCAATAAATATATTAGCTGTCACAAATTCTTAACCCTAACCCTAGCTAAGAGCCTTGTTATACTAGTGACTAATTGAAAAAAAGTAGGGTTGTTTTTTTTTAATTCATCTTTGTACCATCTGTAGGTGCCATCAAGTGGCAATAAGTTAGGACTCACTAGACTTGTTACAGGAATGTAGAAACACACCTTTCTCATCAAAGAATATGCATTCAGGGACATATAGTCAAAACTTCACAGAGCTATAAATAATCTTCAAAGCTCTTCTTTCCCAGCAACACCCTGACAAAGACTTACTTTCTCCCGTTCCTCTCATCCCATTCTCACTTAAACCCATTCCATTTTGCCCCCATTACTCCATTAAAATTGCTCTTGTCAAAGTTATCACAGACCTCCATATTGCCAAATGCAGCGCTCAGTCTTTCTTTCTCACCCTTTTTGACCTATCACCGTTGACATTTAGCACATTGATTTATCAGCCTTGACCCTGAACACAGTTGAGCACCTCTTCTTCCCTGGTACACATTCTTCACTCGGCTTGCAGGATACTACACTCTTGATTTTTCTCCTACAAGAAAAACAAAGAACTTCATAGCAATTGAACCATTTGAAAGATAAAAAAAAGTATCTATGCTCAGAGAGGCAGCCTTTGCCAATCTCCTATAATCTGAAATGCCTGAGGGTCTACTGCTCTGAAGGTTTGAAATATTATAAAAACAAAGTTCTCCGCACCAAACTAGAGAAATGCAAACAAAGCAGGAGATGGGAAAACTAACATGAGAAGAAATTGGCATTTAAAAAAAGTCTGATGCTCAGGTCCTTCCCTAGCATCTCTTGTCATATATTCTCTTCCTGCAAAAGGGAATAATCATTGTAATTGCAAATATTCAGTGGGCTTGCAGCTTGGGGGCTAAAAGCTGCTTAGTTATTGCCTATTCACTTGCAGACCATATGTTCACTGTGCTGTGAGACAAAGGACTAGATAAAGGTCTTGACACTGAGATCTGGGCAAATAAAGAAGAAACTGAAGGTGGTTGCTAAGAAATACAAATCCCTGCTCAGATTCTAAGTTGAATGACTGATTTAACAAGATTAAACAGATTTGGTGATTAACCCATGGAATTGCAGACTCAGAGTCAACTAAATTTTTAGATTGCATTGCTAGAGAAATCTCAAATTTAGTAAAGAAAGGTGGTGATTGCTTAATTCCTAAGTCCTAAAAGGTGGTGATTGCTTAATTCCTAAGTCCTAAGTAATCCTTAGACCTCCTCTCAGTGATTTCCTGATAAATGGTAAAACTGGCTGCAGGGAAGGGGACCTTGATTCATAGCATTTGCTGATTTCTGTAGTATAAATACTCCCACCATGGCCATTTCAAGTTGCCAATATATGTCACTGGATTCAGAGTTGGCAAGAGATATACACAATTAGCTCTCACACCCCTGCCTTCTTTGCACCAACAGAAAGTCGGCTGCTACAGACATAACTTCACCAGAAGGGGACTTGTCCTTAATGGTCATTATCTATGGAGGATACTAGACTAGGGAGGTCCTTCCAGAGAGAGAGCTAGCAGATTGTATATGACCAAGGATTTTCTTTTACTCCCCAAGCAAAAGTCCATATTGGTCCTTACCTGAAGGATGTGATATATACTACTGAATCAGTGACCAGCCTTGGTTGTCTCGTATGCTATCCCCTTCTCTACATGAATTCTAAATTGAAATTAGGCTATTTTAATCTACAATTGCATTTTGAGTTAATTGGAACTACTTAGGTTTTGCATTTATCCACTGGTTCTCAGATCATGAGAATTATATCAAGATCTATTTAAAAACATGCATTATCCAGATATCTTAAATTTAGAGTTAGATGCAGTAACTGGACCAAACTCTCAGTTGTCTCCCTTTGGGAAGGACAGGAGTGTCATTATGTGCCAAGCTAACACATGTTTGGAAATTTATATTTGTGGAGAAAGATGAGTATTCGAGCTGAGTTACCAAAAGGTAGACGCCACTTGATTTTCTCCATCTAACAGTCATTCTCCCTCTTTTGTTAACAGTGTTATATTTGGATTTCTTTTGGGTGCCCATTTCTCTTCATTCTCATCCATGCAGTGTGGCATAATTTTACCTTTTGTTCCAGGGAAAAGTATGTGACTCAGGCCCTTCCAAATAGACTTCTGCTTTCCTCTAGAGAATAATTTGATCTACCATGAGAATGTGACCCCAGTTGGTCCAGTGAGAATGAAGTCTATCACTTTTGCTGAGTTACTAACAAGAGGTATTTTCCCTTATCTTCTGGACTTGAATCTTGGGAGATATAAGCCTGGAGATCCAGAAGCCACTATTCAGTGACTTAAAATGATACCCCATAATGAATGGCATGGTTGAAAGAGATAAATTGATTTATTTTAGCCACTAGATCAAGCCAAACCTGAAGAAATTGTTACATGGGCCAATAAGTTATTTAACCAGTTTGAATAGGATTTTTTTACCTCTTAAAACTGTTTCAAGTACATATTTCTCTTAGCTAATTTCAAATTAAAGAGAAAAATTTTACACTAAATTATATATATATTTTTTATACTTAAGTTTTCTCAGATTCCCCTAGCCACAATCTTCTTCTTTAATTAAATGGAATACTGTAATTGTAATTGCAATTGCAAATATTCAGTGGGCTTGCAGCTTGGGGGCTAAAAGCTGCTTAGTTATTGCCTATTCACTTGCAGACCATATGGTCACTTGCAGACCAACTGCAAGTGACCAACCAAATGTTGGTCACTTGCAGACCAACATTTCAAAAAAAAAGTCAAATCACATTTAGGAAAGATAGAATACTGATTACTTGATTCCCTATCTGCTACCATTTCAAAAACTCCAAAAAAAAATAATGCATAAAGCAAAATTTGCATATTTATGTTTATTGAATTAAGCTGAAGAATTGAGATTTCTATAGTTGCTAGTTTCTGTGATATCACGGCAGCCCTGTCATCTATGGTCAAAAATCTGTTGCCATCAAGATCTTGTCTCTGCCATGTTCCATTCAATTTTATTGACCCTCAGACCTGTCAGATTTCTTGTCGCTACAAAAATCAAGAAAATAAATATCAATAGCTTATATAATTAAATAATTTATATTATTATAATAGGAGAAGAACATGCTCTAGTAAAAGATCCCTTTTTGCCATGGCACATAGAAATATTTTGGAACAACTTGACATTTTGGTGTCCCTCAAACCAAAATTGTAGTGAAACTCCCACTTTGCCAAATTGTTGCAACAATTGTAGTGACTTCTTTTAAAGGCATAAGTTAAACAAAGTGTGTCTTGAAAGAGCATGAAATTTTGATTATGACAAAGCTTTACATAAGGTAATTAAGTATCATCTGTTACAGGTAAATTATAATCCATACATAAATTAATACATCTGTTTCTTATATTTAATGATCTATAACATAAAATATATTTGATCTTTCAATGAACAAAGATGTTACATTTTTCTTTTTCTTAAACAATGAGTTTCTTTAACATTTCATCTTCCCATTCTCATACTCATAAGGAATTTTTTGTTCCCTCTAACACATGAGGGTCAGATTAATTCTCAGATTTTCTCTTGAACTATCAGAACTCAATTGGTAGTCTCAGAAAGACATCTGTTTGAATAGAAGAAATTAGTCACCAACTTTGTATATTAAGGAAACTTAATGTAGGCACTGAATGAAATGCAGAAATCCAGGGAACATTTGTTCTTAGTCTGCTGTGCTAGGGCTAGACCAATACCCACTCAGAGCTCGGAGGGCACTTTTCAGAGCATAGATAAAATTAAGTAAAATGCTACATCTAGTCCTCTAGCTTCAAGTTCCTTCCCCATGAGATAGAAGTTGATTTACTGTGCCCAGTTTGTAAAATTTTCTAAAGAAGGATATTTTAATCTCAATCAGTTAAAACCACTGTCTCCTTCTATTCTGCATTGGAATTCTACATATTGGGGATTTGCCTAAGGGGAACTGAGTTGGGGGTACATTTAGTTTGGGTTTGGAGACATGTATTTATGTAGTTTGTGGGCACTTCCCTGGATAGCTGTTATTGCTGGCTGTCCCAGTGTGGAATGACTTCCCGGAATCTTACTTCATCCCACTGTGCAGACCCACCCAGCATCATAATACAAGAATATCAATTACAAATTGGTTAATGAGTGCTATCAGATCAGTCACTGCTTAAGAGATCTTGAAATGCCTTGAAATCCAATAACTCATGTATAAAAGAAACTTGGTAGAGGATTTTCCAAATTTAGCAACAATATTAAAATTGTATATGGATGTGATCTACAGGAGTTGTGAAGCTGAAACTTTTCTAAATTTTTAATAAGAATAAACAAATTTAAGTTAACTATGCTAGAGGAAAGTCTGAATTATTTTTCTATTCTCTAGATAAAAAACTATATTCTGAAACTATTGTCGTATGAAGAGATCATTAATGAGTATGCTGCTAAAAAGTGTAGGGAAAAAAGTATTACAGAGATGTATCAGGAAGTCCATCAATTAAAATAATTTTGTTAATTTTCTGGATTTTGTGATTTTTTGGTATTTCAGGCTTTTGAAATTTGTAACTTGCTGCAATTTCTACTATCTTTCTAAATAATAATCACTTTATTACCAAATTTTATATTCACTACTTTGTATTCTTTTTCTTAAAGAAATCCCCCTCCCCAAATTGCATAAGCTTCAGGATACACAGAACATGGATCCACATATACCTTCAAAATAAATATCAATACAATTCTATCTATTTGAGTGCAAAGTAAGAAATTTTATTATCCAGGAGTTTCCAAATATCTGGATGATTTGCTGTATTTTTAAAAATTTCTCATCAGGATGACTATCTCCTCAGATAGTCATAATCAATGAATGACATTTCAGAATTAGAATGTGATTTACAGCCTCTGCCAGTTCTCCAGGCTATGAAATCTCATTTGTTTGAGGGTTCAATCCCACTCAAAATTAAAGAAAGTTTTAAATAACTCTGGTTATCATGGAAAATAATGTTCTGGCTCTTTGCTTCCTTATCATATAGTTCTTCTCATCTAAACACAGTAAGTTCTTCCTTTACATTTTTATTCAATATGTTTTGGCTAAGAATAAAACAGTCGCTATCAACTTCTCACCAGTTCCTGAACATCCCTAAGTTGAAATTATTTTAGAGTAGTTATTCATGGGGCTTGCAAGTTGAAATGAAAAAGCAATGAAAATCAATTTCATTATAAGCTTTGAAGTAAAGGGATGTTACATCAAAAAACTTGACTGGTTGGTAGGTGGTATTTACTTATTTCATTCTGGAATGCTATAGAACAGCAGCTTTTAAACCACTGAAAAACCCAGCTGGTGATTTTCTGAAATGCATTCCCTGTACATAATCAGGGAAGTCTCAGCTTGACTAGGTGTTTGCACAGAATTCACTGAAAAGAATACATCGGTATTATTTCATGGCAGTGACTTCACTTATAACATTATGCACTTTCCTTCTCAGAGTGGATGCTTCAGTTAACGATCCTGTTCCATAGCAGGTTGGATATTTTCCCTGGTGAGTATCAAAACAGCGAGACTAACAAACAGTTCTCAAAACCCTGCGGACAGTTCAAAAATCAACGTTTGCAGTATTTAATGGGCCAGAAGCCTAAGGTTTAAAGCCATGCATACACAAGCAATGTGAAGTAGAGAATAGCAATTGACACTCAGAAATTTTAATAGCCCCAAGAGTTACTAACTTCTATGGGAAACCAGAGTTCTTCCCAAACCCCTTGAAAAGAGTCAAGGGCAAAATGGAGTCCCAAGTACACACAATTTAGGTTTTGATATCAGGAGAGGACAATTTGGTGGAAATTGCAAAGGCACAGTCAATAGAATTCAAATGAGACCATCATCCTGCCTTCCTATGCCACTGAGCTGGCTTTCTACATTCTCTTCCCCCCACTGTGATGAATACATCAAGGTAAAGCCTGAGAGTATTTCCTGTATGGGAATCCTACCCTACCCCAATTTAAACAGTGTAGTCCTTTGTGGGTGCTGGGATATCCAAAAGCAAACAGAGGGCTGTTTACCAGCAGAATCCTTATTGAGGATGCCCTAACTTTGTAAGGTCTAGTGGACAGCAGGGTGGGACCAGGAAGAGGAGACAGGCAAGCTCCTCTCCAGTCCTTAAAGACAGGGCTCTTGTTTTCTCTGCCAAGCTTCACAGGGAAAATTTCAGGTGCTTAGGGTCAATCAAAGAAGACCTAGGAGCAAGCCTCCAAACTACCTCTGGTGTAATCTGAAGGAATTCTCATGGATCTCATGTCCAACTACTTCACCAAGCACGTGGTCAGATAGGAGTTTTGACTAAAACCCAGGCATCAGACTTGCATATTACAGTGGCTGTGGGCATCTGGCAGATAACATGACTGATCCAGTCAGCCCAGGCCTAAGGAAAGTAAAGCATGAGTGCCCTGATACAGCATCAGTGCCACCCACCTTTAAGGTCGGGGGACAGGACGAAGTTGGGGAGCTGCCCCTCTACTCCAGGGGATTGCTGCCAGCCATCCTGATTTTTCAAGAGAAATTGGAAATCTGGATTTTCTTGTGAAATCTCCTGATTTTTTAAGTTTTGTCAATTAACTGAAACTTTTTAAAAAACATGCTGGCTGATACCATGCAGGTCAAGCAAAAAATAGCTGTAAACTGGATGTTGTTTATGGGCCACCAATTTGTAGTCTCTGCCAGGTGTTTACCATATATGGGATCTTCATGTCCCCATGACTCTGTGTGGCAGTAAGTTGTTGTTTCAGGAATCAGAAGATCTGGGGTTCCTATCTCTTTATATGAGATGGTGGGACTAATACTACCTACTTAATAACAATAGATTCTAAAAACAAAATGGAGAGATTCAAATTCCAAGTAATATAATTATTATATTGCATTGAATTGGGATTGGAATTGGAATTGAAGGTGATAATTTTGCTCTCATTTTCATCTCAAAAGCTGGGAGACAAAATCCAATAGAGAGCTATAAAATACTTAGGTTGTAATTGCCTCATGTGGATGAGACTTTGAGGATAAGTTTTTATGTAGGATAAATTACTCAATACTCTGATTTTTAGAATAGGTAATGTTAGTACCCAGAAAAAAGTAAATTACTTTAGATTTGGAAGTAAGAATACGAAGTTCTATCTATAGAAAATCTGAAAGTGTACCACTATTATATGAGCTATTATAACACGATTCAACTCAGGAAAACCCAAAAAAACTATTGTACCTTTACGACATGTTACAAATATAATGAAACAAGTGCACTTATTATGGAGAAAACATGGATTAATTTAATGGAAATAAGCCACAGGCTCTTTGCAGATAATTTAAAAATAACTCACTGGAAGCTCAAGAAAATGTGTGACGTGAATTAAAAAGACCAGATTTCTGGAAGAAAAAAATTCGTCATGGTTGATTGCAATGTCTAAAATAATGCAATATCAAAGATGCTGTCACAGAAAGGAATAGAGCATTTCTTTAAAAATATAAAGATTTCTCACGGGAAGATCAGGTGAAAATAAAATTATGAGAGGAAAAATTATCCAAGGCTAACCGTGAATTAATATCTCAGTGATGTATAGAAGAACACACACCACAAGAGTACCAGTAAAATGGGAAATCTGAATAAAAATTGATGGATTGCTTCATGTTAACATGTTAATATCCCGGTTGTAATATTGTACTATTGTTTTGCAAGATGTTACCATCAGGGAAACTGGATAAAGTGTACATGGGATCTCTGCATATTATTTCTTACAACTGTTTGTGAATCTACAACTATCTAAAAGTAAAATTTTTAATTTCAAAACACTAATAAAATTGTAAAATATCAATGACAAGTTGTTAAAATATTGAAAGATAGGAATCTTGCTAGAGAGGCACTTAATAACCAGTGTGATACATGTACAGAGGAGAATAGAGAGAGAATAAGTTAGTTGTTTGCTTCAATCAGAGAAAAGACTTAAGGGAAGTTCTCATTTCCATGGTGTCTTTGAAAAAGAAAGGTAGCAGGTACTATATCAAATATTGGCAACCACATGTACTAGCCTCAACTTAGTAGTGAGTTCTGGTAGTTCAAGACTCTGGAAGGTGTCGCTGTCAGCTATTAGCCACCATGAGCCCGAGGACAGGCACACTGCTCTATTATCTTTGTATACCTATTGCCTTTGAGAGTACCTGGCACATAATAAGCATTCAATAAATGCTTATTTTTCTATAGAAAGAAAGAAGAAAGAAAGAAAGGAAGGAAGGAAGGAAGGAAGGAAGGAAGGAAGGAAGGAAGGAAGGAAGGAAGGAAGGAAGGAAGGAAGGAAGAAGGAAGGAAGAAGGAAGGAAGGGGAGAGAGAGAGAAGTGGAGAGGGAGAGAGGAAGAGAAAGAAAGAGAGAAAGAAAGACAGGAAGAGAGAGAGAAAGAAAGAAAGAAAGAAAGAAAGAAAGAAAGAAAGAAAGAAAGAAAGAAAGAAAGAAAGAAAGAAAGAAAGAAAGAAAGGAAGAAAGAAAGAAAGGAAGAAAGAAAGGAAGGGGAAGGGAGGGAGGAAGGGAGGAAGGAAGGAAGGAAGGCAGGAAGGCAGGATGAGGGAGTAAAGGCCTGAGGATTAGTGAAATGCCAGAGCAAACATTCCTCAAGAGGCAATATAATTCATAATTAAGAGGATGGGCACTGGACTTGGACTAACTGGCTTCAAATCCTGGCTCTGTTCCTAACTAGCTGGGGGGTTACGCAAACTCTTTAATCCTTGGATACTCACCCTTGAGCTGAGGATGATGAAATAACACCATCAACTTCACAGGTTTGGGAAAACTCAGAAAAGTTTAATGCAGCAAGAGTGCACAGCACAGAGCCTAGGACACAATAAATGCTCAGTGAACATTAGCTGCTACTCTCCTTAAGGAAGAGCCCAGTGCTAGCTTTGAGCATTACAGGACAGTAATCCTTCCATACTCAGTAAATTAGTTAACAGTGGAATAACAGTAATGAATAGCAACTAAGATAAATAGAGCAAATGCAAGAAGATAATCCTTGTGCATCTGCTGGAGTTCTTCATGAAGACAATTGTTTACTAAATACCTAGTAAATGCCAGATGCCTTATGAAGTGTTTAACTTAACTCTAACAATAACCCTAAGAGGTAGGTATTATTATTATGCCCAGTTTACACATGAAGAAAGCAAAACCAGAGAGTTCAACTAGTTAGTCAGCTAACAAAGTCAATCAACCTGAAATTGGGAAAGCCAAACTTTAAGCTGAGGGACTGCCTTGAGAGCCCACTCCTTTGGAGGATAAAGAAAATTAAAGTGTGATCAAGGATCTAAATACCAAAGGACATACTGTAGATTATCAGGCAGTACATACTTTTTTAGATAGTAAACAATAAAAACTGTGGAAAGAGGGTCTCAGGTATTAATAGAAATTATTTTTAATGGCTGTCTAACTAGTATAGAAACAGTCTTATAAATAAAATATATGTATGGATTAACTTCCTAATGGCTCAATGATTCTAGAGAGAAGCAACTAAAATGATCAAGTAATTTCTGGAAAAATAAACAGAAAACTAGTGACTTGGCTGCCTCTGACAGAATCTGAGTGACTGGGAGGCAGAGAGGGTCAGAGATTTACTCTTCATTATATACCATTTAGACTTTTCTAATTTTTTTTTTGCCATGTATGTATTACATTTCTTAAAAAAAAAAAAATGAACAGGGCTTGAAGAGTATGTTTGGGTATCCAGTTTGATACTATAAAATGCTAAAATCTCAATCAAATTATCTCTGTGTAGTTACTGGATTAGATAGACCTTGGCTTCAAACAAATATGGCATTTATGGTTTTTAAGCTTGAATTTTATTAATTACTATATTAACTTTAGACTTCACATAATCTCATTACTAAATATCTTAATATTTTTATTTCTATGCAACTTCAGTCTTTTAGTTAATATTAAAGTCTAATTAACCTTTTAGAATCTGGTCCCAATTTTATATATTTCTTTGCTTGTCTGGTATAGCAGTAATGAATTTTGTGGTAGACTGAAGGATGTCCCAAGAATGTCTATGTCCTAATCCTCAGAAAGTTTTAACTTGTTTACCAAGAATTTTTGTGTGTTACCTTGTTCAGCAAAAGGGACTTTGCAGATGTGATTAAGTTAAGGACATTAAGGTGAAAGATTGTCCTGGATTATCTGGGTGGACCCAGTATAATCACACAGGTAGTTATATAAAGAAGACAAGATAGTCAGAGAAGGAGATGTGAGACAAAAACATAGGTAAGAGTGATGCAGCCACAAGCCACAGAATACAGGCAATCTCTAGAAGCTGCAAAAGGCAAGGAACAGATTTTCCCCTAGAGCGTCCAGAAGGAATGCAACCTTGTTGAAACCTTGATTTTAGCTCTGTGAGACTCATTTCAGACTTCTGACCACAAGAACTGTAGGATAATAAATCTGTGTTATTTTAAGCTCCTAAATTTGTGGTGACTTGTCACAGTAGCAATAGGAAACTAGTACAAATGCTTTGTTTCTAGTTCTTTTAAAACTGTAAATCAGTGAAGAGATATATGGATAATTGTAAAATCTAAAGACAATACAACACAATAAATAAAAATTTTGCTATAAACAAGAGGTTTATCCACAAAATTCAAGGTTATTATAACAGGAAGAAACAATCAACAAAATTAATTATATCAACAACAAATTTGTAAACACTAAATGTTTATCTTAGAAGTGAAAACTCATTATTACAATTAACTTTGATTAAACAGATATTTACTGACTTAAGCTAGGTGCCAATAAAGGCCTGAGGCCCAGGTGAGCTGATCCAGATCTACACGGCTGAGTGGAGAGCAAGAGCAGAACGTATATGAATGGGTCAGCCATGAGGCCGTGAAGGATGAGGGGGTGTTTCTGGAGGCAGAGCACGGAGGGTGGCCAGGATGCAACAGAGTGCACAGTGGAGCGAACCTGTGTGTAAGGCGAGAGCCTGCACCCACACATGTGGGTGAGGATGGAGTCTTTAGGATTTTCCCAAACACCTAGAATGGCCACAGTGATTTACCCTGTTCAATTCATGGCTTTATCCTTTAGCTGTAACTCAGTAATCTACAGAAGGCAAGTAGACTTTTCCCATTAAGATCTACAGTATAAGAATAATTGATCTCCACAATGACCATAATGTCCATACAACAGTAAGTACATGGGAATCAGAACATGGTTTTATAAAAGAATAAAATAATCCTGACAGTTTCTTTAACTTTTTGTGTCCCTTTGTTCCCTCCTTCCCCTGTCATTTGTTCTTGAGCCCAATAGACAGACTGTGAAACATTTATATGAACCTATTTGACACATCTTAGTTTTAACTCTCTTTACCAAGACTTTTTGTAAATATAAGCCATAAGTGTTCCAAACATTGTATTCAGTTCAGAGCAATTTACTGGTAATTACTCAGACATATCTTCTCTTAGAAATTAAAAATGGAAAGAAGGGAGTGTTGCTAGGTAGAATTACAATTCATTGGTAAAACAATTAACATTTGTAAGGTGCAAACACAGAGTTAAATTTCATATAGACTAATCATTTCTATTTCACTGTTTTGACTTTTCAAACAAATTTACCTAACTTTTAAAACAAAATTGAAAAAGTCAGCAGCCTTAACTCATTTCAAAGCAGGTTAGGGCTTCCTGGTGGCGCAGTGGTTAAGAATCCGCCTGTCAGTGCAGGGGACACAGGTTCGAGCCCTGGTCTGGGAAAATCCCACATACCACGGAGCAACTAAGCCCGTGTGCCACACTACTGAGCTGGCACTTTAGAGCCCACAAGCCACAACTGCTGAGCCCACCCGCCACAACTACTGAAGCCCGTACGCCTAGAGCCCGTGCTCCACAACAAGAGGAGCCACTGCACTGAGAAGCCTGCACACTGCAACAAAGAGTAGCCCCCACTCGCCACAACTAGAGAAAACTTGTGCATAACAATGAAGACCCAACACAGCCAAAAATAAATAAATTAAATAAATAAATTTATTATTTTAAAAAAAAGCATGTTAAATGTGCCATGATTAAATGGGGTAAGTCTTTAATGGATAATTCAGAGAAATATTTATATACACCATAGGACTGTTAAAACTTAACTTGTACTTACTGTGCTCAAAGTAATCACCCTATTATCTTCATTTTACAATTCTCTACACTTAGTTAACAACATGGCTCACAATATATTAAAGAATGATGCCTGGGCTTCCCTGGTGGCGCAGTCATTGAGAGTCTGCCTGCCGATGCAGGGGACACGGGTTCGTGCTCCGGTCCGGGAAGATCCCACATGCCACGGAGCGGCTGGGCCCGTGAGCCATGGCTGCTGAGCCTGCGCGTCCGGGAGAGGCCACAACAGTGAGAGGCCCGCATAACGCAAAAAAAAAAAAAAAAAAAAAAGAATGATGCCTGAAAATAAGAATTAGATAAGCTTATCATCAGTAAATCAAATTAAGTTGACTCTAGATTAAAGATAATAGGAGAAAAACTATTCTTACAAAGAGATAATGAATCAAGAATGTTAAGTACTGGGACTTCCCTGGTGGCACAGTGGTTAAGACATCGCAATCCCAATGCAGGGGGCCTGGGCTCAATCCCTGGCCCAGGAACTAGATCCTACATGCATGTCACAACTAAGAGTTCTCATGCCACAACTAAGGAGCCCACGAGCTGCAACTAATAAGCCCACGTGCTGCAATTAAGGAGCCCACCTGCAACAACTAAGGGACCCTTAACTAAGGGTTATGGGTAACTAAGACTCAATGCAACAAAATAAATAAATATTTTTTTTAAAAAAAATGTTAAGTACTTAATACTTGCTGTGTTGTCATTTATCGAGTATTTGTACCCTACAAGTAAGGCTGAGATTGCCCCTTGACCTTGGCTGTAGTTACGGGTTAATCAAACCTTTGCTCCTCCTGACTTGTTTTAGAAACAGAGAAAGGTTTGTGTATTGGGCTGCTAGGAGGTATCTTGCTAGGTCCCCCTTCTGCCCTATGAATTGATTTCCCTGGCACAGAGGTGGATCCGGGCATGAGGGCGCTATTTGTGCCACCTTATTCCAAGAGATGGACAAATGACTCAAGGTGAACTCATCGAAACTTCCCCATGATCTGAAATTTTCTTTCGCCTGATAATATAAATAATTTTAAACAACCTGAGTCATGGGTCAAAGAAGAGCTATAAACTGAAGTTGCAGAATTTCTAAAATGCAATGATAATGAAAACTATATATCAGTGCTCAAAAATTTCATAGCCCTATTTACATTACTTAAAAAAGAAGGAATAAAAATAAATGAATTAAGCTATTAACTTAGAATAAGTTAATTTTCATTTTGTAAATGGCTGTCAGCCATGAGTCATTCTCAACCTTGAGAGACCCCTGCAGTTCCTTGCTATGTTGCCCTCTTAGAGGACCTCTAACAACAGAGAGTTTTGCTTCCTTAAGGTCAGCAGAAGACTCTCTGACATCTAAACCCCTTATTAAAGGGCTCAGCTGATTAGGTCAGACCCATTCAGGACAATCTTCCTCTTTATTAATTTAAAGTCAACTGATTAGAGACCTTAATAACATCTACAAATCTATTCACTTTTCCCATGTAATCTAATCTAATCACAGCAGTGACACCCATCATATTCACAGGTCCTGTCCACAATCAAGTGTAGGGGATTATACAGGAAGTGTACACTGAAAGGCAGGAATCTTGGGGGTCATCTTAGAATTCTTCCTAATTCCATTTGAAGTTAAGTGAAGTATCTCACTTAATTTTATCCAGAAAGCACCCCATTTTTTCCAACACCACTCAATGAATAATTCTCTTTTTAACAGGTTTCAGATGCCACATTTATCATATATTAATTTATAATATGTTTCTCAGTATCTATTTGGCTGTATTTCTGGAATTCTTATTCTGATTTATTGGTTTGTCTGAAGACCTTGTAATATTTTAATATCTGGTAGGGCTAGTTCTATATCACTATTCATTTTTTTTTTAAGAATTTTAATGTTTTATTCTTACTTTTTAATTTCCTAGGTAAAATTTAGGAACAACTTGTATAGAAAAAAATTAATTTGTTGTATTTTTACTAGGACCACATTAAATTAGCAAATTAACTTAGCAGAAACTGATTTGAATCCTAATCAAGCATATGATATGTCTTTCCATTAATTCAAGTGCTCTATATGTGTCTTTCCTTTGTATTTAAATGTTTTATTCATAGAGGACTTGCAAACTTATGGAAAAAATAGGTTTGGGATTTTACTTTTTTCCATTCTTGGAATAGTTCCAATAGCATTGGAGTTACCTTTTTTTTTTCTTTTTCTTTTTTTTTTTTTTTGGTATGTGGGCCTCTCACTGTTGTGGCCTCTCCCGTTGCGGAGCACAGGCTCCGGATGCACAGGCTCAGCGGCTGTGGCTCACGGGCCTAGCCGCTCTGCGGCATGTGGGATCTTCCCAGACCAGGGCACGAACCTGTGTCCCCTGCATTGGCAGGTGGACTCTCAACCACTGCGCCACCAGGGAAGCCCGGAGTTACCATTTTTTAAGATTTTATGAAATTCTTGTAAAATTGCCTGGGTCTGGTAATGTTTTTAGACGGTCATGCTTTGACAGCTGCTATTTCTTTTTGAAATTTGGTCTGTTTATATATTCATTATTTTTTATGGTAATTTATTCATTCCATCCAGGTTTTTCAATTTGTTTGCATAGAGTTAAGCAGAGTAATCTCAGAATTCTTGAAAGTCCTTTCTGTGGTTACTTTCCTACTGTCATTTATCAATCTATGGAGTTATACTTCCCTTATATTTTTCCTTAACTAATTTATGTACTCTGTTATTTTCCACAAAGACTGAGGATTTAAATTATTTATCACTTCAATTTTCTATTTTTTTAATTCATTAATTCTGCTTTTATCTTTACTAATACATCCTTCTGTTTTCTTAAGTTTATTTTGTTTTTCCTTTTCAAACCTTTTTAAATTAATAGCTTAATTCATTTATTTTTATTCCTTCTTTTTTAAGTAATGTAAATATTTAGGGCTATGACATTTTTGAGCACTGATATATAGTTTTCATTATCATTGCATTTTAGAAATTCTGCAACTTCAGTTTATAGCTCTTCTTTGACCCATGACTCAGGTTGTTTAAAATTATTTATATTATCAGGCGAAAGGAAATCTCAGATCATGGGGAACTTTCAATGAATTCACCTTGAGTCATTTGTCCATCTCTTGGAATAAGGTGGCACAAATAGCGCCCTCATGCCCGGATCCACCACTGTGCCAGGGAAATCAATTCATAGGGCAGAAGGGGGACCTAGCAAGATACCTCCTAGCAGCCCAACACACAAACCTTTCTCTGTTTCTAAAACAAGTCAGGAGGAGCAAAGGTTTGATTAACCTGTAACTACAGCCAAGGTCAAGGGGCAATCTCAGCCTTACTTGTAGGGTACAAATACTCGATAAATGACAACACAGAAAGTATTAAGTGCTTAACATTCTTTTTTAAAAAATATTTATTTATTTATTTATTTATTTTTCTAATTCTGTGAAGAATGTCATTGGTAATTTGATAGGGATTACACTGAATCTGTAGGTTGCTTTGGGTAGTATAGTCATTTTCACAATATTGATTCTTCTAATCCAAGAACATAGTATATTTCTCCATCTGTTTATATCATCTGTGATTTCTTTCATCAGTGTTTTATAGTTTTCTGAGTACAGGTCTTTTGCCTCCTTAGGTAGGTTTATTCCCAGGTATTTTTTTCTTTTTGTTGCAATGGGAAATGGGAGTGTTTCCTTAATTTGTCTTTCTGCTCTTTCATTGTTAGTGTATAGGAATGCAAGAGATTTCTGTGCATTAATTTTGTGTCCTGCAACCTTACCAAATTCATTGATTAGTTCTAGTAGTTGTCTGGTGGCATCTTTAGGATTTTCTATGTATAGTATCGTGTCATTTGCAAACAGTGACAGTTTTACTTCTTCTTTTCCAATTTGGATTCCTTTTATTTCTTTTCCTTCTCTGATTGCCGTGGCTAGGACTTCCAAAACTATGTTGAATAAGAGAGGCAAGAGTGGACATCCTTGTCTTTTTCCTGATATTAGAGGAAATGCTTTCAGTTTTTCACCATTGAGAATGATGTTTGCTGTGGGTTTGTTGTATGTGGCCTTTATTATGTTGAGGTAGTTTTCCTCTTATGCCCATTTTCTGGAGAGTTTTAGTCATAAATCGGTGTTGAATTTTGTCAAAAGCTTTTTCTGCATCTATTGAGATGATGATATGGTTTTTATTCCTTAATTTGTTAATATGGTGTATCACATTGATTGATTTGCGTATACTAAAAATCTTTGCATTACTGGGATAAAAATCACTTGATCATGTATATCCTTTTAATGTGTTGTTGGATTCTGTTTGCTAGTATTTCGTTGAGGATTTTTGCGTGTATGTTCATCAGTGATATTGGTCTGTAATTTTCCTTTTTTTTGACCTCTTTGTCCGGTTTTGGTATCAGAGTGATTGTGGCCTTGTAGAAAGAGTTTGGGAGTGTTCCTCCCTCTGCAATTTTTTGGAAGAGTTTGAGAAAGAAAGGTGTTAGCTCTTCTCTAAATGTTTGAAAGAATTCACCTGTGAAACCATCTGGTCTAATAATTTTTAATTTATTTATTTTATTTTTAATTTATTTTTGGCTCCATTGGGTCTTCGTTGCTGTGTGTGGGGTCTCTCTAGTTGCGGCGAGTGAGGGTTACTCTTTGTTGCACTGCGCGTGTCTCTTGTTGTGGAGCATGGTCTCTAGGCACACGGGCTTCAGTAATTGTGGCTCACGAGCTCTAGAGTGCAGGCTCAGTAGTTCTGGTGCACAGGCTTAGTTGCTCTGCAGCATGTGGGATCTTCCATGACCAGGGCTTAAACCCGTGTCCCCTGCATTGACAGATGGATTCTTAACCACTGTGCCACCAGGGAAGCCCCATTTCTAATGTTATTGATTTGCATCCTCTCCCTTTTTTTCTTGATGAGTCTGGCTAAAGGGTTATCAATTTTGTTTACCTTCTTAAAGAACCAGGTTTTAGTTTTATTGTCCTTTGCTATAGTTTTCTTCATTTCTATTTCATTTATTTCTGCTCTGATCTTTATGATTTCTTTCCTTCTCCTGACTTTGGGTTTTCTTTGCTCTTCTTTCAGTAGTTACTTTAGGTGTAAGGTTGGATTGTTTATTTCAGATTTTTCTTGTTTCTTGAGGTGAGACTGAATTGCTATAAACTTCCCTCTTAGAACTGCTTTTGCTGCATCCCATAGGTTTTGGGTCATCATTAATTTCTATGTATTTTTTTAATTTCCTCTTTCCTTTCTTCAGTGATCTCTTAGTTATTTAGTAGCACACTGTTTAGCCTCCATGTATTTGTGTTTTTTATGGGTTTTTTCCTGTAATCGATTTCTAGTCTCATAGTGTTGTGATCAGAAAAGATGCTTGATATGATTTCAGTTTTTTAAAATTTACCAAGTCTTGATTTGTGACCCAGTATATGATCTATCCTGGAGAATGTTCCATGTGCACTTGATAAGAATGTGTATTCTGCCACTTTTGGGTGCGATGACCTATAAATATCAATTCAGTGTGTCTAGTCTTTTGTGTCATTTAAAGCTGCATTTCCTTATTTATTTTCTGTTTGGATGATCTGTCCATTGTTGTAAGTGGGGTGTTAAAGTCCCCTACTATTATTGTGTTATTGTCAATTTCCCCTTTTATGGTTGTTAGCATTTGCCTTATGTATTGAGGTGCTATTATGTTGGGTATATATATATATTTATAATTATATATATTTATATATATATATATATATATATATTGGATTGATCCCTTGATCATTATGTAGTGTCCTTCCTTATGTCTTGTAACAGTCTTTATTTTGAAGTCTCTTTTAACTGATACAATTATTGCTACTCCAGCTTTCTTTTGATTTCCATTTGCATGGAACATCTTTTTCCATCCCCTCACTTTCAGTCTGTATGTGTGCCTAGGTCTGAAGTGGGTCTCTTGTAGACAGCATGTATAAGGGTCTTGTTTTTGCATCCATTCAGGCAGTCTGTGGCTTTTGGTTGGGTCATTTCATCCATTTACATTTAAGGTAATTTTTGATATGTATGTTCCTATTACCATTTTCTTAATTATTTTAGGGTTTTTTTTGGGGGGTGGGGGTCTTTTTCTTCTCTTGTGTTTCCCACCTAGGGAATTTCCTGTAGCATTTGTTGTAAAGCTGGTTTGCTGGTGCTGAATTCTCTTAGCTTTTGCTTGTCTGTAAAGCTTTTGATTTCTCCATTGAATCTGCATGAGATCCTTGTTGTGTAGAGTAATCTTGGTTGTAGGTTTTTCTCTTTCATCACTTTAAGTATATCCTGCCACTCCCTTCTGGCCTGCAGAGTTTCTGCTGAAAAATCAGCTGATAACCTTACGGGGATAACCTTGTATGTTATTGTTTTCTTTTCCCTTGTTGCTTTTAATATTTTTCTTTAAATTTAATTTTTGTTAGTTTGATTAATATGTGTCTTGGTGTGTTTCTCTTAGGGTTTATCCTGTATGAGACTCTCTGTGCTTCCTGGACTTGGGTGGCTATTTCCTTTCCCATGTTAGGGAAGTTTTCAACTATAATCTCTTCAAATATTTTCTCAGATCCTTTCTTTTTCTCTTCTTCTTCTGGGACCCCTATAATTCAAATATTGGTGCATTTAGTGTTGTCCCAGAGGTCTCTGATATTGTCTTCAATTCTTTTCATTCTTTTTTCTTTATTCTGTTCCTCAGTAGTTATTTCCACCATTCTGTCTTCCAGCTCACTTATGCATTCTTCTGTCCCAGTAATTCTGTTACTGATTCCTTCTAGTGTATTTTTCATTTCAGTTATTGTGTTGTTCATCTCTGCTTGTTCTTTAGTTCTTCTAGGTCTTTGTTAAGCACTTCTTGAATTTTCTCGATCCATGCCTCTAGATCACCTTTACTATCACTACTCTGAATTCTTTTTCAGGTAGGTTGCCTGTTTCCTCTTCATTTATTTGGTCTTGTAGGTTTTTACCTTGCTCCTTCGTCGATAACATTTTTTTTTTTGCCATCTCATTTTTTTTTTTTTTTTGATGGGTGAGGTTTTGTTCCTGTCTTACTGGTTGTTTGGCCTGAGGCTTCCAGCACTAGAATTTGTAGGCTATTGAGTAGAGATGGGTCTTGGTGCCAAGATGTGGACCTCTGGGAGACCTCACTCTGATGAATAGTCCCTGGGGTCTGAGGTTCTGTGTTAGTTCAGTGGTTCAGACTTGGAGCTCCCACCACAGTAGCTCAGGCCTGATTCCTGGTTCATGTATCAAGGTCCCACAAGCTGTGCAGTGCAGCAAAAAAAAAAAAAAGAAAAGGAAAAAAGAAAAAAAGGAGAATAATAACAAAGAGTAAAAAATAAAGTAAGATTAGAAAACTAACAGATAGGTTAGAAAAAATAAAAATATAGAGGAAACAACAACCAGAAGGTAAAACAAAACCACAGTAGCAAAAAGGAGGAAAAAAAAAAAAAACGGAAAAGGCCTTGGCCGTGGAGGGCATGGTTTAGGCAGCGGGCAGCGTTTAGGCAGCAGGCAGGGTCTAGGCTTAGAACCCATGCCACTGGAAAAGGCCCTGGAGGTGCTATGGGTCAGAGCTTAGGCTCAGCATGGCCGGAGGGGCCCCAGAGTGCCTCCAGCCTCAGTGGGCAGAGGACCAGTCCCAGGACCCCAGCAGGCTTCCGGGGGCCTGAGTAGGTGGGGGAAACTAGGCACATCTCCCCTGATCCTCCCATTCTGGAGGGTCCCTCCCCATCTGCCTCTTCTCTTCTTACCCCCCTCCCTCCCTCCCACACCCCTAGGACCCAGGCGGCTGTAGGGGGCCTTGAAGGGCAGAGGACCTGCCTTTGGAGCCAGCAGGCTTCCCAGGGCCCAAGTGGGCAGAGGAAACACCAGCTACACTTCCCCTGATCCTCCAGTCCTGGAGGGTCCCTCCCATCCATCTCCCTTCCTCTTCCTCCCTCCTCCCTCTCTCCTATGCCTCTAGGACTCACACTGCCAGAGGGGGCCTCGGAGGGTGGAGGACCATGCCTGGGAGTCCAGCAGGCTGCCCAGGGCCTGAGTGCACAGGGGAAATGCTAGGTGCATTCCCCACGATCCTCCAAACCCCCAAAGATCCCTCCAAGTGTGGGAACTCCTCCACTCCCCCAGCTACCCCTCAGGATCTGGCCTCCAGTTCTCCTACCCCCTCATTCCCTCCACATCCTACCCAATTGCTTGGGGTTTCCTCCCAACCCCTTGGGTGTCAACGTCCCCCACCAGTGTCTGGTAAGCACCCTAGCTGTGGGGAGACACCTATTTTATACATAATAGTTTGTACTTCTTAATCCCCTTCTCCTATCTTGCTCCTCCCCCTTCCCTCTTCCCAATGGTAACCAGTAGTTTTTTCCTTATGTCTGTGAGTCTGTTTCTGTTTTGTGATATTAATCCCTTTGTTTTATTTTTTTAATTCCACATATAAGTGATAACATAGAGTATTTGTCTTTCTCTGTCTGAATTATCTCACTAAGCATAATATCCTCCAGGTCCATCCATGTTGTTGCTTGTGGAACCAGGTCCTGGGCCCTCTGGTGGACAGGGCTGTGTCCTGGGGTGGCTGTAAGCTTAGGGTGTCTTAAGGCAGCCTGCCTGCTGGTAGGTAGCTCTGTGTCTCCACCTCACTGGTTGCTTGGCCTGAGGCATTCTCAATACTGGTGCCAACAAGCTGATGGAAGGGGCTGGGTCCCAGTGCTAATAAGCTTGAGGGAGGATTCCAAAATGGCCCTTGCCAACACCAGTGTCCTTGTGGTAGAACAAGCTCTCAGAATGGCTGCCTCCAGCATCTGTGTCCCCTAGGTGAGCTCCAGTTTCCTTCTGCCTCTATGGAAGACTCTCCAAGATCAGCCGGTGGGTCTGACCCTTTCAAATTACTGCTTCTATCTTGGCTCCAAGAACATTTGAGAATTTGTGTGTGCCCTTTAAGAGTGAAGTTTCTATTTCCAACAACCTTCTGGCTCTCCTGAAAGTAAGCCCTCCTGGCCATCAAAGCCAGAAGTTCTGAGGGCTCATCTTCCTGGTTCAGGACCCCTGGGCTGGGGAATTCGATGTGAGGCTTGGACCCATTGCTCCTTTGGAAGAACTTCTGCAATTGTAATTATCCTCTTATTGTAGGTTTCCCACTTGGGAGTATAGGTATTTACTATACTGTGGCTCCACCCTTCCTACCCATCTCATTTTGGTTCCTTCTTTATACCTTTGGTTGTAGAAGATCTTTTCTGCTAGATTTTGGTCTTTCTCATCAATAGCTGTTCTGTAAATAGTTGTAATTTTGGTGTGCCTGTGGGGAGAGGGGGCTCAGGGTCTCCATTTCGTACTCACCAACTTAGCTAAGTTCAATTCTTTGTGGTTTGTTTCACAGAAATAATTATTTCTTTTACCATTTAAAATATTTATTATGAAGCGCTTAGTACCAAATATCAACTATTCCATGGCATTATTTTTGGAGAGCATTCTGTTCTTGATATTGCTAATCACTTTTATCTTTTTTCTATAGTATCATTTTATCAATTCTGTGTCAGTTTCTTTTCTGTCAGTTTTAATTTGTGAGATTTCCCTGTACTGGTTATTTGCAGTTGTTTCCTATGGAAGGGTTCAGAGCATTGCTATTAAAACTACACTGCCAAAGATACCTTAATTTAACACCATGCAATTAAAAAGCACTTTGACACATGATCTTATTTTTATTTTCATCCTACCACAACCTGGTGAACCAGATAGGATAATTATTATATATTTTTCACAGGTGTATGTTTGAGATCAAACAGATTGTAAAATGTTTCCAAGTAGTAAGTAATTAAAACCTAGTCTCCAAGTCTAGACTTCACTACCAAATATATGGAAATTAATACCTCTCTTTGTACTTAGCATAAGTATTCTTCTTCTAGGTGCTTTTAGCCCATCTTAAAATTGCCAGTGAGACACAACTTTTGTCATTGTCATGAAATGACTCAATAAAAGAGTAAATTTATCTATTATTCATTTCCTTCTTATATGAACTTTAACTTATATAGAATTTGGGATTATCTAAAGGAAATATTTGCTTAATTGACATTAATATGATCTATTTCCTATTCAGTGGTTAATTAGCTGGTTATTCAACTTCATGGATCAAAGTTTCTTTACCTTTATAAGGGCCAGGCTTAAACCCAAATATCTAAAACAAATATTCAACGAGACTAATTCTCAGTACATAGTGAACTGAGACAAAACCATGACATCTTGAATCAAACACAAGATTGAAACACAAGATGAGACTCTCATAACCCTACCTTTCTGCAAGTATAACAGGACATTTTGTGGACACCCCCCCCCCACACGGTGTCATTCTCAGCCTTAGTTCTCCTCCCTGCACAGAAGGGAGCAACTCAAGGTAAGACAAACTGAAACCAATGTCTGAGGTAATTCCATGGGGCAGAGAATGGGAAATCCTCTTCTTCCTTTTTTTTCCTCCATTTTGTTCTTACCTCTCTGTCTCTCCCCTCATTGCCTTTCTTTGATGTAAGGTTGACTACGGTTGCACTTCTTTGACTCAACAAACAAGTAGTTTATGCCTACCACATGCCAACATGGTGTTAAGTACTGGAGTTTGTGATTGAGGAACAACTCTTATTGAAAGTTATAAGAAGACTTTGAAGCCTCTTAGATAGCCTCATCTACCAGAGAGCAGACAGCAGAAACAAGAAGAACTACAATCATGCAGCCTGCAGAACGAAACCACATTCACAGAAAGATAGCCAAAATGAAAAGGCAGAGGACTATGTACCAGATGAAGGAACAAGATAAAACCCCAGAAAAACAACTAAATGAAGTGGAGATAGGCAACCTTCCAGAAAAAGAATTCAGAATAATGATAGTGAAGATGATCCAGGACCTTGGAAAAAGAATGGAGGTAAAGATCGAAAAGATGCAAGAAAGGATTTGCAAAGACCTAGAAGAATTAAAGAACAGAGGTAACTATTTGAATACAGTAACTGAAATGAAAAATACACTGGAAAGAATCAAAGGCAGAATAACTGAGGCAGAAGAATGGATAAGTGACCTGGAAGACAGAAAGGTGGAAATCACTGCTGCAGAACAGAATAAAGAAAAAAGAATGAAAAGAAATGGAGACAACCTAAGAGACTTCTGGGACAACAGTAAACACCCCAACATTCGCATTATATGGGTCCCAGAGGAGAAGAGAGAAAGAATGGACACGAGAAAATATTTGAAGAGATTATAGTCCAAAAGTTCCCTAACATGGGAAAGGAAATAGCCACTCAAGTCTAGGAAGCACAGAGTCCCAGGCAGGATAAACTGAAGGAGAAACACACCGAGACGCATAGTAATCAGATTGACAAAAATTAAAGACAAGGAAAAATTATTAAAAACAACAAGGGAAAAACAACAAATAACTTGCAAGGGAACTCCCATAAGGTTAACAGCTGATTTCTCAGCAGAAACTCTACAAGCCAGAAGGGAGTGGCATGATATATTTGAAGTGATGAAAGAGAAGAACTTAAAATCAAGATTACTCTACCCAGCAAGGATGTCATTCAGATTCGATGGAGAAATTGAAAGCTTTACAGACAGGCAAAAGCTAAGAGAATTCAGCACCACCAAACCAGTTATACAACAAATGCTAAAGGAATTTCTCTAAGTGGGAAGCAGGAGAAGAAAAGGACATAAAAAAACAAACCCAAAATAATTAAGAAAATGGTAATAGAAACATATATATCGATAATTACCTTAAATGTGAATGGATTAGGGCTTCCCTGGTGGTGCAGGGGTTGAGAGTCTGCCTGCTGATGCAGGGGACATGGGTTTGTGCCCTGGTCCGGGAAGATCCCACATGCCGCTGAGCGGCTGGGCCCATGAGCCATGGTGGCTAAGCCTGCGTGTCCAGAGCCTGTGCTCCACAAAGGGAGAGGCCACAGCAGTGAGAGGCCCATGTACTGCAAAAAAAAAAAAAAAAAAAAAAAAGTGAATGGATTATATCTCCCAACCAAAAGACACAGGCTTGCTGAATGGATGCAAAAACAAGACCCATATATATGCTGTCTACAAGAGACCCACTTCAGACCTAGGGACACATACAAGCTGAAAGTGAGGGGATGGAAAAGATGTTCTGTGCAAAGGAAATCAAAAGAAAGCTGGAGTAGCAATACTCATATCAGATAAAACAGACTTTAAAATAAAGAATGTTACAAGAGACAAGGAAGGACACTACATAATGATCAACAGATCAATTCAAGAAGATGATATAAAAATTAGAAATATATATGCACCCAACATAGGAGCATCTCAATACATAAGGCAAATGCTAACAGCTGTAAAATAGAAAATCAACAGTAACATAATAATAGTGGGGGACTTTAACACCTCACTTATACCAGTGGACAAATCAGCCAGACAGAAAATTAAGGAAACAAAAGCTTTAAATGACACAATACACCAGGTAGATTTAATTGATATTTATAGGACATTCCATCTAAAAACAGCAGATTACACTTTCTTCTCAAGTGCACATGAAACATTCTCCAGGATAAATCATATCTTGGGTCACAAAACAAGCCTCAGTAAATTCACAAAAATTGAAAATGTATCAAGCATCTTTTCCAACCACAATGCTATGAGATTAGAAATAAATTACAGGGTAAAAAATGTAAAAAGCACAAACACATGGAGGCTAAACAATACATTACTATATTACCAAGAAATCACTAAAGAGATCAAAGAGGAAATCAAAAAATACCTAGAGACAAATGAAAATGAAAACATGATGATCCAAAACCTATGAGATGCAGCAAAAGCAGTTCTAAGATGGAAGTTTATAGCAATACAATCCTACCTCAAGAAACAGCAAAATAAACAATTTAACCTTACACCTAAAGGAACTAGAGAAAGAAGAGCAAACAAAACACAAAGTTAGTAGAAGGAAAGAAATCATAAAGATCAGACCAAAAATAAATGAAAGAGAAACAACGAAAACAATTGCAAAGATCAATAAAACTAAAAGCTGGTTCTTTGAGAAGATAAACAAACTTGAGAAACCATTAGCCAGACTCATCAAGAAAAAGAGGGAGAGGTAGGACTCAAATCAATAAAATTAGAAATGAAAAAGGAGATGTTACAATGGACACCACAGAAATACAAAGTACCGTAAGAGACTACTACAAGCAAGTCTATGCCAATAAAATGGACAACCTAGAAGAAATGGACAAATTTGTAGAAAGGTATAACCTTCCAAGACTGAACCAAGAAGAAATAGAGAATATGAACAGACCAATCACAAGTAATGAAATTGAAACTGTGATTAAAATCTTCCAACAAGGGAAAGTCCATGGCCAAATGGCTTCACAGGTGAATTCTATCAAATATTTAGAGGAAAGCTAACACCGAAACTTCTCAAACTCTTCCAAAAAATTGCAGAGGAAGGAACACTCCTGAATTCACTCTACGAGGCCATCCTCACCCTGATACCAAAACCAGACAAAGGTACTACAAAAAAAGGAAATTACAGACCAATATCACTGATGAATATAGATGCAAAAATCCTCAACAAAATACTAGCAAACAGAATCCAACAACACATTAAAAGGATCATACACTATGATCAAGTGGAATTTATCCTATGGATGCAAGGATTCTTCACTACATGCAAATAAATCAATGTGACACACCATTTTAACAAATTGAAGAATAAAAACCATATGATCATCTCAATAGATGCAGAAAAAGCTGACAAAATTCAACACCCATTTATGATAAAAAAAAAAAACTCTCCAGAAAGTGGGCATAGAGGGAACCTACCTCAACATAATAAAGGCCATATATGACAAACCCACAGCAAACATAATTCTCAATGGTGAAAAACTGAAACCATTTCCACTAAGATCAGGAACAAGAGAAGGATGTCCACTCTCACCACTCTTATTCAATGTAGTTTTGGAAGTCCTAGCCATGGCAATGAGAGAAGAAAAATAAATAAATGAATCCAAATTGGAAAAGAAGAAGTAAGACCATCACTGTTTGCAGAAGACATGATACTATATATAGATAATCCAAAAGTTGCCACCAGAAAATGACTAGAACTGATCAATGAATTTGGTAAGATTGCAGGATACAAAATTAATGCACAGAAATCTCTTGCATTCCTATACACTAACAATGAAAGATCAGAAAGAGAAATTAAGGAAACAATCCCATTTACCACTGCAAGAAAAAGAATAAAATACCTAGGAATAAACCTACCTAAGGAGGTAAAAGACCTGTTTTCAGAAAACTATAAGACACTGATGAAAGAAATCAAAGATAACACAAACAGATGGAGAGATATACCATGTTCTTGGATTGGAAGAATCAATATTGTGAAAATGGCTATACTACCTAAAACAGTCTACAGATTCAATGCAATCCCAATCAAATTACCAATGGCAGTTTTTTACAGAACTAGAACAAAAAATCTTAAAATTTGTATGGTGACGCAAAAGACCCTGCATAGCCAGAGCAATCTTGAGGGAAAAAAAACAGAGCTGGAGTAATCACACTCCCTGGCTGCAGAATAGACTACAAAGCTACAGTAATCAAGACAATATGGTACTGGCAGAAAAATGGAAATATAGATCAATAGAATAGGATAGAAAGCCCAGAGATAAACCTATACATCTATGGTCAACTAATCTGTGAGAAAGGAGGCAAGGTTATACAAATGGAGCAGATAATCTCTTCAATAAGTGGTACTGGGAAAGCTGGACAGCTACATGTAAAAGAATGAAATTAGGACACTACCTAACACCATACACAAGAATAAACTCAAAATGGATTAAAGACCTAAATGTAAGACCAGACACTATAAAACTCTTAGAGGAAAACATAGGCAGAACACTCTTTGACATAAATCACAGCAAGATCTTTTTTGACACACCTCCTAGAGAAGTGGAAATAAAAAGAAAAATAAATAAATGGGACCTAATGAAACTTAAAAGCTTTTGCACAGCAAAGGAAACATAAACAAGATGAAAGGCAACCCTCAGAATGGGAGAAAATATTTGCAAACAAATCAACAGACAAATGATTAATCTCCAAAATATAGAAATAGCTCATGCAGCTCCATATTTAAAAAAATAAAACAAACAATCTAATCAATAAATTGGCAGAAGACCTAAACAGACATTTCTCCAAAGAAGTCGTACAGATGGCCAAGAGGCACATGAAAAGCTGCTCAACATCACTAATTATTAGAGAAATGCAAATCAAAACTACAATGAGGTATCACCTCACACCAGTTAGAATGGTTGAGCATCATCAGAAAATCTACAAACAACAAATGCTGGAGAGGGTGTGAAGAAAAGAGAACCCTCTTGCACTGTTGGTGGGAATGTAAATTGATACAGTCACTATGGAGAACAGTATGGAGGTTCCTGAAAAAACTAAAAATAGAATTACCATATGACCCAGCAATCCCACTCCTGGGCATGTACCCAGAGAAAACCATAATTCACAAAGACACATGCACCCCAATGTTCATTGCAGCACTATTTACAATAGCCAGGTCATGGAAGCAACCTAAATGCCCATCGACAGATAAATGGATAAAGAAGATTTGGTACATATATACAATGGAACATTACTCAGCCATAAAAAGGAAAGAAACTGGGTCATTTGTAGAGATGTGGATGGACCTAGAGACTGTCATACAGAGTGAAGTAAGTCAGAAAGAGAAAAACAAATATCGTGTATTAACATATATATGTGGAATCTAGAAAGTGGTACAGCGAACCAGTTTGCAAGGCAGAAATAGAAACACAGATGTAGAGAACAAACGTATGGACAACAAGGATGGAAACTGGGGTGGGGATGGTGGCGGTGGGATGAACTGGGAGATTGGGATTGACATATATACATTAATATGTGTAAAATAGATAACTAATAAGAATCTGCTGTATAAAAAAATAAAATAAAATTCAAACAAAAAGAAAGTTATAAAACTTTGATCTACATATTCTGAAGAAAAATCTATGGAAATTTAATCAATAAATTAGGGAGGCTGTTGTACTATAGCTTATTGTTATCTCCAATCTGCAAATGTAACAACAAACATACTTTGTGGGTTTTATTTATTACATATCATTTTCTCCTTCAGCCAGATTTGTGGCTTATAAAAATAACCAAATATTTGCTTACAAATTGTTATAATGAAAATCTGTAGCCTGATGCAATAAGATTCATGGTCACAATAACTTTGAACACATTCATTTGCTTTTGGAGTGTGGGGGAATAATTTTAATTTAAATTTTTTGCATAAATTATTTATATGTTGAGTCCAAGATACAGTGCAATTATGACAACATTTTTTAGAAGTTTAGAATTTATAAATACCTCTTTACATTTTGGTAGCACTAGATATTGTTTTCTAGAAAGCTGTATTTTTTGTTTGAATAGCAGTTAGCTGTTTTCACTTTCTCTAACAGATGGAACCAAACCATGGTGAACATTTTTATTAAAACAACAAATGAAGCTATGAAAGAAGTGTCACATTGCCAAGTATTCATCTTGCAAATTAAATTCTACAACTTAGCAGGTGGTTTAAGTTCCTTTTAGAAATTTAATATCAGCTTATTTCATTTATCTGCGGTTTAACAGAGACACAGGTTCACTGCTGTATTCAGTTTCACAGAATCTCTTTGCATGTTTCTTAGAATTGACAGTTGGGAAAATATTTGCCAACTCTCACTCAAAACAGCTTACAAACGCCACATTCAGATGGCTGAGTCTTTGATTTCTTTCACTGTTGAAGTCTACTATTTGTCTCTGTAATCAGTTTCAAGGCCCGGATGGATCCAAAAATTTAAAGCCCACACTTGGTATGTTTTCTGGGGATTTTTTTTCTACCATTTTGATAAACATTACCATTCAGGCACTGGCACTATATTATCCAATACAGAAAATTCCAATATTAGATAGTAATTGCTATAGACAGAAAATTTGTGTCTCCCCAAAATTCATATGTTGAAAACTTAATTCCCAGTGTGATGGTATCAGAAGATGGAGCCCTTGGGAAGTGATTAGGTCATGAGGATGGAGCCCTCGTGAATGGGATTAGTGCCCATATAAAAGAGACTCTAGAGAGTCTCCTCTCTCCTTCTGCCATGTGAGGACACAGTGAGAAGGCATCATCTATGAACCAGGATCTGAGCTCTCACCAGACACTGAATCTTCTGGCACCTTGATCTTGAAATTCTCAGCCTCTAGAACTTTGAGAAATAAAATTTCTGTTGTTTATTAGTCACCCAGTTTACAGTATTCTGTTAGAGTAGCCTGAACCGATTCTAGCTTAGAGAACAACAGTGAAGCAATTGACACTTCCAAGTCTCTACAGGGCTGTACTGATGAACTATAGTAAATTAGATATACTAAAGTACTGCCTTCTGCAGTCATTTCAGAGGTGATGAAGTAAACCTACCTTTTCAGCTTCTAAGTCAGTGCCATAAGATTAATTTCACAAAAACATCATTTTTCCTCCAAAAAAGTTTTTAATGTTTTCCCACTACCTACAGAATAAAACTTAGATTCATCATTCACAGACTTCAATTTTGCCTCCAAACTCTTTTTACAACTACTTCTCAAAAGATCTTCTTGTTCCAGATAAACTAGTCTATTTATTGATTGTCTCCCAAGCAAGTTGGTACTACTTTGCCTGCCCCTCTTTTCACTTTTTATATACCTTCCTCCTCCTCTTTGATTGTCTAAATCATTCTTTTCCCTGCAGGCACAGCTTAAATCACAACACAATGAAATCCTTCTTAACCACGCTAGATTATATTTGTTTCTTCTTTAAACCTCTCTAGCATCACTTATTACATGATAGCTTGTATGGTTCTTTATATTCGATGTATACATTCTACCTCCCAATTAGAATGTAAGATCCTGAGGGTAGAGATGCCATTTTACACACCAGTACCTAGGACATAGTAATCAATAATATGTGTTGATGTTGGCAGGCTACATCAAAAATATAAAACATACTTATTGGTAGCTCATAGCCCTTGGGGTTTAAAATTATAGCTGAAGTTTTGCTTGTCTAGCATGCTTTCTCACTTCCTTTCTTCAGGCTTTTTTGGGGACCTCACCCTCACTCTATGTGGAGTTGTCAATTTTAGTGTTGAATTTTTAAGAACAGGCTAGTACATGAACTTGGTTATGAGTGAATTCAAGCAAAAGTTGAATTCTCACTCACACTGTGTCCAGAGTGCTTTGGTTCTGAGCTTTTCTCCACATTATCCTTACTGTGGAACCCAGGCTAAGATTTCAGCCCCTCTCTGGAACAATGAAGAAGCAAAGAAATAAAGTGTGGCCAATTGTGCACTGGCTCTTAAAACTTGCTGAGGAAGTGACACACATGAACTGGCAGAAGGCTAAACATCAATGACATAGAACTGAGAACCCAGAATTAAATCTTCACATTTATCATCAATTGATTGTTGACAAGGATACAGAGAAAATTCAATGAGAGAAAAATAGTCCTTCTAACAGTTGGTGTTGGGACAATTAGATAGCCACATAAAAAAGAATAAAGTTGAACCACTACCTCACACCGTACAGAAAAATTAATTCAAAATGGACCATAGACCTAAATGTACAAGTTAAATGTGAAATATGAAATAAAAGGTAAATGTAAAGTTAAATGTAAGAGCTGAAATTATAAAACTCTTAAAAACAGGACTAAATCTTCAAGACCTCAGGTTTCCTATATATGATACAAACAAAAATGTTTCCTTATATATGGCACAAACAAAAGAAAAAAAATAAATTAGACTTCATTAAAATGAAAAACGTTGAGCTTTAAAAGACTCTATCAAGAAAGTGAAAAGACAACCGAAGGAATGGGGGAACGTAATTGCAAACCATATATCTGACAAGGGACCTGTACCCAGAATATATAAAGAAGTCTTACAACTCGACAATGAAAAGACAATCCAGTTAAAAATGGGCAAAAGATTTAAATAGACATTTCTCCAAAGAAGATGTACAACTGACCAATAAGCACATGAAAAGATAGATATTCAACATTGTTAGTCATTAAAGAAATGCAAACCAAAATCACAACAAAGTACCTTTAAGAATAGTTAAATTTAAACGATAAAAAAGTTAAACGATAGAAAATAAGAAGTGTTGGTGGAGAAATTGAAATCCTTATACATTGCTGGTAGGAATGTAAAATATTTCAGCTTCTTTAGAAAACAGCTTAGCAGTGCCTCAAAAAGATAAACATAGAGTTACCACATGACCCAGCAGTCTTAAGTATATATGCAAAAGAAATAAAAAGAAACAAAAACCTGTAAACAAATGTTCGTAGCAGCATTATTCATAATAGCCAAAATGTGGAGACAATCAAAATGTCCATCAATGGGTGAATGGATAAACAAAATGTAATAGTAAATCTATACATTGAAATATTACCCAACCATAAAAAGGAATGAAATACTGATTCTGCTACAACTTGGATGAACCTTGAAAGCATTATGTTAAGTGAAAGAAGCCAGTTATGAAAGGCCACACATTGTATGAAACATCCGGAATAGGCAAATCTGTATAGACAGAAAATAGGTTAGCAATGTGCAGGGGCTGGTGGGAGAGGAAAATGGGGAGTGACTGCTAATGAATATGGGGTTTCATTTTGGAGTGATGAAAACTTTCTGGCATTTGATAAAGGTGACAGATGTACAACTCTGTGAATATACTGAAAACCCCTGAATCATACAATTGAAGATGGTGGATTTTATGGTTTGTGAATTATTCCTCAATAAGGCCGTTATTTTTTAAAGTGATATCCATTACTTCTGCTCCCTTTCATTGGTCAAAGCCACATGGCCATAAGTTACCCCCAATGAAACAGGGAAGTGCAATCCTACCTTGTGATGGAAGGAAAGTGGAAATATCTGGTGAACTGTATTAATGACTATAAGCAATGCCCTCAGCCTTTAGTTATACAGGTAAGCATGAGTCTCAGGGTAGGCCAATCATGACACTACAACCTCCTGGACACAGTGATTGGTCCTGCAGTGGGCATGTAGCATAAGCAAGGACAACAAGTCCTTTTATGGCATGGATGTATGTTACAGACAGAAAAACTGGGGTATTACTAAACAGGAGGATGGGAATCGGGGACTATCAGAAGCCATATATAAGATACAGCCTTGTGGAGAGAACGTTCATCCAGCTATGACTTTTCACACCCTGGATTTTCAAGACACAGAAGAGTTCTGATCAATGAGTCATTAACAAAAAAACGGGATTCTAATCTTATAATTCTTTGCTTAACAGATGTCTCACGTTTCCTGAGAAATTCTGACAGTGTTCCTTCTTTTCCACCTTCCAGGATCTGCTCTCTTCCCCTCACTGTTTCCAATGCCTTAAGGGAAGGATTCTCCTTCTACCCAAGCTCTCATGCTCCCCCTTGCCTACAACCTCAGAATCCATCTTTGATGTTGCCCCAGATTGAAAGATTTCTAATGGGGCTCATTCCTCCTGTGTTTTACTGTCTTTGCTGAACAGCTTCTAAGATTGCTCCCAATGATCCCCAACTCTTCACATATGTATGTGTGAGGGTGGGCTGGACCCTTGAGAGTAGGCTGGACCTGGTGACCTGCCACTAGCAAATAGAATGCCGCAAAAGTGATGGGATGCCACTTCCAAGATTAGGTTAGAAATGACTCCAATTTCTGGTTTGCTTGCCCTCTCTTGCTCTCTCTCTTGCTCACTCCGATAGATGGAGACACCATGTTGTCAGTTGCCCTGTGGAGAGGCCCACGTGGCAAGAAACTGAGGGCTGCCTCCAGCCAAAAATCCACAAGAAACTGAATCCTGTCACCATCACTTGGGTGAATATGGGAGTGGATATTCCCCAGTTGAGCCTTGAGATTTCTGCAGCCCAGCTGATACCTCGATTACAACCTGTGAGACACCTTGAAACAGAGACCCCAACTAAGCCATGTCCAAGTTTCTGACACATACAAACTGTAAGATCATAAATATTGTTTTAAGTCACTACGTTTTGGTATAATTTGTTATGCAGTGATAGATAACCAATATAGTGCCCCTTGCTCAAAATCTTGCCACAAGATTGGGAGTCCTTATGTCTTTGTTCTAAACTACTCTCAAAAATGATCCATTCTGGGATTCCCTGGCAGTCCAGCGATTAGGACTTGGCACTTTCACTGCCTGGGCCTGGGTTCAATTCCTGGTTGGGGAACTAAGATCCTGCAAGCCACGCAGCAAGGCCAAAAAAAAAGTATCCATTCTCATTGACTCTTATTCAATGCCCTGAACCAAGCAGATTTACCCTGCTTCTCTTCCTTTGACTGAACTGCTTCCTCACCTCAATATGCCGCCTGGGGAGATTAAAATGGGCCTCATGCCTCCTTCCTTGCTTGGTGGTCTTAACCCGGAGTTTCAGCCCAACGTGCCCCATAGTTTCTTTTCCCAGATGCCGCAAGGCTGCTTTCATACTACTAGAGCCTCATTGCTCCTGGACACTCTCCAAAATGCTCCAATTTTCAGTGAGCTGTAGCTAATTACCCATTATAGGAATCTCATAATAATAAGTTTGGGGACTGGATAGAATCAGGATAGTAGTAAAGTACAGAATAGGCTTAAGTAGGCTTCTTATATGAGCAGGTGTTGGTTCTACAATAAGCATGTGATGTCATGGCTATTTTCATTCCTCTGGTGGCCCATCCATCTCTACAGTAATGCCCCAGCTACTCAGCATTCTCCCTCTCATGCTGCCCCCACCATCCCTCCTCACATCCTGGGTCCAACCATGCTGCATTCCTTGGCAATCCCTAGACTTGCTAGGATCTCTCATGTTGGGTGTCTGGCATATGGTTCCCTCTGTCAAGAATACTCATTTCTAGATTACCCTGTGCTTCAAAACTTAGCTCATACAGCACTCTCACACTCTCCAGGAATGTCAAGCCTCCTCTCCACCCTGTCCTTCCTCCACAAACTCTCTCCCAGGGTACAGCAATATTGTTAAGATTGGTCATTCAAAGGCATTTTACTGATCACCATGAAAGGAAAGGAGCTTTTCCTTGGGCTGAGCAAAGGGGTCAAAAGGTGAATCCACATAAGGCAGTACTGTTGTCTCCTGATGTACTGTGAAGAGGTGCAGAGAGCTCAGAGCCTGCTCCTGCAGCCTTAGCCTGCAATGGCCTGAGCTAGGTGGGAGCCAGGGTGAAGGATAGAAGGAGGCAAAGGAGGACTTTGAGGCCACTTTCGTTCTAAGCAACTTGGCTTATGTAATTCTCATGGTCTGTCCTAACTCATTATTTCAACTGATTTAGAGCCAAATCTGATCATTAGTTTCTGTGCATACATTTCTCTGTGGAACATTGAAATGAAGGACTACTGATTAAAAAAGGATTGGGTAATCCAGGTCCCAGCTATCTATGTCTATCTATATAAATGTATATGACATCCCATTTGATGGGACTTTCTTCCTCTGGGAGGCTCTCTGTGGCTCCCAGGCTGAGCTGGGCTTGTTCGCTGGCTTCTATAAGACTTCATACTTACATCTGATATAACACATTACACTTTGATTATTCTTTAACTCATGGGTTTCTCCACCAGATGAAGAGCTTCTTGAGAGAAGTGATCATGTCTTTCAACTTTGTGTCCTCAGTATCTTGTATGGTTCTTGTCCCATGGTATTTTCTCAACATTTAAAATAGTTAATACATGAATTATACATATATGTGAATATATTTAATACAGGAATCAATGCTATATGATTCCTTAGTTCTTTTTTTAAATTTTATTTTATTTTATTTTATTAATTAATTAATTTATTTACTTATTTTTATTTTTTTATTGGGGTATAGTTGTTTTACAATGTTGTGTTAGTTTTTACTGTACAGTGAAGTGGAGTTCCCTGCGTTATACAGCATGTTCTTATTAGTTATCTATTTTATACATATTAGTGTATATATGTCAATCCCGATCTCCCAATTCACCCCCCCACCCCAGGTGCCTTATCCCATCTTTGTCACATGATAGCAATTGATCATTACAGTATCTTGACTTGTTCTGTTATTAGTTGGCATTTACAAGTCTCATCCCTCCATTCAGAAATCACATTCTGTCCATTTCCATTTGATGTCAATTCCTGTTCCTGTCTTATCCCTTTTCTAGGTGGTCTTGATGACTCCTCATGTCTACAGTCTGCTCTGTGCTGCTTCAAAATTAAATGAGATGATATTGAATCTGTATATCAATTTTTTCATCCAAGGAATCAATATGAGTGTAAAATATTCAAGCCTGAGACATGGTTGATGAGTGAGCCCATGAATCAATCTAGGAGAACCCTGTAAATAATTGGGGTTGAGGCTGCTTAATTGGCTCCTTCTGCTTGGGTTTCTAGGACTCCTCTGTCTTGGCCAACCCCTCCCACACACGGATACCCACCCACACATTCAACTTGAACCACAGTGGTCAGAGCCCTGGCTCCCCAGGGAAGCTCAGTCAATGTGTCTTGCCAGCAGCTGGGATCTGTCCATTACCCTGCTCCTGCCAGCCCTACCCCAAGAGGATTGGGCCCAGCCTGCCCTCTCTTGATTTGGTGTTACTAGTAACATAAAAGACTTAGCCAGTGTCTAAAATATAGTAGACAGTTATCATTTCACTTCTCTCGTGTAACAAAGTGGTCAACTGGGGCCGCTTCCCCTCAGACAATGGAAAGTCCTGTCCACAGGCCAGTGCCCATCTGGACCTCCCCTGTGGTTCCCCACAGCCTCCTTCCCTCAACTCCTCTCTGAAGGCTGAACATCCATCTCTGCATTTACACCAGTTTCTACAAGAAATCCAACCGAATGAAATAGGTTGTGATTGTCTGTGGATTTTTATTCAAGCTGGGAGGCTCTGGGAGCATGAGGGTCTCCAATGCAGGCTTTACTGTCTGAATCCATCTGCATTTTTCACCCCCGTGTGTCCTCCCAGGTGACCTAACATGCTGAGCACACCCCCAGGGACGTGTGTCTGGCCCTCGTACTCACAGCAGTGCCTCTGCCAGGAGTTTTGGTTTAAAAAGTTTCCTCCTTCTCGTTACACTTGTTTCCGATGCACTTTTGAGTATGATTTGGCACTGTGTCTGATAACAGTTCCTTTTCTCACCTATTCAACCACCTTCCTCCCTTTTTTCTGATGCTGGTTCTAGAATTAGGCTGCATTTGCCATGCCTTGGGTGTGTTGGCCTGTTCCCCAGCATTTGGCATCCCCTTCCCCAGCTAATCCTGAATTGTTTACCACTAAACCCCTGCTTTGGGAAAACCCTAACAATTGACTGGGACAGCAAAGCTTTTTCCATTTCATTGATGTGTGTGCTGAGCCCGAGGCAGTGTTTTCTCCTAGATCTGCACGCAGGGAGGCAGATTAATCAAAAAGATCTTAAGCAGGCACTGTTTGTTTTGCATGAACAAACAGCAATTGTTCTTTGTTTAAATTTAATAGTTAAAAATGAACAGTTCCGGTGATAATTACCACATATTTATATTGGTATTTTACTTTTTAAGCTCTAGAAGAACAGCAGTTTAACTCACTTGAATCACATTTATCAAGCCAAAGATTAAGTACTACTACTGCCTTTTAACACTAGAGAAGACAGAGAATTTAGTAAGAAAATGCCCAATAATTATGTGCAATATACATGTCTTTTGTGCGGGAGGGAGTGAAGCGAGAGCTAAGAGGAACTAACAGTAGATCAAAGGAAATAAGTATAACATTTGTCTATTAATATTGGGGAACATACATAGGAAATCATCTTTGTTGCCCACATTTGCATATGGCTAACTTCTGTCATTGGATGAATGAAGCATGTTTGTCATAAAAGACACTGCAGTACAAACCAAATACTAAGCACTTCACACCACAAAACTAATCCTGCTGATGCAGCCCTTATCACACTGTGAGAATGTCGACAGTGGCATTTTTAATAAGAATATTGTTAATGATAATCTCATGATTTATGAAATACATTGCTGGTTTTAGAGTCATGCTTAATTTTAATCCTGTTTCTAGGCACCAGAAAGAGGAAAGTTTCTTTTTTCATTGTGACAGTCTATTTGCACCTCTCTTTAAAATATGTCTTTCCAGTGCATGGCACACAGGTACTTAATTAAAACTCATCCATATGAAAGCTTTCTACGTGCTCCTAGTAAATAATTACAAATAGAAATATTTGAAAGAGACTGAGTTACGAATTGAAAACAATTACCAATTTGGAACTAGAAATAGAGTAGATTACATAGAACACGTTGATAAAAATGTGCCTTTAGTTATTTTCACTTTAGGGATTTAAGATAACAATTTAAATTATAGAATTACAGAACTGGAAGAACTTTACAGGTTACCAAGATCAACCTCTCCTCACTCTCCTTAGATAAGGTAACAAGAGGTTAATTATGTATCTGAGACTACAGACCTGGTGGGAAGGGTGGAACTAATTCAAAAAGCTCCTGATTTCTAGATTAACATTCTTTCTACAACCTCCACTTGTGTTCCAGTAGTAAATAAAATTAATTTGAAGTATTAAGTTTCATTGTATTTTAATAGATCGATTTTTCTCAATGAAATTAAGATATCAATATTTCAACCAGTCAAACCATTGACTTTGTGTGCATATATTTCATGTTTATAGTATTTTTCATATTTAAAATTCTAGATGTTCTTTTCCTAGACCTAATTTTCAGTTCCTACAATTACTCAAGGTTGAGGGAGGGATAAGACATAGACTTTAAATATTTGCATTTTTCTGCCAAATGAGAGTTCAAAAAATTAGTTCCACTGAGGTTTTAATATTAAAATATGACTTGAATTGTAGAATACATTAATAGGAAATATATATCCATTCTAAGGTAAGTAAAATGCTTAATCAGTTATTCCTAAGCTGATTTTTTTGTAGTTGTCTTATAAGATTAAGTTGTAGATTTCCTTTTATTAGAAAAGTGCTTTACAACACTGGTTGAAGAATACTTCACACAAATAATCTTTCTTGAGAATTTGTAATAAATCGGTGACTGTCTGACAATTAAAAATAGAAATCACCTTCATATATCACTGTATCAGATAAGCTGCTTCCAGCTACAAGTAACAGAAATCTTAAATTAAACTGATGAAACAAGGAAATGTATTAGCTCACAAACAGAAAGTTTGCTTTGGTTGATTTTGCAGCTCAGCCATGTCATCAAGGGCTTTAGTTCCTTTAATCTTTTTGCATGAGTGTCCAAAGTGCCAGCTTCATCCTCTGTGAGGTAGGTACTAGCATTATCCCCATTTTACAAATAAGGAAATTTATGACCTTAAAATTATGATGTCATGGTCCTTTGTGGTCATGATATGACCTCCAGTAACAACAAGGGCTATATTATTTCCATCCAGTGGGAGAGACAGACATTAGCTTCCTATTGTTCTCTATCAAAAGAAAGGAAGGGGGGCTTCCCTGGTGGTGCAGTGGTTGAGAATCTGCCTGCTAATATAAGGGACACGGGTTCGAGTCCTGGTCTGGGAAGATCCCACATGCCACGGAGCAACTAGGCCCGTGAGCCACAACTACTGAGTCTGCGCATCTGGAGCCTGTGCTCCACGACAAGAGAGGTGGCGATAGTGAGAGGTTCGCACACCGCAATGAGGAGTGGCCCCCGCTTGCCACAACTAGAGAAAGCTCTCACACAGAAAAAAAGACCCAACACAGCCCAAAATAAATAAATAAATTTAAAAAAAAAAAAAAGAAAGGAAGGAAGGATATTCACATAAGTCACGAGTACATTTCTAGGATCTTATTGGCCAGAACTGGCCTCACATTCATTCTCGTAGCAAACATTGGTGGCAGGGGGTGGAGGACGTGGGGAGGGTTACTTTAACTTAGTCAGACCCACCCTTGAGTGAGGGTCAGTTGTTCAACAAGGCATTGCTGCTACTCAGTGAGGAGGGGAGAGGTTCTGCATTGAGTAGAGGGGCCCCAACTTCCCCTCTGAAACACTCTACCCTCTTAATTTCCATGACCTCACTCTTAGCTTGCTTTCTGCCCCTCTCGTCCCCACTTCTCAGATTCCTTTTCAGGCTCCTCTTCCCCTTCCCTTTCTCTAAATGTTGGAGCTACCCATGCCCCAATCCTCAGTCTTCTTCTCCTTCTTTCTCTGACTCTCTCCCTTGGTTATCTCACGTGTTCCTGTGGCTTTGAATAGCACCCTAAATTGATAATCTCCCACCCACAACTTTCTCCTGAGCTCCAGATTCATATGTACAGCTTTATGCCATGTGGACATTCAGGTACTTTGGTTTCTTCCTTTTATGTCTCCTTTTTTGCCTAAAATAGTGGTTCTCAAACTTGGGCATGCACCAGAATCATTTGGACTAAAACACAAATTTCTTGCCTCCATCCTCAGAATTTCTGATTTAGTAGGTCTGTGTTGGGACTAGAGAGTATGAATTTCTGACAAGCTTCTGAGTGATGCTGACGCTGCCCATCTGGGACAACACTTTGAGAGCAAGTGTCCTAGAGTGTTGTCCTCATACAACTGTCCAAAGCTGAGTCACTGCCACTGCAGCTGGTGGGAAGGGATAAAAAGAGAGGATGAAGGAAGAACATCCATTGGCTGAGGCATTGTCTCTAAAGGATTATCCAATCGTGCCTACTGACATTCTATTGGCCCCACATAAGTGAAAGGAACCTGGGAAACACAAAGCAGTTGGGCATTCGTTTACCCAGCTACATTGTTGTGCTGTAAGAGAAGAGGAGAATGGGTTCTGGTAGACAGTCATAAGTCCTCACCCTTTCCAATCTTGTAATACCAACTAGTCAAGAGCCACACTTGCTTTCTTTTATTTTCTCCAGTGTTCATGAAGTGTATTTGCACTTGCTTCCACACTGCTTAGTGCCCAGGTATTAATTTATGAAGGTAGCTAAGTGACAACATGGAGAAGTTAATGCCATTGAAAGAAGATTTTTATTACTTACATTTCCCAAGAGAGAGGGGCACATGCACCACAGCACTCAAGGCAAAGGGAAAGTGCTAGGCTTTGGTCAGAAGGCAGAAGACAGGAGCCAGAGGAGAGCCTAGACCAAAGCCTTTATTGATGTTTCCACGGGAAAGACAAGGCAGGGCAGAGTAAAGAGTTGAGGATCAGCTAGTTTGGCAGGCTTTGGGCTAGAGGAGTGGTCTCTAGTTGCCTAGTACCTGGCCCTGGGATGATTTAGAGCAGGGGAAATATTGACTTGGTGTGTGAGAACTAGACAAAAGGGGGTGTTTGGGTGTATAGCTTGACATTGGTTGCTTGGTTTGCGTATGAAAGTCATGCTCCCAGCCCAGCCCTTTGCTGTCTCTAAGAATTGGCCAGCCTTGGGAGGGGCAGCACTTCCCTGGGTCTGTAAGAACCCAGAATGCGAAAACATCCTAAGATGCAAAAAATATAAAACATGATTCACACACACACACACACACACACACACACACACACACACATACATTCCTCTGTGCTCTGCATATAGCTGATTCATTCTCATCTTTGGTCTTAATTTATATGACCTCAATAGAGAGGTCTTTCCAGAAACACCTTGCTTTAAGTAGACATCAGTCTACTTCACAGATCCTTGTTTCTTTCTTTCTCATCATTCATAGCAATGTATAATTTTACTTTTTTAAAAATTTTACTATCTTGCCAGGAGTCAGCTTCATAAGGACAGGATGTATGCCCCTTTTATTTATCTCTGTATTACTCATTTGGAAAAACAATTTTTGTTGGTGACTGAAAACCATTTCCCCTCCCCTCTTTCTTACATAGCAGACTCGCAATTTAGCTCAGGTTTCAAGAGATTCTTGATCTCAGGGAAGATGGGACTAGTGGTCTAGGAGCAGGTAAGTAATCCAATTCTAACCATTGAGATACAACAAGAAGTTTGGAAAATCTTCTGTAAGTTGTATGAGGATGTGATATCTGGAGTTGCAGCAGCTGATTGTAATCATGAGGGAAAGTTCTAGCAAATTGCAGAGTTACCAATCCTGAGACCCAACATCATTAAGCTGCTGCACATACCTAGCAAACACCAACCAATTGTTAAGGGAGATAATAGAGACCACTGTAGTTTAAGCTGCTTTCTATTACAGTGGTTAGATGGAGCCCAAAGTATTATGGTTTAGCACACTGCTTGACACATGCAAGCAATATGTGCTCAGTTAATACAGGTATTTGTTTTTGTTGAATGGATAAAAGACTACATAGCTAAGGCAAAATGAGAAAGGTTGTGGGAGGTATCCAGATAATATAATCTACATTAAAAACACAATTTTGTTTCTCAGGGTTAATCTTAGGGGGGAGAGAAGCAGGTTCAGGGCACATATTATGCAGACTGGTGATATTTATTAGCCAACTTATACAAATATTCTTTCATTCATTTAAATAAAAATGTAATGAGGAGTTACTGCTTTGAAAAGTATTACATTAAGGAGGCACACAGTATACTGTTTGAAAATACAGGCCACTAAATACTTAAACACAACTGCTTAAAGTCTGGTGACCTTAAGTTGTCACTAAATTTCATTTAACTTCAGTTTACTCCTCGTCATAAAGGAAATATTCACACTTTTTAAAGGTTAGTGTGATGAGATGATACATATAAAGTGCTCAAAATGTCCTACATGCCCATCAAATAGTAAATAATAAAGTTTTATAATTGTTACTATAATTATTAAGCATAGCTGAGAGAAATGGGACATAAAAATGAAAAATACATCGCCTCTTTCCATAATAAAAATAACACAGAATATTTAAGTAACATAAAACAACATGAGGAATGTGAAGGAAGGAAAGGTCTTTCTGCTTTGGAGGATAAGGCAAGTTTTCAGTAGAAGAGAAGGCATTCGATCTGGACCTTTGAGAAAAGGTTGCATTTTCACATGCAGAGATGAACAGGGAAGCATGTATGTCACTGTGGTTGGAAAGAGAGAACTGACAAACATATTACAGGCAATTAGACATGGGGAGAGGAGGGCAGGAAAATACAAGGCTGTGTAGGTCATGGCTGATAGGATGGTTTGGCCCCGGAATAGACTTAAGGAAGAGGCCCATGGAGATGAACCCATGGAGAAAATGGAAGGGCCACATCTCATGGAGGAGTCTCAATACCTAACTAAGAAGGCTAGAGCTTTTTTGGCAGGCAATGAGGTGCCATGAAAAGGTTTTAAAACAGGGCAAGAAAGTGACTTGATGAAAGTGTGGCAGGCACTATTAATACCTCCCCACAGCCATCCTTCCTTTGGTTTGCCCAGCCTCAAGGGATGAATACCACCAGCTCGGACAATGTAACCCAAGTCTGAGCAATGAGTTGTAAGGAAAATCTACTGAGTGCTTCTGGAAAATAAAATTTTTTTAAAGAGAAAGATATACAAAGGGAAAAATCATTTTGCTGTCTCCTCCATCTGGTTCCCCTTGCTGAACTCATCCTGTGAATTCTGTTGTGTACAGATACCATGCTTACAGCTTCAGCAGCAATCTTGAAGAAAGATCTCTCACACACTGAGGATTCGAGAAGCCTGGGTCTTTGATAACATTATTGAACTGTTGAATCAATTCCTGGACTGCCTACTCCCAGATGACCAGTTACGTAAACAGTAGATACATTATAGTTTAAGCCGCTACTGGTTAGGTTTCCTGTTATTTGTGGCCACACCATTCTAACTAATGCTGAGAGAGGTGTTTTAGGAAGATTCGTGTGGGATCAATGGGATGAATTGATGCAGTGATGAAAATAAGGACAGTCAGTAGAAAAACAATTATTGAGCACATCTTGTGTACATTTTTTAAATTAAGAAACACATGTATAGCACTTACAATACACCAAACACTATGAAGCACTTTGCTAATTTAATTCTCATTAAATCTTTACGAGGTAAATACTATCATTATCACCATTTTTCAAATAAGAAGACTGAGTCATGAACTGGTGATACAGTTTGCCTAAGGACACAGAGCTAGCAGTAGTGGAGCATTTACCCAAGCAGCTCAGCTCCAGAATCTGTGCTCCTAGCCACTAATATACATTTAATTTACACACAAGCACTATTCTACCCCTATGTGACAATTCTATGAGGGAAAATGCCACCATTATTGCCATTTTTCAAATGAGGAAACTGAAGCAGAGAGGGTAAGTAATTTAGGGTCATGCATATAACAAAGAATGGAGCAGGAAGTCAAGGCCAGTTCCACCCGACACCAGAGACACAACCTTGGTGCCAAATTTCCAGCGATGAGACTGTTCCAGACTTCTGAATCAGAGGAGCGCCTCTACAAAAGTAAAAGGAGAAACTTATGCAAGACAAAGATTAGGCAAGAATTAAGGGTAGATTTTATGTTAGGGGAAAGGATGAAAGGTGATTCTGGTTTTTCAAAGCTAAGCTAAAACACAGGGATACTTAAAAAAAAATTTATTGAAGTATAGTTGATTTACAGTGTTTACAATGTTGTTAGTTTCAGGTGTACAGCAAAGTGATTCAGATATATATATTTTTTTCAGATTGTTTTCCCATATAGGTTATTATTGAGTATAGTTGAGTATAGTTATAGTTGAGTATTATTGAGTATAGTTGAGTATAAAATATTGAGTATAGTTCCCTATCTATACAGTAGGTACTTGTTGTTTATATATAATAGCAGGTCTATGTTATGCCCAAAATCCTAATTAGGGATACAGTTTTTAAAAAGGAAGTCTGGAAAATGAACATTTTAAATTTATATCTTGAGAGAACACTTCAAAATCCTGTCAGCACACCCCAGTGAGTTAGGTTCAACTCCAAAAGCAGATATTAAGATGAATTATCTTGTTTAAGCAGGAATTTCTATGTGCATCTAAAAATGTGGTCCAGGAGGAATGGGTTAGGGGCCTCTTCCACTTAATCCTTTTGCAATTTCAGATCCCTGAGGCAATTCTCTAAACAAAGCTCCCTGATAACCTACCTCCTCTAGAAGAAGTGCGGGATTGCCTGCCCCCCACTCAGGCCTCTGCCACTACCACACAAGGTCTCCCTCAGTGTAGGACACAAGGAATCATTTGTTTTAAGAACATAATACATGTAGTGCTGTGGAAGGAGTCTCATGATAGGAGCTATATTCCCAGCGTCTCTGTGGGCTATTTCCTGGGCTTCCCTCACAGGGCCACCTGCATCCCAGCTCCAACCCTCTATTTTCCCTCTTACAGAACCTTATTTCTACCCCTTGGACAAGGCAGATGAATTTTTTTAGTTTCTGTAGTCACTGTAGAAGTTTAGCTCTAGGTGAAGGCTTTGGTTTGGCGTTAAAATGCCTTTTTCCATCTCCACCTGAAACTCTGTTTGGTGGCCTCCAGGAATTCAACTTAATTCATTCAATAAACTTCCATTAAGCATTGACTAAGTGCCAGGCACCATGCTAGAAGCTTAAAGTTTAGGAAAGTGGTGCTTCTCAAACTGTGACTGCATAGGAAACACCTGGGCATTTGTTAAAACTGCAGGTGCAATAGGTCAGAGGTGGGATTGAGATTCTGCAGTTCTAAGAGTCTCCCAGCTGAGTCCACTTTGAATAGCCATAGAGGAAGATTGAAATATAAACAAATAATAAAGAGTTACAGATGCTATGATAAATATGTGAGAAACTGAGAATGGAAAGAGGTTTCCCAAATTTCTGTGGTCTGCACTGCTTCCTCAGTAACCTCCCCTAGACTGCTCCTGATTCATTTCAGTATTTCTGGTCCTGCTTTAAACCTCTGCCATCAACTCCTACTCTAAACTTTTGCTACACACCTACTCCAACTAATATTCTCCTATGTCTACAAAAGCATCTTTCTGCACCACTATTTCCCTCATACTTCTCCTTTGTTTCACTTAAAGCTTTGCAGAATTCCTTCATCCTGGCTTCTAATTTCTCATCCATGGTTATCAGTCACCCTCAGGAAATTCAATTTTCCAGGCATACAATGCCAGATTCTATGATCTCATCCTCATGAACACTAGTAGTATATAAACCTATACATGTTATACATTTACACTTATATGTTGATTCTTTGAATATGATCATAATAATAGTTAACAGGCATGAAAAGCTTAAAATATGCCAAGCACTGTGATATCTCATAAAAGCCTATGAAATGGGTACTCATATTATCCCATTTGAATAGAACTGAAACAGAGAGATTGAAATCACATTACCATTAACTGGTGGAACCATAGTTTAAATATTGTATCAGCAGTTAGGTCCTCAGAGGATGGTGCCATTTAAAATGAAACTAGTTACAACTAAATCTACTCACTACTGTGGTAAGTTTGGGAAGGTGTGTTAGCCATTCCTGTGGTGTGGGAAATCTCCTCCATGATGTGGAAGGAACTGGACATTTTCTCCTCTGCCTATGAGTAGAAGGAGATCTGGTGTCTATCAAATGTGCTTTCAAACCTGGTTAAATGGCTGTGTCATGGCAACTTATGGCTCTAGATGAGTCAATTAAACACTTAAATGCAGCTCTGCCTTATATAGATGAAAGATTCACTTTTATTTGATGCTTTATGCTCTGATCAAGCCTTTCAGTCGAGTGTCTCAAAATGCAAATCCAAATCTTGGTTTTATAAAATCATCTGGGTTTAGCGGAAGATCTGATTTCACTAGAGAATTGTATCATGTTGGGTTTCTTTTATGCTGTCTCTATAATTGAATTGCCTTTTCACCAGAAAGATTATTTTGAACTCATGGAAAACTTCTTAAAAAAATAAATGACAATGAAAGCCCAGAGGACACTCAATATGAAACCAAATTATTATAGCATTAAAGGATCTAAGTTAAATCCATGAAGGCAAGAAAATTCAAAGCAAGTTTTTAGGAATAAAATTTCTTCAGTTTCATGCCTCACTGCATGTGCAGGACCACTTCCTTAAACATATAGGAGGGAGTGGAGGCAGTGAAATTATTTATCTGACAACTCCCATGGACCTTCAAATCAGTGAAGGAACTCAAAATATTGGTAATAAGAGTGGGATCAGATAATCCAAAAATAATCCAATTTTTTTTTTTCAAACGAAGACTTTCATTATTACTATTCTCTCATCTTTTCTTTATCCTTGGTGTTTTCTTCAGCATACTTCCCAGAAGCTATCTTTTGGCCATAAAAATGATACCACAAAAGTGAGATTCCATTTTGAGTGCTATTACCACCCGTTCACCTGACCTAAGCACCTCCCACCTCTGACCCTCACTGCTTCCCAGATTCTGTCTTCTCGTCTTTATTTTCTTTCTCTCTGTTGGCCCATCCTAACAAGAACAATTGTAAGCAGCTTTTGGCAGGAAAGAGCCCTTTCTCTACAGGAGGCCCCTTCTGCTTTGTCACTAACCTTAAACCAGGCGCCCCTACACTCTACTCATCTTCCGCTGAGCACACCTTTCAAATCTTTTGGTCACACAATACGTTGCCTAACCTGTTGGTTCTTCCCACAGATAAAAGAAGTAGAAGTAAAGAAAAAGTAACTAACAGATGACCAGATCTCTTCCCTAGCTTTCCCTTCAGTAATCTTGCCAACTGTGTGAACAAACTGAGTGAACAAGAGAGCATCTAAAGAAAAATAACAAGAAGTCAATAAGCCTGCACACAAGCCTGCACACAGTGGGGGATGGCAACGACTCTGACCCCCGTCTCAGTGATTAACTGAGATTACTTCCCCTTTTCCCTTTAAATCTTTCATGGCCAAGTGTAATCTTCGGAGGTGTTTTTGGGGGACACTGAGTCCACCATCTCCCCAGATTGCCGGCATTCAATTAAAAGCAACTTTCCTATCTATCAACATTTGCCTCTCTCGAGTACTGATCTTTGAGCAGCGAGCAGCCAGATCTGATTTGGCAGCACAATCTTTCTTTGTTCTTTCCCTTTAGCCCCCTGTTGAAGCTCAAGTTCAAATCCTTCACCAGATCTCTGCACCACACCGATGACAATGGCCAGCTGTTTCAACACGCATGCATGTGGGGTGTTCTAATATAAGCAGGCAAGAAGAGCACTCCAGAATCAGCGGGCAAGTAGCAGTTTGCATCTACTGCATCAAATCATTCAAAGGCCCTGGAACTTAGTGTGCTTCATATTGAGCCTAAAAACAAATATTTCCTGGCTCTTCCCATAACAAAGTAAATATTCTGGAGTCACTTTTATTCGTATAGGATAACTCTTTCCTGTAAGTTACAATAACCTCTGTCAGCTCCCAGATTTCTTTTCTATGACAAGTAGAGGATGTCCTTGCCTCATATAGGCTCTGGTGTGTACACAGTGCGGGCGTTTATCCAGAGCAATTCTCTTTTCTCTCAATTGTGTTTAGCAACCACTTTGGTTCAATCATGTACACAGCTTTGTAATTCAGAGCATCAGGCATAATTTATTTATCTTCTTCTTTCTCCCTTTGGAATCAAAACGGTCTGAAATTTGGTAAGTCCTCTTGCATGGTTTCAATTCAGTATGTTAACCTTTCCTCTTTGGCTATTATCCATGCTGCAGAAAAATGTGGGAGGGTGGAAAACCCACCTACATTCTATTTCTTTTAACATTAAGTCTAGCTAAGTTAACAGAAATATGCTGATTAATCTCTATTATACACAACTCTAGCTCTATAGCCCTTTCTCCACCAATTTCAATTTAGTCAAATAAGGTAATACAATGCAGTTCTGCATCTTTTTCACAAGATGGCACTATAACTTTCTGTATTTATTATTGAGCAAGGAAATACAATAGAATTCTAAAATTTATAGTTTAAATTACATAAATTGTAGTTGAATACTGAAGAGAATATAATGGCATGAAACTATATTATGATCTGATTTTCTTTAAGGTATTTTAACTCCCTTTAAAAAAGTAACCAGTGAAAATCAGAACTTTTAAAAAAAATTTCTCCCTTGTTTTTAATATCTATTAAATCAGTAAAGCCTTTTTTTTTCTTTTAGAATAATATGATATGGTATTTCCACTGGACAGAGATGCTAGACTTCTATTTAGTTTCTGCTTTCTTCGTTCAATTTTTCCAATACTGTAATAAATTCTTACCTGGAGTTCCATTGTCATTAATATACAAAGTGTCAGATTTTTTTTTTTCCCAGATATTTAGGCAGGGGAGAAATCAGAACTATGAATTCAAATTGGGATCTTATTACCATCTATAAGCACAACCCTATAAAGAGTAGACATTTTTCTAAAGAAGATAGAGATAATGGAAGTGATAGGGGAAATAAAAGAGAAAGTAAAGAATACATAATTACTTAAATTCTTCTATGTCCGTGCCCTGAGGTGTGCACTACATGTAACTCCATGCAATATAATAGAAAACATTTATTGAGCTCTTATTCTATGCTAAACATTATGTTGGATTCTTTACATGGACGAGCTCACTTGATTCTCAAAGCCCTATAAGGTGCTTACTATTATTATTCATATTTTAATTGGGGCAAACTGATATTCAGTAAGATCATTCATTCATTCATTTTGTCTTTCAGCAAGTGATTATTGAGTGCCTATTATGTGACCTGAACATTTGAACATGGCACAGTTAGAGTTAAACCCAGAATCTACTGAGACCAAAGCCCAAGACTACTTCACTTAATCACAGAACTATAAAGAATCAATTTCTCAGATAAGCCTAACGGGCAATTAAATGGTGAAAAAGAAATTCCACTATAATATGAGTAAACAAATTGACACCCCACCAAATCAGCACTGGTTTCTTGCTCTATGTGTTTTTCATAATGTTGATTTGAAGCTCCTTTATACAGGTTCAAATTAGCCAGAATACAGTGCATACATTAATTATAGAACAATTTGACAACCATTTCTTGTACACCAAATCTCTCTCAGAGTATAAAACATTTTGGGGTAGAGAAAAAGGCCTGGAATGACTTCCAGTTAAAATGGTAGGCTACACAGAAGAGGAAAACCCCTCTATTTCTCCAACAAAAACAAAAATACAGACATCTTAATAAAATATTTTACATCACTTTAATAGTATGTAGCCAACCTCAACACTAGAAAAAAAATCTCCAGGCTACATAAATGAAGAAGGAATTTAAAAACTTAGAGTAAAAAGAAATAAAGTTGCACTGTCCATGAGGTACCAGTATACCATAATCAGGGTCTTGATGCTTTGTGAAGATGAGACTCAAAGTGCAGATCCTTGCACAGCAAGAACTCCATTCCCTGCCTAAAGGTAGAAGGTGAGAAGGCTGACAGCCCCGAGACAGCCATCTGCCTGGGGATGAGGAGGAAATAGTCCACACGGAGGAATCAAATCCATGCTCAAGTGAAAGGATCTAAATTCACTCTACCCACAATATGCAAAAAAACTAAAAAACATGATAATTAGTTCAGAACCTCAGTCCAGGAAATGTGAAACCACCCCTGAAGGATGCCTTCCAGGCCCATGTGAAACTGCCAGGAAAAATGAGTCTTATGGAAAAATGAGTCTTATAAGCAGTAATTATATGAGAAATTTAGTGGCCAAAAAAAGAACCCGAAGTGGAGAAACCAAAGCCCCACCAAAATCTGGAGATTTCACAAATATGACAATAAAGAAATCTAAAGGGGACTTTAATATAAACAATTTTAAAATGCTCAAAAATATAGTGTGGGTATATATATATATATATATATATATATATATATATATATATATTTCAATGAGCTGTTCATTAACACTGAAACAAGTTGAACTATTAAAAAAATGATAAAAAGGAAAGAACAGAGTCACTTAAAAAAATCAATAGATGCTAAATAATAATTTAGATCCCTTTAGATAGAAGAAAAATTTAGTGAATTGAAAGACAAATCTATGGAGATAACTCAGAACACAGCACAGAGAAATAAAAAGATAGATGATATTAAAGAAGAGTTAGGAGAAGTAAAAGCTAGAATAAAAAGATCTGGGCATGAAGACAGATGGCTAAGAGATTTCCAGAAGTGAGTAAAGGAGCACACATTATTCTGAACAAGATAAATAAAAATAAATTACTCTTAAACACATAGTAAAATTGCAGGATAAAGTAACCAAACATAAGAACCCTGTGAAAATCTTAGAAGTAAACAGAGAAAAGACAGATTAACTTCCAAAATGGGCATTAACGTAAGCACTGACTTTTCAGCAGCATGAGAAGATGCATTGAAAAAAAAAGTGCCATCACTGCTAATTACCAGGGAAATGCACATCAAAACTACAGTGTGGTACCACCTCACATGGGTCAGAATGGCCATCATTTAAAAGTCTACAAATAATAAATGCTGGAGAGGGTGTGGAGAAAAGGGAACCCCTTATGCTGTTGGTGGGAATATAAATTGGTGCAGCCACTATGAAGAACAGTATGGAGGTTCCTCAAAAAACTAAAAATAGAATTACCATATGACCCAGCAATTCCACTACTGGGCATATATCCAGACAAAACTATAACTTGAAAAGATACATGCACCCCTATATTTATAGCAGCACTATTTACATAGCCAAGACTTAAAAACAACCTAAATGTCCATCGACAGATGAATGGATAAAGAAGATGTGGTATTGATATATATACACAGTGGAATACTATTCTGCCATAAAAATAGAATGAAATAATACCATTTGCAGCAACATAGATTGGCCGAGAGATTGTCATACTAAGCAAAGTAAGACAAACAGAGAAAGACAAATACCATATAATATCACTTATATGCAGAATCTAAAATATGACACAAGTGAACTTATCTGCGAAACAGAAACAGACTCACAGATGTAGAGAACAGACCTGTGGTTGCCAATGGGGAGGAGGAATGGGAGAGGGATGGATTGGGAGTTTGGGATTATCAGATCCAAACTCTTATACATAGAATGCATAAACAACTAGGTCCTACTGCATAGCACAGGGAACTATATTCAGTATCCTGTAATAAACCGTAATGGAAAAGAAAAATATATATATGTAATATATATGTATAACTGATCACTTTGCTGTACAGCAGAAATTAACACATCATAAATCAACTATACTTTAATAAAATAAATAATTTTTTTTAAAATGCCAAGAAACAATAACTGTACTGAGCTAAATTTTATCCTAAAGTGAGAGCAAATTAAAGACACTTCCAGATTTATTTATAACATCTAAAAGAAGTGTAAGTTGAACAATATTTTCCTCTTGAACAACCAACAACAATATTTTCCTCTTGAGCTAAATTTTATCCTAAAGTGAGGGCAAATTAAAGACACTTCCAGATTTATTTATAACATCTAAAAGAAGTGTAAGTTAAACAATATTTTCCTCTTGAACAACCTCTTGAACAACAACAATATTTTCCTTTCTTTTCAATGGAAAACTTGCCCAAAGTGGAGATAACTGACAAGTACATACAGTAAAGCCACTTGTGGTTAAGGGTATGTGTATTGTCTGTCCTGCTAAAAGAGGTTGTTAGTTGCCTTCTTAAGAAAACTCCTGTTGCATGAGTGAAAAGTAAACTAAAAAAAAAAATTTGTTTCAGTGAGAAAGAGGGTTAGAGAGCCATAGACTTTCAGACTTCAAAATGTCAGCAATAAAAGTTTTCCTTGAAGAATTTTGTGTATAGGTACAAACCCAATGCATTGCTTTTTTTCCGGGTGCCATATCTATCCTTTGGGCAGGACTAGACTGGGGACATGCAACTTTTGGTGTTTTAAATTTGAAGCAAGCCAATTCTTCCTTGCGTAGATCTGTTCTGTGCATCGCATGGAGTTTGGCATCCCTGGTCTCCACCCACTAATTGCCAGTAATTCTCTCACACCACACCAGTTATTTTGACAACTAAAATTTCCCCCATATTTATGGAGACCCAGTTCCACTGCACCACAGGACTAATTGCTTTTCTTTACCAGAGCTACCATCAGCACAGTGCTTATCTAAAGACCTTCTTTAGAAGGTCTTATCATCTTCATCATCCATTGTCTTATCACCTAAGCATTTAAACAATGCTGGCTGCAACCAGAGCAGCAGTTTGGTTCTGATTGATACTACTTCCCAGTCTCGGCCCAATTATAGCCAATGCAATCTATAAATGTAAATAATGTTCCCTAATTGATCAATCATACTGAAGTCAATTCAAGTTATGAAAACTCAGGTTGTAGCTGAGAGGTTTGCACCCTTGTCACCTCTGCACTGTTTCTGTTCCCCTGTCCATTGACAACAAGTCCTTCAGCTTGCCTTAATTCTGAGCCCTGAGTACAAAGCCTTTCAACCTCTTACACCCTGTTTGCCCCTAGAAATTCAGCCTCAGATTCATATTGTGTAGAATACATTAGGTCAAGAGTCTGGAGAAATCAGTATGTAAGCCATTTGAAAGTCGGTGAAAACATTTGGGAAGAGTAGCATTACCTCGCTCCTAGGGTCAGAGAGCATTTTCAAAATCATAAATAAATAACAGGCAGAAAGGAGGAAATGTTTCCTGCTGACCCCCACCCCCACTCCATTCCAGGCACAATCGAGCCAGGCAAGTAAGGATGTGATAAAGATCCTCAGACAGAAAACCGATCTGTCCTTTTATAACAATCTTTCCTCATGCAGATAAACATTCTCTCCAGTTAAAGAATAGAGTGAGAAAAATGCTATTGGTGAAATCAGTAACAAAGTGATGAGGTTGGCTTACTTCAGCAGACAGGGTCTTTTTGAGGCCTGTTGAGACTGTGCAGCCTTGGTATCGGAGACAGATAACACAGAAAGACCTATATAAATAAAGGGAGAGGAAATGCAGCCAGGTGTCAGACTGAGCCTAAGCTTAGGAAGAAGCCTGCAAGGAGATGACGGAGGACAAAGTAGCAGCCCCTCCATTCTGTGCTACACAGGTAAGGCGAGTATCCAGGACAAAACATGCAGGAGGACTAAGCTGCTGAAGGAAAAAGAAAGAGGAAACAAAATTGTGCCTACATCCAGGACATGTATACCTAGGACATCAAGGATTAGGTAATATCCAATGATTCATTCTTTCACCCAACCATTCATTTATTCATTCAACAAGTTTTTAATGGCACTGTTATTACATGCCTGGCACTGTGCAAGGTGCTGCACAAAGATGAGCATAATAAAATCCCTGTCCTTCAGGTTTTAGTGAGGAAGACTGACAAACAAGCAGGTACAAAACAATGTGATCAAGTGTTTTAGCAGAATACAGGATGCCATGGGAACTTGGAGGAGAGAATGACTCTTTCCTGGAGTCACAGAGAAGGCTGGAAAATACTTCAGAGACCATGTCTTTAAAGGGTGAATAGAAAAGTGTAGGACAGGATGCTGAGATGTAGGAGCTGCAGTTGATCAGAAGCTAAATCGCCTGTGAGACAAGGTAGGGAATGAGGCTAGAGAGGTGGGCAGAGGAGGCCTTTCATGAAAGACTTGTGCCATGATGAGGAGTCTTGATTTTATGTTGTAAGAAATCCAGAGAAAGTAAAGGATTTCAAACAAGGAGTAATATGGCAAATACTGATTAGAGAACTAACCAACAGCCATTCCCAACTTCCTCCTTCCTTGCCCAATTCTCTCTCTCTAGAAGCTGAAAAAAACTATATATTTTCCTGGTCTCTCTTGCAGCTTACATAGCCATAGGACCCAGTTCTGGTCAATGTGACATTAGTGGAGGTCTCATGGGTAGGCTTCTAGGAAAGATTTCCCTCCCTGGCAGAAGAAGACAGGCATGTGCAAGGAGGTCTCTCACCACCCTGGCCGCTCCCTTGCTTCTTAGTTCTGAGGCCTGGAGACATGATGCTTGTGCTGTGGGGAAGAAACATCAACTAAGTGCCCTAAAATTTGAGGCTGCTGATCTAATCCCCAAACCATGTGCATCCAGGTTTTTATTACATAAACAATATTCTTATGGCTTAAGCCATTTAAGCTTAACTCCAACGTAAGCTGGAGTTTTCTGTAATGTGCCGCCCAAAACATTCGCCTTACGGAGAATTACTAAAATGTGGTAATTCATAAACTAAACTAAACTTATTCTAGAATTTACTGAGCATTCTAAATCAATATTCTAGTGGCTCTTATCTTCGCAAAGTGTGTTGCAGATACCTGAAATTCCTCCTACTTTCTGAAAGTATCCTTTATTGTCAGTGTGTCAACTGTGTGATGTTGGGTTGGTCCCAGTTCTCATTCACTACTAGTCTTACTCTTTAATTATAGGCATACCTTGAGGATATTGCAGGTTTGGTTCCAGACCACTGCAATAAAGCAAATATCACAGCGAACACACGGAGATTTGGGGAGAAAAGCAGCCTGGAAAGGGCGTGGGAGCTACAAGCCCTCTCCCTATACCTTGCCCTCTGCATCTCTCCCACCTGGCAGTTCTTGAGTTTTATCTTTCGCAATGAGCCAGTGATCTAGGTCTAAATGGACCATCTTTAAAACTATATCTATGGGAGAGGACCTTCAAGATGCCAGAGGATTAAGACGTGGAGATCACCTTCCTCCCCACAAATACATCAGAAATACATCTACATGTGGAACAACTCCTACAGAACACCTACTGAACGCTAGCAGAAGACCTCAGACCTCCCAAAAGGCAAGAAACTCCCCACGTACCTGGGTAGGGCAAAAGAAAAAAGAAAAAACAGAAAAAAAAAGAAGAGGGACAGACCTGCTCCTCTGGGAGGGAGCTGTGAAGGAGGAAAAGTTTCCACACACTAGGAAGCCTCTTCACGGGGGGGACGGGGGTAGGTGGGGGGGGGGGTGTGGGAAACTTCGGAGCCATGGAGGAGAGCGCAGCAACAGGGGTGCGGAGGGCAAAGAGGAGAGATTCCCGCACAGAGGATCGGTGCCGACCAGCACTCACCAGCTCGAGCCGCTTCTCTGCTCACCTGCCAGGGCGGGTGGGGGCTGGGAGCTGAGGTTCGGGCTTCGGAGGTCAGACCCCAGGGAGAGGACTGGGGTTGGCTGCGTGAACACAGCCTGAAGGGTGCTAGTGCACCACAGCTAGCTGGGAGGGAATCCGGGAAAAAGTCTGGAACTGCCTAAGAGGCAAGAGACCATTGTTTCGGGGTGCGTGAAGAGAGGGGATTCAGAGCACCACCTAAATGAGCTCCAGAGACGCGTGCGAGTCGTGGCTATTAGCGCAGACACCAGAGACGGGCATGAGACGCTAAGGCTGCTACTGCAGCCACCAAGAAGCCTGTGTGCAAGCACAGGTCACTATCCACACCTCTCCCCAGGGAGCCTGTGCAGCCCGCCACTGCCAGGGTCCCGTGATCCAGGGACAACTTCCCCAGGAGAACACGTGGCACACCTCACGCTATTGCAACATGACATTCTGCAGCTGCAGGCTCGCCCCGCATTCTGTACCCCTCCTTCCCCCACCCCCCACCCCCCGTCTGAGTGAGCCAGAGCCCCCTAATCAGCTGCTACTTTAACCCCATCCTGACTGGGCAGGAACAGAAGCCCTCAGGCGACCTACACGCAGAGGTGGAGTTAACCCAAAGCTAAACCTCAGGAGCTGTGCAAACAAAAAAGAGAAAGGGAAATTTCTCCCAGCAACCTCAGGAGCAGCAGATTAAATCTCCACAATCACCTTGATGTGCCCTGCATCTGTGGAATACCTGAAGAGACAATGAATCATCCCAAAATTGAAGTTGTAGACTTTGAGAGCAACTGTAGACTTGGGGTTTGCTATAAGTGACTGACTGGTTTCTGGTTTGATTGTTATCTAAGCTTAGTATTTATTATCATTCGTAGATTTATTTATAGATTTGGTTACTTGCTTCCTTTTTTTTAATAATATATACATATTTTATTTTCCTTTTTCTCTTTTTGTGAGTGTATGCTTCTTTGTGTGATTTTGTCTGTATAGCTTTGCTTTTGTCATTTGTCCCAGGGTCTCTGTCTCTCCGTTTTTTTGTTTTGTTTTTGTTTTTTTTTTTGGAGTAGTTTTTAGTGCCTGTTACAATTGGTGAATTTGTTTTTTTGGTGGGGTTACTCTCTTCTTTCTTTTTTTTAAATTACTTTTTAATTTAATTTTTAATAATTTTTAAAACAATAACTTTATTTCTTTTTATTTTATTTTTTCCTTTCTTTCTTTCTTTTTTTCTCCCTTTTCTTCTGACAGGGTCTTGTTGCTCTGACCAGGTGTCAGGCCTATGCCTCTGAGGTGGGAGAGCCAAGGTCAGGACATTTGTCCGCCAGAGACCTCCCAGCTCCACGTATATCAAATGACAAAAGCTCTCCCAGAGATCTCCATCTCAAAGCTAAGACCCAGTTCCACTCAACAACCAACAAGCTACAGTGCAGGACACGCTATGCCAAACAACTAGCAAGACAGGAACACAACCCCACTCACTACCAGAGAGGCTGCCTAAAATCATAATAAGTTCACAGACAACCCAAAACACAACACCAGATGTGGTCCTGCCCACCAGCAGGACAAGATCCCGCCTCATCCACCAGAACACAGGCACTAGTCCCCTCAACCAGGAAGCCTATATAACCCATTGAACTAACCTCACCCACTGGTGGCAGACACAAAAAACAGTGGGAACTATGAACCTGCAACCTGTGAAAAGGAGAGGGCAAACACATAAGTTAAGCAAAATGAGAAGACAGAGAAACACACAGCAGATGAAGGAGCAAGGTAAAAATCCACCAGACCAAAGAAATGAAGAGGAAATAGAGAGTCTACCTGAAAGGAATTCAGAGTAATGATAGTAAGGATGATCCAAAATCTGGAAATAGAATGGAGAAAATACAAGAAATGTTTAACAAGGACCTAGAAGGGTTAAAGAGCAAACAAACAATGATGAAAAACACAGTAACTGAAATTAAAAATTCTCTAGAAGAAATCAATAGCAGAATAACTGAGGCAGAAGAACGGATAAGTGACCTGGAAGATAAAATAGTGGAAATAACTACCGCAAAGCAGAATAAAGAAAAAAGAATGAAAAAATTGAGGACAGTCTTAGAGAACTCTGGGACAACATTAAATGCACCAACATTCGAATGATAGGGGTCCCAGAAGAAGAGAAAAAGAAAGGGACTGAGAAAATATTTGAAGACATTATAGTTGAAAACTTCCTTAATATGGGAAAGGAAATAGTCAATCAAGTCCAGGAAGTGCAGAGATTCCCATACAGGATAAATCCAAGGAGAAACACACCAAGATACATATAAATCAAGCTATCAAAAATTAAATACAAAGAAAAGATATTAAAAGCAGCAAGAGAAAAACAACAAATTGCATAAAAGGGAATCCCCATAAGGTTAACAACCGATCTTTCAGCAAAAACTCTGCAAGCCAGAAGGCAGCGGAAGGACATATTTAAAGTGATGAAAGGCAAAAACCTACAACCAAGACTACTCTACCCAGCGAGGATCTCATTCAGATTCAACAGAGAAATAAAAACCTTTACAGACAAGCAAAGGTTAAGAGAATTCAGCACCACCAAACAAGCTTTACAACAAATGATAAAGGAACGTCTCTAGACAGGAAACACAAGAGAAGGAAAAGACCTACAATAACAAACCCAAAACAATTAATAAAATGGGAAAAGGAACATACATATTGATAATTGCCTTAAAGGTAAACGGATTGAATGATCCAACCAAAAGACATAGACTGGCAGAATGAATACAAAAACAAGATCCGTATACATGCTGTCTACAAGAGACCCACTTCACACCTAGGGACAGATACAGACTGAAATTGAAGGGATGGAAAAAGATATTCCATACAAATGGAAATCAAAAGAAAGCTGGAGTAGCAATTCTCATATTAAGCAAAATACACTTTAAAATAAAGACTAGGGCTTCCCTGGTGGCGCAGTGGTTGAGAGTCTGCCTGCCGATGCGGGGGACATGGGTTCATGCCCCGGTCCGGGAAGATCCCATTGCTCCGCAGCGGAAGAGGCCACAACAGTGAGAGGCCCACGTACAGCAAAATAAATAAATAAATAAAATAAAATAAAATAAAGACTTACAAGAGACAAAAAAGGACACCACATAATGATCAAGGGAGCAATCCAAGAAGAAGATATAACAATTGTAAATATTTATGCACCCAACATAGGAGCACCTCAATACATAAGGCAAATACTAACAGCCAGAGAAGGGGAAATTGACAGTACACAATCATAGTAGGGGACTTTTAACACCCCACTTTCACCAATGGACAGATCATCCAAAATGAAAATAAATAAGGAAACACAAACCTAAAATGAAACAAGGTGGACCTAACTGATATTTATAGGACATTCCATCCAAAAAAACATAATACACTTTCTTCTCAATTGTCCATGGTACATTCTCCAGGATAGATCATATCTTGGGTCACATATCAAGCCTTGGTGAATTTAAGAAAATTGAAATCATATCAAGTATCTTTTGCAACCACAACATTATAAGACTAGATATCAATTACAGGAAAAAAAACTGTAAAAATACAAACACGTGGATGCTAAACAATACACTAGTAAATAACCAAGAGATCACTGAAGAAATCAAAGAGGAAATCAAATAATACCTAGAAACAAATGACAATGAAAACACAATGAACCAAAACCTATGGGAAGCAGCAAAAGCAGTTCTAACAGGGGAGTTTAGAGCAATACAATACTACCTCAAGAAACAAGAAACATCTCAAATAAACAACCGAACCTTACACCTAAAGCAATTAGAGAGAGAAGAACAAAAATATCCCAAAGTTAGCAGAAGGAAACAAATCATAAAGATCAGATGAGAAATAAATGAAAAAGAAATGAACGATATGATAGCAAAGATCAGTAAAGCTAAAATCTGGTTCTTTGAGAAGATAAACAAAATTGATAAACCATTAGCCAGACTCATCAAGAAAAAAAGGGAGAAGACTCAAATCAACAGAACTAGAAATGAAAAAGGAGAAGTAAAAACTGACACTGCAGAAATACAAAGGATCATGAGATCCTTTGCCAATAAAAAGGACAACCTGGAAGAAATGGACAAATTCTTAGAAAGGAAAAACCTTCCAAAACTGAACCAGGAAGAAATAGAAAATATAAACAGACCAATCACAAGCACTGAAAATGAGACTGTGATTAAAAATCTTCCAACAAACAAAAGCCCAGGACAAGATGGCTTCACAGGCAAATTCTATCAAACATTTAAAGAGCTAACACCATCCTTCTCAAACTCTTCCAAAATATTGCAGAGGGAGGAACACTCCCAAAATCATTCTACGAGGCCACCATCACCCTTTTACCAAAACCAGACAAAGGTGTCACAAAGAAAGAAAACTACAGGCCAATATCACGGATGAGCATAGATGCAAAACTCCTCAACAAAATACTACCAAACAGAATCCAACAGCACATTAAAAGGATCATACACCATGATCAAGTGGAGTTTATCCCAGGAATGCAAGGATTCTTTAATATATGTAAATCAATCAATGTGATATAACATATTAACAAACTGAAGGAGAAAAACCATATGATCATCTCAATAGATGCAGAAAAATCTTTCGACAAAATTCAACACCCATTTATGATGAAAACCCCCCAGAAAGTAGGTATAGAGGGAAGTTACCTCAACATAATAAAGGCCATATATGACAAACCCACAGCCAACATCATTCTCAATGGTGAAAAACTGAAACCATTTCCTCTAAGATCAGAAACAAGACAAAGCTGTCCACTCTCACCATTATTATTGAACATAGTTTTGGAAGTTTTAGCCATAGTAATCAGAGAAGAAAAAGAAATAAAAGGAATCCAAATTGGAAAAGAAGTAAAGATGCCACTCTATACAGATGACATGATACTATGACCAGAGAATCCCAAAGATGCTACCAGGAAACTACTAGAGCTAATCAATGAATTTGATAGAGTAGTAGGATACAAAATTAATGCACAGAAATCTCTTGCATTCCTATACACTAATGATGAAAAATCTGAAAGTGAAATTAAGGAAACACTCCCATTTACCACTGCAACAAAAAGAGTAAAATACCTAAGAATAAACCTACGTAAGGAGACAAAAAACCTGTATGCAGAAAACTATAAAACACTGACGAAAAAAATTAAATATGATACAGACAGATGAAGAGATACACCATGTACTTGGATTGGAAGACTCAACATTATGAAAATGACTATACTACCCAAAGCAATCTACAGATTCAATACAATCCCTATCAAACTGCCAATGTCATTTTTCACAGAACTAGAACAAAAAAATTCACAATTTGCATAGAAACAAAAAAGACCCCGAATAGCCAAAGCAAACTCGATAAAGAGAAACGGAGTTGGGGGAATCAGGCTCCTGGATTTCAGACTACACTACAAAGCTACAGTAATCAAGATAGTATGGTACTGGCACAAAAACAGAAATCTAGATCAATGGAACAGGATAGAAAGCCGAGAGATAAACCCACGCACATATGTTCACTTTATTTTTAATAAAAAAGGTAAGAATATACCATGGAGAAAAGACAGCATCTTCAATAAGTTGTGCTGGGAAAACTGGACAGCTACATGTAAAAGAATGAAATTAGAACACTTCTTAACACCATACAAAAAAATAAACTCAAAATGGATTAAAGACCTAAATGTAAGGCCGGACACTATAAAGCTCTTAGAGGAAAACATAGGCAGAACACTCTATGACATAAACCACAGCAAGATCCTTTTTGACCCACCTCTTAGAGAAATGGAAATAAAAACAAAAATAAACAAACAGGCCCTAATGAAACTTAAAAGCTTTTGTACAGCATAGGAAACCTTAAACAAGATGAAAAGACAACCCTCAGAATGGGAGAAACTATTTACAAATGAAGCAACTGACAAAGGATTAATCTCCAAAATATACAAGCAGCACATACAGCTCAATATCAGAAACACAAACAACCCAATCCAAAAATGGGCAGAAGACCTAAAATAGACATTTCTCCAAAGAAGTTATACATATTGCCAACAAACACATGAAAGGATGCTCAACACCACTAATCAAAACTACAATGAGGTATCACCTCACACCTGTCTGAATGGCCATCCCCAAAATTCTACAAACAATAAATGCTGGAGCAGGTGTGGAGAAAAGGGAACCCTCTTACACTGTTGGTGGGAATGTAAATTGATACAGCCACTATGGAGAACAGTATGGAGATTCCTTAAAAACTAAAAATAGAACTACCATATGACCCAGCAATCCCACTACTGGACATATACCCTGAGAAAAGCATAATTCAAAAAGAGTCATGTACCACAATGTTCATTGCAGCACTATTTACAATAGCCAGGACATGGAAGCAATCTAAGTGTCCATTGACATACAGATGAATGGATAAAGTAGGCGTGGCACATATATACAATGGAACATTACTCAGCCATAAAAAGAAGTGAAATTGAGTTATTTGTAGCGAGGTGGATGGACCTAGAGACTGTCATACAGTGTGAAGTAAATCAGAAAGAGAAAAACAAATACTGTATGCTAACACATATATATGGAATCTAAAAAAAAAATTTTAAAAAGGTTTCTGAAAAAGCTAGAGGCAGGACAGGAATAAAGATGTAGACATAGAGAATGGACTTGGGGACACGGGTAGGAGGAAGGATAAGCTGGGATAAAGTGAGAGAGTGGCATGGACATATATACTCTTCCAAATGTAAAATAGATAGCTAGTGGGAAGCAGCCACATAGCACAGGGAGATCAGCTTTTCCCTGTGGCCACCTAGAGGGGTGGGATGGGGAGAGTGGGAGGGAGATGCAAGAGGGAGGAGATATGGGGATATGTGTATATGTATAGCTGATTCACTTTGTGATAAAACAGAAACTAACATGCCATTGTAAAGCAATTATACCCCAATAAAGATGTTTAAAAAAAAAGTGAATATCACAATAAAGCAAGTCACACAATTTTTTTGGTTTCCCAGTACATGTAAAAGTTATGTTTGCACTATACTGTAGTCTATTAAGTGTGCAATAGCATTATGTCTAAAAAAGCAATGTACTTGCATTTAATTAAAACATACTTTGTTGCCTAATTATGCCAACTATCATCTAAGCCTTCAGCAAGTCATAATCTTTTTTCTGGTGGAGGGTCTTGCCTAGATTTTGATGGTTGATGACTGATCAAGCTGGTGGTTGCTCAAAACAAGACAATAATGAAGTTTGTCACATCAATTGACCAATTGACTCTTCCTTTCATGAATGATTTCTCTGTAGCATGTGGTGCTGTTTGATAACATTTTTACCACAGTCAAACTTCTTTCAAAATTGGAGTCAATCCTCTCATACCCTGTCTCTGCTTTATCAACTCAGTTTATGTAATATTCTAAATCCTTTGTTGTCATTTCAACAATCTTCACAGCATCTTTATCTGTAGTAGATTCCATCTTAAAAAACCAATTTCTTTGCTTATCTGTAGGAAACAACTCCTCATCTATTAAAAGTTCATCATGAGATTGCAGCATTTCAGTCACATCTTCAGGCTCCACTTCTAATTCTAGTTTTCATGGTATTTTCACAACACCTGCAATTACTTCCTCCACTGAATTCTTGAACCTCTCAAAGTCATCCGTGAGAGTTGGAATCACGTTCTTCCAAACTCATGTTAATGTTGATATTTTGACCTTTTCCCATGAATCAGAAATATTCTTGATGGCATCTAAAATGCGGAATCATTTCCAGAAGGTTTTCCATTGACTTTGCCCAGGTCCATCAAAGGAATCATTATCTATGGTAGATATAGCTTTACAAAATGTACTTCTTAAATAATAAGACTAAAGTCAAAATTACTCCTTGATCTATATGCTGCAGGCGTAAAAACAACATTAATCTCATGGTACATCTCCATCGGAGCTCTTGAGTGACCAGGTACATTGTCAATGAGCACTAATATTTTGCAAAGAATCTTTTTTTTTTTCTCCTGAGCAGTATCACTCAACAGTGGATTCAAAATTTTCAGTAAACCATGTTGTAAACAGATGTGCCACCATTCAGGCTTTGTTCCATTTATAAAGCAAAGGTAGAATTGGTTTACCATAATTCTTAAGGGCCCTAGGATCTTCAGAATAGTACATGAGCATTGGCTTCAACTTCAAGTCACCAGCTAGATTAGCCTCTAACAAGAGAGTCAACCTGTTCTCTGAAGCTTTGAAGCCAGACATTGACGTCTCCTGTCTAGCTATGAAAGTCCTATATGGCATCTTCTTCCAATATAAAGCTACATTGAAAATCTGTTGTTTAATATAGCCACCTTCATTTATTATCTTGGCTATATCTTCTGGATAACTTGCTGAAGCTTCTACATCAGCATTTGCTGCTTCTCCTTACACTTTTATGTTATGGAGACAGCTTTTTCCTTTGACTTCATGAACCAACCTCTGCTGGATTCACACTTTTCTTCTGCAGTTTCCTCACCTCTCTCAGCTTTCATAGAATTGAAGAGAGTTAGTTAGGGCCTTCTTCTAGATCAGGCTTTGGCTTAAGGGAATGTTGTGGCTGGTTTGATCTTCTATTCAAACCACCAAAACTTTCTCCATTTCAGCAATAAGGCTGCTTCACTTTCTTATCATTCATGTGTTCACTGGAGTAGCACTTTTAATTTCCTTCAAGAACTTTTCCTTTGTGTTGACAGCTTGGCTAACTGTTGGTGTAAGAGGCCTAGCTTTCAGCCTATCTTGGCATTCTACATGCCTTCCTCACTAAGATTAATCATTTCTAGCTTTGGTTTAAAGTGAGAGACATGTGAGTCTTCCTTTCACTTGAACACTCAGAGGCCATTGTAGGGTTATTAATTGGCCTAATTTCAATATTGTTGTGTCTCAGGGAATAGGGAGGCCCAAGAGGAAAGAGAGAGATGGAGGGTGGTGGGAAGGGAACTTCTGGCTGGAGCCATCAGAACACACACATTTATCAATTAAGCTCTCTGTCTTATAAGGACATAGTTCATGGCACTCCAAAACAATTACAACAGTAACATCAAAAGTCAGTGATCACAGATCACCATAACAAATATAATAATAATGAAAAAGTTTGAAATATTGAGAGAATTACCAAATTGTGACACAGAAATATGAAGGGAGCAAATGTTGTTGGAAAAATGGCACCAATAGACTTGCTCTACACAGGGTTGCCACAAACCTTCAATTTGTTAAAAACACAGTATCTATGATAAACAAGTGCAATAAAACAAGTATGCCTATCAGGACTATTGGCTTAATCATTATCGTTAGTTTGTTTTGCATTCTTTGGTTAAGCTTACAGTGTAGGCTTATTTTCATTTGATTTATAGTTTTCCAAATACTAGGCTTTTGTTCAGGTGTGCATTGTGGTTCAAATAGAACTCAACCATATTGCTACTGATAAAGCAGTACCTCTCACCAAAAAACTGTTCATATAAGGATACTTTATTGGTGATGAGCTACTTCTGGGTTTGTGATTTTTTTTAATTTACAAATATTATCAGGGTGTCATAAAATTACATATAATTACATAAGCTTAAATATGAAATCATGCTTATATTCTTCTCCTAAAGTAGAAGCAATTCACGTGAGTTATGAAATACAAATATTTGGGCTTACATTTCTCTAGAATTCTTCTCTAAGACTGCTCCCACTGGGACTGCCCAACAGCACCGCTAATCATTACTTGGAACTCAGACCCAACAGTCTACTCAGTAGGCTGATACCATCTTGCTTGAGGCCACCATGTTTTTTTGGTCACTTCAGACAAGTACATCACACTGTGCAAGTATTTGAAAATTTCTCTACTGGAGCACTAACAGGGAAAGAATAAGTTTCTAGCTAACATAAAATTTTAAAATTTTTGGTGTCAAAAGGAATGGCACCAGAGACTTCTACCTTCACAAGGAAGTCGGTCTTCCTTCATAGCCCATCTCTCCTGCATACAGGACAGGTCATGCCTCCTTCTTCAGCTTTTTCCATCTGAAACTCCACTCCCTTCTCCTAGGAACACACCACATCTTTGCATAGTAAGAGACCCCACTTCCTGATTCTTTCCCTCTTCCTATCACACAATACTTCAAATATACACTTCAGTCAGATGATTAGGGTTAAATTCTATTTCCACGTGTGAAAATAGATACAGATTTTCTATTTTGAGTAGCTGTTTACTTTTCTGATGGTTCCTTCACCTGTAACATGCAGATAATAGTATGTATCTCACAGAGTGGCTAGGAGGATTAAGTGATAGCTCACAGCTTGTAATAGTGACTGACCCATAGAAATTGTTACAGAGAAGTTTGTTTTAAAGAAACAATGTGTTTCTTTGTGTTTCACTAGTGTGTTTCACACTAGTGAACTCCTTTCACTAGTGTATCTAATTAAGTATAACTCTCAACAACAAATACTGTTTTGTTTTGTTTTGTTTTCTGAAATAGGATGGTCAAGTCCTGTGCTGGGGCTATTAGTTTGTTTAAATAAGTGAATAAATAAGTAGTGAAAGGTTTAAATAGTACTATTCTAAAAAAAAATAGAAATGCGGGGGAAAAGCCAAGGCTAGAAAAGGGCATTGGGTTATTTTAAAAACAACATAAAAAGAATATTAAAGAAAAGAATATACGTATGTATAACTGAATCACTTTGCTATACAGCAGTAATTAACACAACATTGTAAATCAACTATACTTCAATTAAGAAAACCACAATAGTAAAAATAAATGTTTGTACACTATACAATGTATTATTAGAAAACAATAAAATATAAAATTGCACACTGAAAAAAAGAAAATAATGAAATAAAAGTGAAAGAGCAGAAAGGGAAAAATAGTAAGAAATTATATTATGGAGGAACAAAGAGAAAAGAGGAAGAAAGTCAAGTTGTTTGTTTCATTAAGCAAGCCTCAGAGTTAATGAATCTAGTTTCCTGTGGATAATGATCAGGAGAAAATGAACAGTTTAGGTAACAACCAATCCTCACTGGATGCAGAGGTCCAGAAAACTGCCAAGGCAATAGCAGCTATTTATGACATTCTGAGAAGAAAGGATATTGAGAATTTCTTTTTATTAAGTAGCTGAGACAATGGCAGGATACCATCAAATGGTGGAGGTGAGGAACAGATCATGTCCAAACCTCAGCAGAAATGCAGTCAACAGCAATACAAATGTCAAGGATGCTCTAAGTGTTTTTTTTTCATTCAATTGAGTTGAACAATAAAAGAGGTGTAAGAACAGTGTGAAGAAATATGGAAACCAAAGGAGAAACAGAAGGAGAAGCTCTGTGCTTTACAGCCTCTGTAAAGATGGGACATGACTTTTAGGGCCAAAGAAAAACTTGAACTTGGCTTCAAATCCTGACCGTATCATTGGGTAAATTACTTAAATGCAAACTTCAGTTTCCTCACCTGCAAAAAGAAGATAATATTAGAAGACTGTTACAAATATGAGTGAAATAATTTTATGTTTTCCCTGCCTGTTTCATCGTAAGTGCTCTATAAATTATAGACCTCCCCCCCTTTCTGTAACTAAATAAGAAACATTTTATAGTAGAATATGAGACTATTAAAAATTAGAAAGCATGAAACAGAAAAAAATGTTTTAATGGTTTGGGTTTGGACTACAATTAAAAGTGGAAAACAACAGAAAGGAGTCTGAGATTTATTTCAGTTCCCTAAAGTCAAAGAATTACATTACCAAGTTTAATCCTCCATGCTGTATATATTTGTAGATTTAGACTAATCTTAGAATATGATTGGCTTTTTATTATATCTAACCCAAACTTATACATCCTTGTTCCTAACTACATCTTTGCTTGAATATCTCATAGGAATCTCCAACTTTACATGTTCAAAATCAATTTCCTGAGTCTCTCAACACACAGATCTCCATAGGGATTTCTCAGAAGGCTACATGGCACCATGTTCACTTAATTAAAACACCAGACTCAAGAGGTTTCCTTGATTCATCGTTTCCTTCAGTCCCCACACCCAAGTCACCTTGAGGTCCTTTTCATCTTACCTCCCAAATCTGTCCATTATTCTTTACGTCTCTTGCCATGTCTCCGCACCAAGCCAGTACCATCTCTAACCAGAAATACTGCAATAGGCTCTACTCAGCTTCTCTCATCCAGGTTTGGTACCCTTCACACAGCCATGAGAGTGATCTTTTGAAAACATATATCTGATCATGTCATTGGACACTAAAAACCTTAGAAGGGTTCCCTTTGAACTTGGAGTAAAATTCCTCTCCTGCCTACAAAGCCCTAAATGATCTGACCCATGACTACGCTCATCCTCATCTCCCCCAGTTTCCACCAGGCTCACAGACCTTTCATGGTTTCTAGAACCTTCCACATTTTTTTCTGGGTTTTTATATTTGCTATTCCCTTAGTCTGGAAAGTTCTCCCCCAATTCCTGATGTAGCTGACCCCACCCTTTCTTTGGTTCTCAGACAAGCCTTTTCTGAACATCCAATGTAAAAAATTCCTCCTTTTTACTTTCAATCACGATCAGAGCCTGTAATTATTTATTGATTTATTGCTTTAACTTTGAGTTATCTGTCTCTCCCATGAGAATTTTGGCTTTATCAGCACAGAGACTGTGTTTGTCTTATTGTGAAGCGGATCTCTTACATTCAGAATTTTCCTAGCACATATTAGACACTCAATAACGATGTATGAAATGAAGGAATTTTTACTATATTTCCTATATTTCTATTTCTTTTAATATGTGTATGTGGATATACACATTTACACATATACTCACTGCTTAAAAAAAACAAAGTAAGCCCCCCTGAGAGTGTAACCAAAAGTTTTCTTTCCTTTACTTTTATCAACAATTAAGAAATATTTGCCTTTTGTTGTTTCCGAGGTTATTCAAACCAAACATGAAGATTACTTTCTCCCACAGTAGTTAGCTCCTTCTGCAAAAACTTTTCTTTTTTTTAACATCTTCATAGGAGTATAATTGACTTACATTGTTGTGTTACTTTTAGCTGTATAACAAAGTGAATCAGCTATACATATACATATATCCCCATATCCCCTCCCTCTTGCATCTCCCTCCCACCCTCCCTATCCCATCCCTCTAGGTTGTCACAAAGCACGGAGCTAATCTCCCTGCGCTAAGCAACTGCTTCCCACTAGCTATCTATTCTACATGTTGTAGTGTATATATGTCAATGCCACTCTCTCACTTCGTCCCAGATTACCCTTCCTCCTCCCCGTGTCCTCAAGTCCATTCTGTACGTCTGCATCTTTATTCCTGTCCTGCCCCTAGATTCCATATATATGTGTTAGCATACGGTATTTGTTTTTCTCTTTCTGACTTACTTCACTCTGTATGACAGACTCTAGGTCCATCCACCTCACTACAAATAACCCAATTTTGTTTCTTTTTATGGCTAAGTCATATTCCATTGTATATACATGCCACATCTTCTTTATCCATTCATCCGATGATGGACACTTAGCTTGCTTCCATGTCCTGGCTATTGTAAATAGTGCTGCAATGAACATTGTGGTACATGACTCTTTTTGAATTATGCTTTTCTCAGGGTATATGCCCAGTAGTGGGATTGCTGGGTCATACTGTAGTTCTATTTTTAGTTTTTAAGGAATCTCCATACTGTTCTCCATAGTGGCTGTATCAATTTACATTCCCACCAACAGTGAAAGAGGGTTCCCTTTTCTCCACACCCTCTCCAGCATTTGTTTGTACATTTTTTGATGATGGTCTTTCTGACAGCTGTGAGGTTATACCCCATTGTAGTTTTGATTTGCATTTCTCTAATGATAAGTGATGTTGAGCATCCTTTTATGTGTTTGTTGGCAATCTGTATATCTTCTTTGGAGAAATGTCTGTTTAGGTCTTCTGCCCATTTTTGGATTGGGTTGTTTGTGTTTCTGATATGGAGCTGCATGTGCTGCTTGTATATTTTGGAGATTAATCCTTTGTCAGTTGCTTCATTTGCAAATACTTTCTCCCATTCTGAGGGTTGTCTTTTCATGTTGTTTATGGTTTCCTTTGCTGTGCAAAAGCTTTTAAGTTTCATTAGGTCCCATTTGTTTATTTTTGTTTTTATTTCCATTTCTGTAGGAGGTGGATCAAAAAGGATCTTGCTGTGATTTATGTCAGAGAGTGTTCTCCCTATGTTTTCCTCTAACGGTTTTATAGTTTCTGGCCTTACATTTAGGTCTTTAACCCATTTTGAGTTTAGTTTTGTGTATGATGTTAGGAAGTGTTCCAATTTCATTCTTTTACATATAGTTGTCCAGGTTTCCCAGCTCCACTTATTGAAGAGGCTGTCTTTTCTCCATTGTATGTTTGTGCCTCCTTTATCAAAGATAAGGTGACCATATGTGTGTGGGTTTATCTCTCGGCTTTCTATCCTGTTCCATTGATCTACATTTCTGTTTTTGTGTCACTACAATAATGTCTTGATTACTGTAGCTTTGTAGTATAGTCTGAAATATGGGAGCCTGATTACTCTAGCTCCATTTTTCTTTCTCAAGATTGCTTTGGCTATTCGGGGCCTTTTGTGTTTCCATACAAATTGTGAAATGTTTTGTTCTAGTGCTGTGAAAAAATGACATTGGTAGTTTGATAGGGATTGCCTTGAATCTGTAGATTGCTTTGGGTAGTATACTCATTTTCCCAATGTTGATTCTTCCAATCCAAGAACATGGTATATCTCTCCATCTGTTTGTATCATCTTTAATTTCTTTCATATTTTTCTGCATACAGGTCTTTTTTCTCCTCAGGTAGGTTTATTCCTAGGTATTTTACTCTTTTTTTGCAATGGTAAATGGGAGTGTTTCCTTAATTTCTCTTTCAGATTTTTCATCATTAGTGTATAGGAATGCAAGAGATTTCTGTGCATTAATTTTGTATCCTGCTACTTTACCAAGTTCGTTGGTTAGCTCTAGTAGTTTTCTGGTAGCATCTTTAGAATTCTCTATGTATAGTATCATGTCATCTGCAAAGAGTGACAGCTTTACTTCTTTTCTGATTTGGATTCCTTTTATTTCTTTTTCTTCTCTGATTGCTGTGGCTAAAACTTCCAAAATTATGTTGAATAATAACAGTGAGAGTGGGCAAACGTGTCTTTTTCCTGATCTTCTTGGAAATGGTTCCAGTTTTTCACCATTGAGAATGATGTTGGCTGTGGGTTTGTCATATATGGCCTTTATTATGTTGAGGTACATTCCCTCTATGCCTACTTTCTGGAGGGTTTTTATCATAAATGGGTGTTTAATTTTGTTGAAAGCTTTTTCTGCATCTATTGAGATGATCATATGGTTTTATCCTTCAGTTTGTTAATAAGGTGTACCACATTGATTGATTTTCGTATTTTGAAGAATCTTTGCATTCTTGGGGTAAACCCCACTTGATCATGGTGTATGATCCTTTTAATGTGCTGTTGGATTCTGTTTGCTGATATTATGCTGAGGATTTTTGCATCTATGTTCATTAGTGATATTGGTCTGTAGTTTTCTTTCTTTGTGACATCTTTCTCTGGTTTTGGTTTCAGGGTGATGATGGCCTTGTAGAATGAATTTGGGAGTGTTCCTCCCTCTGCTATATTTTGGAAGAGTTTGAAAAGGATAGGTCTTAGCTCTTCTCTAAATCTTTGATAGAATTTGTCTGTGGAGCCACCTGGTCCTGTGCTGCAATGAAGGTTGTCCATTTTATTGGCATAGAGTTGCTTGTAGTAATTTCTCATGATCCTTTGTATTTCTGCAGTGTCAGTTGTTACTTCTCCTTTTTCATTTCTAATTCTATTGATTTGAGTCTTCTCCATTTTTTGCTTGATGAGTCTGGCTCATGGTTTATCAATCTTGTTTACCTTCTCAAAGAACCAGCTTTTAGTTTTATTGATCTTTGCTATTGTTTCCTCCTTTTTTTCTCATTTATTTCTGATGTGACTTTCATGTTTTCTTTCCTTCTGCTAACTTTGGGGTGTTTTGCTTTTTCTCTCTCTAATTACTTTAGGTGTAAGGTTAGGTTGTTTATTTGAGATATTTCTTGTTTCTTTAGGTAGGATTGTATTGCTGTAAACTTCCCTCTTAGAACTGCTTTTGCTACATCCCATAGGTTTTGTGTCATCACGTTTTCATTGTCATTTGTTTCTAGGTATGTTTTGATTTCCTCTTTGATTTCTTCAGTGTTCTCTTCGTTATTTAACTTGTGTATTGTTTAGCACCAACGTGTTTGCAGTTTTACAGTTTTTTTCCTGCAACTGATATCTAGTCTCATAACATTGTGGTTGGAAAAGATACTTGATACAATTTTTATTTTCTTAAATTTACCAAGGCTTGATTTGTGACTCAAGATATGATCTACCCTGGAGTATGTTCCATGAGCACTTGAGAAGAAAGTTTATTCTGTTGATTTTGGCTGGAGTGTCCTGTAAATATCAATTAAGTCCATCTTGTTTAATGTATCATTTAAAGCTTGTGTTTCCTAATTTATTTTCATTTTGGATGGTCTGTCCATTGGTGAAAGTTTGGTGTTAAAGTCCCCTACTATGATTGTGTTACTGTCGATTTCCCTTTTATGGCTGTTAGTATTTGCCTTTTGTATTGACGTGCTCCTATGTTGGGTGCATAAATATTTACAATTGTTATATCTTCTTCTTGGATTGATCACTTGATCATTATGTAGTGTCCTTCTTTGCCTCTTGTAGTAGTCTTTATTTTAAACTCTATTTTGTCTGTTATGAGAATTGCTACTCCAGCTTTCTTTTGATATCCATTTGCATGCGATATCTTTTTCCATCCCCTCACTTTCAGTCTGTATGTGTCCCAGGTCTTAAGTGGGTCTCTTGTAGACAGCATATATATGCATCTTGTTTTTGTATCCACTCAGCCAGTCTATGTCTTTTAGTTGGAGCATTTAATCCATTTACATTTAAGACAATTATCGATATGTATGTTCCTATTACCATTTTCTTAATTGTTTTGCATTTGTTTTTGTAGGTCTTTCCTTCTCCTGTGTTTCCTGCCTAGAGAAGTTCCTCTAGCATTTGTTGTAAAGCTTGCTTTGTGATGCTGAATTCTCTTAGCTTTTGCTTGTCTGTAAAGGTTTTAATTTCTCTGTTGAATCTGAATGAGATCCTTGCTGGGTAGAGTAGTCTTGGTTGTAGGTTTTTCTCTTTCATCACTTTAAGTATGTCCTTATACTCCCTTCTGGCTTGCAGAGTTTCTGCTGAAAGATCAGCTGTTAACCTTATGGGGATTCCCTTGTATGTTATTTGTTGTTTTTCCCTTGCTTGTTTTAATATTTTTTCTTTGTATTTAATTTTTAATAGTTTGATTTATATGTGTCTTGATGTGTTTCTCCTTGGATTTATTCTGTATGGAAATCTCTGCACTTCCTGGAATTGACTGACTATTTCCTTTCCCATATTAGGGAAGTTTTCAACTATACTCTCTTCAAATATTTTCTCAGTCCCTTTCTTTTCCCCTTCCTCTGTTGGCACCCATATAATTTGAATGTTGGTGCATTTAATGTTGTCCCAGAGGTCTCTGCAACTGTCCTCAATTCTCTTCATTTTTTTTACTTTATTCTGCTCTGTGGTAGTTATTTCCACTATTTTTTCTTCCAGGTTACTTATCTGTTCTTCTGCCTCAGTTATTCTGCTATTAATTTCTTCTAGAGAATTTTCAATTTCATTTATTGTTTTTTTGATTTTTAGTTCTTTAGGTCCTTGTTAAACGTTTCTTGTATTTTCTCCACTCTATTTCCAAGAATTTGGATCATCTTTACTATCATTACTGTGAATTGTTTTTCAAGCAGACTGCCTATTTCCTCTTCATTTGTTTGGTCTGGTAGGTTTTTACTTTGCTCCTTCATGTGCTGCATATTTCTCTGTCTTCTCATTTGCTTAACTTACTGTGTTTGGGGTCTCCTTTTTGCAGGCTGCAGGTTTCATAGTTCCCATTGTTTTTGATGTCTGCCCCTAGTGGGTAAGTTTGGTTCAGTGGGTTGTGTAGTCTTCCTGGTGGAGGGAACTGGTGCCTGTGTTCTGGTGGATGAGGCTGGATCTTGTCTTTATGGTGGGCAGGACCACGTCTGGTGGTGTGTTTTGGTGTGTCTGTGAACTTATTATGATTTTAGGCAACCTCTCTGCTAATGGGTGGGGTTGTGTTCCTGTCTTGCTAGTTGTTTGGCATGGGATGTCCAGCACTGGAACTTGCTGGTCGTTGACTGGAGCTGGGTCTTAGCGTTAAGATGGAGATCTCTGGGAGAACTCTTGCTGATTGATATTACGTGGGGCTAGGAGGTCTCTGTTGGTCCAATGTCCTGAACTCGGCTCTCCCACCTCAGAAGCTCAGGCCTGACACCTGGCCAAAGCACAAAGACCCTGTCAGCCACACGCTCAGAAGAAAAGGGAGAAAAAAAATGAAAGAAAGAAAAATAATAAATAAATAAAATAAAATGGATAAAGTTATTAAAATAAAAAATTAAAAAATATTATTAAAATAAAAAAATTAAAAAGTAATTTAAAAAAAGGAGAGGGCAACAAAACCAATAAACAAATCCACCAGTGAAAACAAGTTCTAAAAACTATACTAAGATAAACATAAAAATCAGAAACTAGTCAGTCACATACAGCAAACCCCAAGTCTACACTTGCTCCCGATGTCCACTGCCTCAGTTTTGGGAGGATTCATTGTCTATTCAGGTACTCCACAGATGCAGGGTACATCAAATTGATTGTGGAGATTTAACACCCTGCTCCTGAGGCTGCACTGAGAAATTTCCCTTTGTGTTTTTTGTTCACACAGCTCCTGGGGTTCAGCTTTGGGTTTGGACCTGCCTCTGTGTGTAGGTTGCCCTCTGGCATCTGTTCTTCACCCAGACAGTAGGGGGTTAAAGGAGTAGCTGATCAGGGGGCTGTGGCTCACTCAGGCCGGGGGGAAGGAGGGGCTCGGAATGTGGGGCAAGCCTGTGGTGGCAGAGGCCAGCACATGTTGCAACTGCCTAAGGTACGCTGTCTGTTCTCCCAGGGAAGTTGTCCCTGGATCGTGGGACCCTGGCAGTGGCGGGCTGCACAGCCTTCCAGGAAGGGAGGTGCGGATAGTGACCTGTGCTTGCACACAGGCTTCTTGGTGGCTGCAGCAGCAGACTTAGCATTTCATGCCCATCTCTGGTGTCCGCACTGATAGCAGCGGCTTGCCCCCATCTCTAGAGCTTGTTTAGGTGGTGCTTTGATTCCCTTCTCCTCACACACCCCGAAACAATGGTCTCTTGCCTCTTAGGCCATTCCAGACTTTTTCCCAGACTCCCTTCCAGCTAGCTGTGGCGCACTAGCCCCCTTCAGGCTGTGTTCACACAGCCAACCCCAGTCCTCTCCCTGGGATCTGAACTCTGAAGCCCAGGCCTCACCTCCAAACCCCCACCAGCCCCAGTGGGTGAGCAGACAACCATTATTGCTGTAGGGATGCTGAGGCAATGTCCTATTGCCCATAAGAGCACAACCTTTGAAGTTGGAGAGAAGAAATTGAGGCCCAGATCTGTTATTTATTAGCCACGTGACTGAACACTTCACTTGATCTCTGTAAATTTTCCTTTTCTAATCTCTAAAAATCATAGTACTCCATAGGACCAGGAGGAGGATTAAATGAAACATCAAAGTAGAGCACTTAGCACAGGTGCCAAAAATTAACATTATAAATTATTATTGCTATAATATGAGACCATACAATTGGCAAGGCCATCAATATTTAGAAAGGATTTGTGTGTGAAAAGCCCAAGAGCCTGGATGATGTTGATCTCAATATGCCCTATGTTGGCAGCTGGATCAACAATCCATCATTAGATCCCATGAATTCTACATCCAAAAATATACCTTCATCTATAGGTTTCTTCCTCTCTCCCTGGACAAATTCTCCTACCTGGATGACAGTGATATACTCCTAATTGGTCCCCCCATTCCTCTGTTTAAGACCCTACTGTGAAGCTTCCATACAGCAATCAAGGTAATCTTTAAAATATTTCAAAAGACCAAATCACTCTCCAGCTTTAACACCTTTCAGTGGCTTCTCACTTTATATGAGATTCAAGTATTTTACTATGACCTACAAGGCTCTATCTTTCCAACCTCATCTTCTCCCACTTCACATTGTCCTTTTGACTCAGCTTGAGTCCTTGACCTTGTTGAGTTCCTGCATGCCTCAGGAGCTTTACATGTGCTCTTTTCTTTTCCTCAAATGCTTCATCTTGCTGACTCCAGCCATCCTTCAGGTCACAGCATACATCATTCCCTCACTATGGGCTTCTGTCACCTTCCTCTTCCAATTCAGTTGGGGCTTTTCCATTATTATTTCTTACAGCATCTTACTCCTCTCCTTCGCAGTTTCTAACTTTATTTAGTAGGATTATATGTTTAATGTTTATCTCTTCTGAGCGGGCTGAGCCGATGTCTGTTTTAGTCCCCATTTTATGTTCGAGTCGAACACAATCCCTACTCATAGTGTTTTTTGTTTTTTTTTTGCGGTACGCAGGCCTCTCACTGTTGTGGCCTCTCCCGTTGCAGAGCACAGACTCTGGACGCGCAGGCTCAGCGGCCATAGCTCACGGGCACAGCCGCTCCATGGCATGTGGGATCTTCCCGGACCGGGGCATGAACCCGTGTCCCCTGCATTGGCAGGCGGACTCTCAACCACTGTGCCACCAGGGAAACCCAGTTTTTTTTTCTTTTAAATGTTATTTCTATATATTTTGAGAGACACTTAAGTACACAAGGAAGTGTGGAATATTAAACAATAATGGGGGCTTGTCTAATGGAGAATCCAGTGTCCTTTCAAGAAACTGAAGATACTCAAAAGTCACTCCCCAATTTCTATAAACAACCTTCTAAAAATGAACCTCTCCATTTGATACAAATATACAAATTTAAAATGTGTGTAGTTCAGAAAAGCCTACCATTTTCAGATTGCTTATGTCCCAGAAAATATACAGTTAAAAAATACCAGAGATGTAGAGCCAAAGGCTCTCTAGACCTATACAGCAAAAATAAACATCACTTCAGCAGATAGCAATTTGTGGAGAACATGGCATCCTTGGAAACCAGTAGCACTGAAAGATGGAAGATCACAAATCTTCCAAAGATAAGATGTATATTAAGGTTCATTTTCCCCAGAATGATATTCAAGGACAAAATCTCAATACTTGAAATGCAGTGTATATCCTAATACAAAACTTCTCTCCTTAGTTGTAACACCTCACCCTACCTTCGGCATTATACCCTCCATTAAAATAGGCACCTAGGCTCTCCACATCTCAGAAATGTCTATGGGCACTAGAGAACAGCTTTCTCCTATTTCATTCCACTTTATCAGAATAGTATTTGATACTTTCTAAAAGTACTTAAATAATCAGAATAGCCTAATTTTTAAATTTTATATTGTATCTATTAGCTGAAGTAATAATATTGAGGGATTTTTCATAGAGTTAGATCTTTCAAAGATATATACAATACTTATAGATGAAATGACACAATGTCTAGGAATTACTTCAAGTGATTTAGGGCATTGGTGGGGGCTACAAGTTCACATGAAACAAGACTGATAATTTTTGAAGTTGAGTGATGACACGAGAATGCTCTTTACGAAACAGGGAAAGGCCAGTTTTGACTCCATGCTGGATCTGCTTTTTTGACGTTAACTTTTGCTTTTCGTTGCTTTTGTTATTATAATCATATATAATAGCCTGTCAGGGAACCCTGCCCCTCTGTCTGAATGTTAAACTAAAGTGCCTTTGTTCAGCTCACAGGGAGACAATCTGACCCTGCCCATCTGTGAATGGCTGCAGAAAAGAAGAAATTAACACTTCCCCTCCCTGATGCTGGCCAAGCCAGGAAAAACTAATGGCCTTCTTACTTTACTTCCTCACCTCCTCTGCTATTCTATAAAAGAAACTGGCATCCAGACCCCGATAAGATGGTTTTTTGGGGGACCCTAGCCCGCCATCTTCTCGGATACCTGGCTTTCCGAATAAAGTCGCTATTCCTTGCCTCAGCACCTTATCTCCTGATTTATTGGCCTGTCGTACGGCGAACAGACCGAGCTTGGACTTGGTAACAATTTTACCATTCTCTTTATTTTTTTTATTTGAAATATTAATAATAAAAAATTAAAAGAATTCTTACAAAATATCATTAAAAGCTCCTAGATTCTTTACGCCTGCTTTTCTTTTCCCAGCCCCACCTTAGGTCACAATGCTGAACATATGGACTTAAAACTCTAGTGACTGAGAGTACAGTCTGGTCAAAACTGCTACAGTTCCAAACCTGGCTCCACCACTTACTACATGTCATATTGGTACATGCTGAAAGAGGCAGCATACTCTTTCTGTGGCTCAGTTTCTTTTTCTGTGAAGTGGGGAGAAAAATATCAATCTCAAATTATTTTGAAGATAAATAAAATAATGAATGTTAAATGCAGAGTCTAGCAGGTAGTAAGTGCTTATTCAGCTAATAATGACAATCAATTACAAATTAATTCAGTTGATTATTTATTGAGTACTTTTTGTAGGTCACTGTTATAAAGGTAACTATTATTATTCTCAGACTTAGCTATCAGCTGTAAATACACAGGAACACTGAATAAGAGGAGAAATTTGCAGAAACTCTAGAGTTGGACTGAAAAAGGAAAGGCATTGAAGAATCAGAATGAGGGAAAAGAAAATAAAGTCATAGGTGATAGTTTGACTATGTTTTCCTCCTTTGTCCCTGTCTCTTTATACAATGAAGGAAAGATAAGAGGACATCTTTGGTTTTTGAAGGACTTAGAACTTCACGGGCAGAAGATGTCCTTTGAGGGTCCTCTTTATAATGGATAGGAACACAATTGCCTGGTTAAAAGAAATACATCTATTCACTGGGACCCTTATCCATTCTGTAAGAACAAACCCAGGAGAATTTTTATCTCAAATTCAAATCCTTAGGGGAAAAGATTCATGAGGATTTGATATGCATTTCTTTTTCAGGCTACATCTAAGGAAAAAGCCCCTCAGCTCAGTCATGTGTCTGCGTTGCTTATTTATCCCATAGCCACCCTGTCTTGAGAGAGACTCAGAAGCAAGGCAAACAGGAAGTTTTTTCCAAGGATAAAGCTACTCTGATGTGGTGAGTTCCTCTCTTCTCCGTCTGCATCTGCCCAGTCCTGTCCCTGTGCACTAATTCTCTCCAACTTCCACCTCTGGTCAGGGGCCTCAGATCCCAAGGTGTCTGAGCCCTAGTCTTCTGCTGCCTGCCTGTCCCTGGCCTGCCTGCTCTGGCCCTGCAGCCCTCCCACCCAGCACTGTCCACCTCTCTGCTCTCCAGGTCAGCAGTTCTATGCACCTGCTGCCACCTTGGGCCATGCTGCTGTCTAGAGAATGTGAGAGCAAGAATCATAGCCTTGGAGATTAAGGCCCTTACCAATAGCAGAGTTATTGGAAGTTGTATTACAGTCAACAAGTACAAAAGAAAAACTTTTAAATAGCATATCAGTTTCTTACAATGTGGAAATTTTGTTTAGGAAAATAATTCTTTTAGAATTCTTTCAGAGTGCATTTGAAAGAATACACTTTCTTAGAAAAATATAAACTTTTACAATAAGTCTCAACTACATTACTTAATTTGAGGTGAATGCAGGGCAGCTTTGCTTTTCAGGGAGTCAGGCCTCCTCTCACCTCACCATGTGGTATCTGACAAAAGAAGTTGACTGCTGTATTCTTTTAAAAGTCATTTCCTCCTTTTTGATATGTGTCAAGATCTGAATTAAATACTTTTTATTTCTTTTAATTTCTTCTTTTCTTTCTTTGATTTCTTAAGTCAACCTTTAGGGAGAGAAGGAGAATGATCCCATAGTATTGAACAGTGACAATTATTAGCAGTTACAGGGGAGAATTTGAAACTCAGTTTGGCTGGTGTGATCTTTCAAACGTTGCTAGGAATTTTCTAGAATAAGTGATGCTTTCAATGACATCTTTCCTAATTTGGGTGTAGGCGAGTAGTAGGAGTTAGTAAAATGCCCACTTTTAGAATCTTGGGGGAAATGGAAGAATTCAGAGGTCTACAGGCTCAGTGTTGGTCAGTTAATATCCATCCCATGTTGATTTCCTTTTGACATCACCAATGCAGCCACTGTGGATATTGCCAACTCTCCTTAACACTCCCAAGTCCCCCTACTCCTTCCACTCTCTGCTGCTAATATCACCACTTTTCTGGAGAAATCCGGTCTCTAGAAAGTGAGCTTTCTCAGCTTTCCTCCCCTCCACTGTGATTTTCAATTTCTATATCATCTCAGTGAAGATTAAAATGTATGTGTGTGGGGAAGTCAGGTGAGAATTTTTCAAAAATACCAGCAGTGATATTCTCTAGTGGGGATATTAATAAGGGATTGCTACTTCTTAAAATTTCCATCCCTTGTAAATTGTCAAGGAAGACAGTTGATAATATTTTGATCAGAAAATAACTCTGTTTTGCAAATGACCTGAAGAAGTATTTTTTCTCTTCTCTTCAGAGTCTCTCCCCTTTTACCTCTTCTGGCAACCCCTTCATCCCTTAAAAGAGAGCCAGTATCAATTTCAGAGCAACGGGGAGTGGGTAGGGAGGGAACATTTATTTTGGAGACCTCAGAAGAAACCGTCCTTTCCCCTTGGCTCAGTTGTCACAATTTCCAGGGGCCCAATTTCCATTTATAGTCACAAGACTATCTCCCCTCCATTTTTATCCCTCGCCCCCTGGTCTTGTTCTCAGTCCCTTTTCCAGACTCTCTCCCTCATACAGCGCTGATCTTGCCCAAACCTTTCCTGCTCTCTCTCAGCCCTTCACATGCCTTGAGGAATTCTAGATCCATGCTCAGCAAACTCCTCTCTGCCTCCAACTACTTGAATATACCTTGTACTTCTGGTCTAATGAAACCTGGCAGTTCCCTGAGGACACCACTCTTGGCAACCCTCACACTCTTTTTATCTCAGGGCTAGAAGTAAAGCATAGAGTGCTCCTCATTTCCATATGTAAGCCTTTTCTCCTCCTTTAAAGCCCAGATCCTTTGATTCTCCTGCTTTCCTTTTTGCTACATTTTCTTCACTCCTTTGGCTGTCATCTACTGACCCCCTTCCTAGGCTTCTCTCTTTGAAGATTTTTGCTCACTGTCTTCTGATGCTTACAATTGTCACCACTCTCACTGACACTGGACATCCACAAGGATGACACATCCTGGCTTTCTTGGCCTTGGCCTCCCAGCTCCAGTAAGCATTTCCTTTACCCCACCTCAGAGACCCACACCCAAGGTTGGAGTCTAGTCCTTGACCTCACGGTAATGGCACCTAAAATCAAACTTGAATATGCTTCTTCTTAAATACCACCTCCTACCTTTCCAGCTCACTTTTCCACTACATACACTCTAGTAATACTTTGACACTCTTAACATTTTTAAGTGATCACTTTCTACTCTTCATCGTTCCTCTTCTGTTTTCATGTCCCTGCTTCCCAGTTTAGACTTCACGGTCAGTCACTCCCAACAACCACCTTACACACACTTGCCCTCTCTTCTTCTATCACATTCACCTGTCAAAACCCCAACCTACTTAAACACATATCAGCACCGAAGTTGCTAATGGCTGCTAGGAAAATGATGCAGAGGACTTACGCGGTGACTGGTGGCATCCAACTCATGATTACAAACACCTGTTGAAATAATTTTCTAGGCCCAAGATGGAACCGCTTCTGCCTGGGGTGCACATCAGCAAATTGAAACTTCTTAGATAACTTTCGTTTTCTTGTAAATCCTCCCCCTGACCAGAAACACAGTCTATTCAGTCAGCCAATCCCTAGACATCAGGCTGACTCTGGGCCTTCTCACCCCAGAGTTGACAATATGGGCTCGGCCAATCAGATATTTCATTTGTCTCTTCCTTAGTCTTTATTCTTTATCCTCTACAAGCTTCCTGCCTTCCACCCCATTTTGCAGTTGTCCGAAAGGTGACTATCCACATCATGAAGTGTTACACAGTTTGTTTGCATCATCTAAATTGTCCTTTTAAACCATTTTTTAACACCCTAACGGGCATCCAACTGCACCCAACAATCCCACTACATTTCCCTGGCGAGTTTTCTGCCCCGATATCTGAAACCGCTCTTTAGTTCACACCTTCCCCTCTCTTTCCACACTTTCTTGCTCCTTCACTCCAGGATGACCTTTCCTGATTCTTCATGGATAAAATAGAATTAAGAACTCTCTCTTCTTTCATGTTCTTTGCCTTCCTCATTTCCTCTTCCTCTTACTACCTTCCTTTTGTGTCTTGGCCACCGTCTCTCTTTTTCTCAGACTTTGTTCCTTTGACTATTTCCTCTCACTGCAGCAGCATCAGTGTCTCCATTTCTACTGGCTAGTTCCCATCAGCACAACAGACATGCTCTGGTGTGTCCTTTTTAAAACATCAACCTTCCTTTACCCAACATCTCTCTCCAGATTTCTCCTTATTTCTCTTTTGCTTTTCACTGCAAAATACCCCCAAACATGTTCTACACTTACTTTTTCTCACTTCTTACTTCTTTTTCACTTCTTCATTCCCATTTTCTCTTCAAGTAATTTCATCCTGGTGTCTGCCTCCACAGTTTTTTCTACTTCAAAGTCTACTGTGCATCTAAAAACTGACTTGTTCAAAGCCTTCCCCATCCCTTGAAATCATCTACCTTCCTGTCTTCCACAGTTTGGACAATGGAACCACCATCTGCCCAGACGCTCAAGCCAGAAATCTAAGGGACATTTTGTTTCATCCTGTTTTCTCCTCCTCAATCCAATCCATTAGCAAATCCTGTCATTTCTTCCTCCAAATATATATAGAATCTGCCCATTCCTCTTCCTATTTACAATTGCCACTGTCTTCCAGGATAATGCTTTCTTTCTTTTCTTTTCTTTTCTTTTTTCACTTTTGGCTGTGTTGGGTCTTCATTGCTGTGCACCAGCTTTCTCTAGTTGTGGCGAGCAGGGGCTACTCTTCATTGCGGTGTGTGGGCTTCTCATTGCAGTGGCTTCTCTTGTTGCAGAGCATGGGCTCTAGGTGCACAGGCTTCAGTAGTTGCAGCACGTGGGCTCAGTAGTTATGGCTTGCAAGTTCTAAAGTGCAGGTTCAGTAGTTATTGCTCATGGGCTTCGTTGCTCCACAGCATGTGGGATCTTCCTAGACCAGGTGGATTCTTAACCACTGTGCCACAAGGGAAGTCCCGATAATTCATTCTTAAGTGGACTTATGCTTCCACTCCTCCCCTTCTTCAATCCATTTTGCACAAAGCAGCCAGGAAGAGTGATCTGTTTAAATGAAAATTGGATCTTTTAGCACAACCTTTAATGGCACCCATTATACACATACAATACACTCCAAATCACCTTACCTCTTACTCTTCCCTTAGGGCGCAGCCCAGATGTCAATTTCTCCAGACCTGTCTTCTTTCACTCCACCCCAAGTCTGAATCAGTTGCCCCTCCCAGAGTCACATAGTAGTCTTCCCTCCCCCCATAGCTCTTCCCCAACCACTCTATCCTACTATTTTTTCTTCTTTTCTGCCTCTCTCTTTATGCTAAAAATTCTTTTAGAGCTGGGAATATGTGTATTTGCTCATGATTACATTGAAATCTTTTAGCAGATTGTCTAGCAGACAGGATGTCCTTGGTAAATAACCAGAATATGAATAGATAAATGTCCCAGACTTTCCTGGTGGCTAAGTGGTTAAGAATCTCCTGCCAATGCAGGGGACATGGGTTTGATCCCTGGTCCGGGAAGATGTCACATGCTGCAGAAAACCTAAGCTTGTGTTCCACAACTACTGAGCCTGTGCTCTAGAGCCCATGAGCTACAACTACTGAGCCTGCACATCGCAACTATTGAGCCCACGCACCACAACTACTGAACCCACATGCTGCAACTACTGAAGCTCACACACCTAGAGCCTGTGCTCCGCAACAAGAGAAGCCACCACAATGAGAAGCCCACGCACCACAACGAAGAGTAACCCCTGCTCACTGCAACTAGAGAAAGCCCACCAACAGCTATGAAGACCCAGAGCAGCCAAAAAGAAAATAAATAGATAAATGTCCCTCCCTACTCTGTATGTCGCTCCCCTGTAACCACTGAAGTTCACCTATAAAAGTCACTCTGGTAGGTGCTTCTCCTCATGTTGTCCAACCCAATGATGAAATAAAATTCATATTTTATGGCAAGACAAGAAAATTTTAAACATAAAATTTTAACCATAAAATTTTTCTCTGCCCATTTAGGCCTCCTCCCTCCCTTTTAGTGTGTGTTATGCATCTGCACACATCCATCTTAGGAGATAACCTTCCTTCTGAATCTTGTAAGGGCCCATGAAGACACATGCCCCACTACTTGCTTTGTACATGTAGACCTGAGTTGTGTAAACTGTCAATGTCATTTAGTATACAGCCCTCTTATTTCAAAATCTCATATAACTGTGCTTTGACCACTAATGGGCAAACAGTTCTTGGAGCTTTCTGACAGGCTGTTCCTGGGTTATAACCCAGGGTCAAATAAAATTTTCCATTTCTCTCTTAGAGCTACTGATTAATGTTTTTGTTGACACCAAGTCCATGTGCCAGACTTGTGAGGTCAAACAAACCAAAACATTGGAGTTTGGAGCAGAGAAGTGTTTATTGCAGGGCCAACCAAAGAGAACGGTTGGCTCCTGCTTAAAAAACCCAAGCTCTTCAATGGTTTTTGTGGAAGAGTTTCTAAAGTCAACATTTGGGGAAGGACTGCAGGGTACATGACTTTCTTCTGATTGGTTGGTGGTGAGGTAACAGGGTAGAGTTGCAGGAATGTCAATCATCCACCTTCTGGTTGCAAGCAGTCTAGAGTCTCAGCATGTAGTTACCATCCTCCACCTGGGTGGGAGTCTTAGTTCCTGCAGAATAACTCAAAGATGTGTGTCAGATTGTTACATATATACATACCTCCCTTGAGGAAGAACTAGGACTCTTTTATCACTGAACCAGTGCTTCTTAACTGTTTTTCCTTTGTTTCTGCATTCCCTCATTTCCCTAATGAGTAACTACTTGAATCCACTCTTTGGAACCAAGGGAAGGTCTAGGAGACTAAAGTCTTTTACTACGAACAAGAAATGGAAGACACAGAAAGGCTTCTTTAGCTGGGAGGGCCTTGTAGGGTCGCGCTTGGTTTCACTCACATGTAATTGATAAAGAATCTTGTTACTGATTTAAGAGAATGTTTAGTCAATATAGATTTATTGACCTTTATTTGTTGAACATAAGGCAAAAAGCAGAAGCAAGCAATTTTTTCAGTCTGTTTAAGATTTGGAGACATGAAGGGTTCTGTGACAGAATTTTCTCCTGTAGTGTCAGCTGCCATAATTAAATGTGAAATGGTGACAAATAATTAGGACCTTTACCTTTATGTTGCTAATCACACAAAGATCGATGGGCCTACATCCAAGAAAGAGAATCAGTGAAAAAAGTAAAATTATAGTCACAACTACAAGAAAAAACTTTCAGCTTGACAGATTTTCTTCTAGATGTTGAAAAGAAAACCACAAACCCAAAATGGTATCACTCATGCTGAAAGCCCAAGATACCAAACCTAGATTTAATACCTGATCTAATTGCAGTTTCAACTTCTCCCAGAAATGTAATCTTAATTGACCAGTCTGGAATTTTTTAGTCAAGCACCAGTAAGGTAATCGGTCATGTAGGCCCTTTCCATCCCCCAGAGAAAGAAGAGGTAATCTGCATGATAAAACCCTTGTCATTCCCTTCCCCCAAAAAAGAAGATGTCCTGGCCTAAAAATAATCCTTTCTTTTCTTTCACTAAAATCTCCCTTGGGTTCACCCTTCTTCCTACAAAACCTTCCATTTTGTACAACTGAAACAGGAGGGAAGAAGGCAGGAAACAACCTTTGAAAGAATGACATAGCCTAAGGACACAACATAAACCGATTAGAACCAACTAGGTCCAAGATGGCAGATAGTTGACTTCCACTAGACCTTGAGCCTTATATGCGCTCATTGTAACACATCATCAAGCTAAATGACACACCCACAGGCGTCATGATATTTCCAAGTCTGACCATAAGGATCAAAAAGTGGGCAGTGGCCCAATTCCTGGAAATCCCCACCCCTTCCCGAAATAGCTGGAATACTCCTCCCACTCATTAGCCTATGAAATTACCCACTTCTATAAAAATTATCAACCTCATACCCTGGTATGGGCTCTTGCCTTCTGAGATGGCACACACTCTGTCTGTGGAGTGTGTTTCTCTCTAAATAAATCCACTTCTTACCTACACTTTGTCTCACTGAATTCTTTCTGTGATGAGACATCAAGAACTTGAGCTTCATTAAGTCCTAAAACCAGGTGTGTGATCTCAGTTGGAAGACCGTGGGTTATGGCCAGGTTCAAGTCCTGGACACTTGGGTTCAAGTCCCAACCTGAGATGCATGTTTTCACACCCCCTTGGATCATCCTTCCAGTTGTTCTTTGGGATGCTTCTGGATTCATGAATCTTTGAACAAGCCAATTAGGTCTTTAAATTTACTCTATTTAATTTTGTTTTTTAACATAGGTATAGCTTAAAATTAATCCAAATCTCAATGAAAAGTACATTTGAGTTCTTTTGAACTCATTTGAGATCTTTTGAACTTTAATTTTTTAAAGACACCTACAATATATATTAAAGTAGAAATAGTTTATTGTTTTAATCCATTCATTAATTTATACAATCAATAAATATTTAATGAGAGCTTCTACGTATCAGGCATTAGGCCAGGTACCAGTAATAAGTAGAGAAAAAGACCTAAAGTGTATCTGCCCTCAAGGAGTTTACATTCGAATAGAAAGATAGATGCTAAACTACTAATTATATAATTCATTTTTTAGCTTTAATTGTGACAAGTGCTATAAATAAGAAACCAAGAAACTATGAGTGCACATGGGGGTAGACAATCTCTCTTTGCTTTTCATGTGAGTCCTCTCCCTGTTACCACAGATGTTTTTCCAGAATCATACCCCTGCCTCTCCCTCCAATAGAAACCAATTACTCTTATTAAAGTTTCAGTAGGAAGCTGCAAAGAGAAAAAAAACAAGAACTGGTTAGAACCAACTGGGCCCAAATGGCAGAAGATTCGACTTCCAGTAGACCATGAGCCTCATTATACCCTCACTGTAATCCATTAGTTAAATGACACACCCACCAGTGCCATGAAAGTTGATGATTGCCATGACAACAATAGGAAAAGCCCAGACAAGGACTGGAAAGGAGAGTTGCCTCAGTTCTAGGTCCAAACCACACCCCTGTTCTCAGAAAACTCATGAATATTCCTCCCACTCTTTCCAAATCCCTCCCTTTTACTTTCACCCTCCTATATATTTGGTGTCTCTGCCCAAATTGGGTTGAGGAGTTGATTTGTGAACTAGGTTCCAGCTTCTGCATTCTTTGGCCAGTGAATAAGCTTGCGCTGTTCCAGTCTCAGCGTTGGTTTCATAACCGGCTGTGTGAATCTGATCGGAAAAAGAACCTCCCTGGCGGAGAAAAGGGTCTTGTCCTGGGCTAGGACCACAGCACGGGTCCAGTTGACTGATTCAGTAACATTCCTTCTCTGCTCTGCTCTGGCCTGGGAGGCTGACCTCTTTGGGCTACACCCATGTTTCCTTGCTCTCTGGCTTCCGTTTGTGTTCATGAGGATATAGGAGAGCAGAAGGGGATCAAGGTCAGGGTAACTACCTCCCAGGCTCCCTCTCAGTCCAACCCTGGCATGGCAGTAGTTATACTGCTCTCTTTAGGTCCTGGGAACCACTTCCTTCTCTTGTCACCCAGGCCTAGCCATGGGCACAGCTCCCACGTGACAGTCTGGCTGTCCTCACTGTACTGTAACCCTGCGTGCACGTGGTGAATCATCTTCTTCTTGAGCTCATCAGTTTTCCACGTTGAGTGTGCCACCTATTTCCTGTTAGGCTCCCGAGAACTCAGAGCAGATAGCTGGGGCATCTGACCAAATTTATTTATTTATTTATTTTTCAAAATTTAGATAGAAAGGGTGAGGACAAAGAAGGCTTCCTTGAGGAAGTCATGCTTAAGCTGCCGGCTAAAGGGTGTTGCTCTCCTGGTTGGTTCTTCTTACACCTCCTCTCCTCTCCACATTAACATCCACGAGACCAGAGAAGAGTAATGGCGTCCGTCATCAATTGTTCTTTATCCCTTTGATTCCACTGCCCTCCCTCAACCCCAGCAGTGAACTTTCTCTTTCTATTTTCACTGGAATGATCCCTCCTGGGATAGATCACCATGCGCTCTGAGATCTTTCCCCCTCCTTACTCTTTCTCCTTAATCCTCCATCTTTCCTGTCCTGTCAATATCCCTAAAATATGTGCCCTCCATGTGACCCATGCTGTGACAGGTATGCCTTCTCTCACTGCTCCTGTGTATTCAGCCACACTAGACAGTTTGCTGTTCAATGCCTTTGTTCACAGTTTTTCTTCTGGATCACCCTAACCTCATCTGTCTCTTCTGTTGAAATCCCTTCCAGTTCAAATGCCACCACTGTGCAAAACCTTCCTAAAGGTCTCAGTAGGAAGTATGCACGTCAATTATTTTTTGTTCCCATAAAGACTCTTTTTTTTTTTTTTACCTTTTTTGATCTTCTCACATGATTTATAGTTTTGATATTTGTGAAAATGCCTTATTTCTCTCCCATGATTTTCAGCTCTGAGAAGGCAGGGACTAGTTTGCCTATGGAACATCTACAACACTATATCTAATACAATGCCCAGCACTTAGTAAGAGACTCTGGCTTTTAGTATCCATTGATACATATTATTTGTCCTCTGTTGTAGAAAATCATAATGGAATCATTCCCTTACACAACAAAATAAATGAAAATGTTAGTGTGCTCTCTTTGTGGCCCCTGGCATGGTTACTTGCATAGTGTGCTTTTTATTGCAATGTAATTAAATTGTACAGTTAAAACAAACATAACTAAGGGAAATTGAGCTAAGAATATTGCCTCCAGTTACAACTTGGAAGGCCTGATTTTATCCCACCATTTCCAATCTTCTAACATTCAAGAATCAGTTATGCCACAGTATTTATCATCTCAGGAAAAAATAAAATAAAAATCTTTTAAAGCCCTCCAGATACCATAGAGCTGCATAGAGCTAGATAAATAGGGACAAGGCATAGACAGATTAATTCAGGGGAAATAAAAATATGTTTCCCTGGGCTTCCCTGGTGGTGCAGTGGTTGAGAGTCCGCCTACCAATGCAGGGGACAGGGGTTTGAGCAGCTGGGCCCGTGAGCCACGGCTGCTGAGCCTGCGCGTCCGGAGCCTGTGCTCCGCAACGGGAGAGGCCACAACAGTGAGAAGCCTGCGTACTGTAAAAAAAAAATAAAGTTTCCAACTGAGATCTCTAAAAGTTCTCCCCTAGGAGGCTTTTGTTGTGTCTATTGTTTGGTTTGACAATGTTGGAAGATGAGGAATTTGGGAATTTTAACTCCGAAAAGACTTTTCAATTCTATGTATTCTCTGAAACTGAACTTGGTTTTAAATGGTAGTTTCTATACTTTAAAGATATATTTAAAATAAAGTAATAATACTAACTACCATTTATTAATCATCCAATAACTCTTTTAACCTTATAACTAGCTCCAATGCAGATATTATTGTCCCCATTACATAGATGAGGAAACCGAGACTCAAGATGTTCACTGCCCTGTTCTAGGGCACAGTTTTCAGGTGACAGCTCTTCCTTGGTCCAATGTTCTTAAACACTACTGTATACCTCCTCCTGGCAATATCACTGGGGTGATGAACATTTGTTTGGCAATCCTCTCTATACGGTACAAATGTTCTACAACCTTCTGAAACTTGTATGGTCTCAGAAAGCATCTTCCTTAGGGAGCAGAGCTGCACAAAGAGCTGGAGAAGTGACGGCCTGGAGGAAACATGACAGGGAAATGGACCAGCCCTATTCAGAGTACTGCTGGGGCTTCCTTTGCCTTTTAAACCAATAACAGCTGGGAAATGAGTCTGTTAATCTGCTAAGAAGGAGAGTCACTGGAAGGACAAGGAAGGACTTTCTGCCCTGCACACATAGGTAAGCATGCTCTGAGAGCATATATCATCTTCTTTTTTAAAAATCACTCCCGAGAATGTGTGTTTTAAAGTGGTTGGGTGGTAGATTTCTTACGTTGCTTTCTGTGCATATTTAAATACAATTTTTGGAGAATACAAAGGAGAAAAGATAGTCTTCAATAAGTGGTGCTGGGAAAACTGGACAGCTACATGTAAAAGGATGAAATTAGAACACTTCCTAATACCATACACAAAAATAAACTCAAAATGGATTAAAGACCTAAATGTAAGACCAGACACTATAAAATCTTAGAGGAAAACATAGGAAGAATACTCTTTGACATAAATCACAGCAAGATCTTTCTTGACCCACCTCCTAGAGTAATGAAAATAAAAACAAAAATAAACAAGTGGGACCTAAGGAAACTTAAAAGCTTTTGAACAGAAAAGGAAACCATAAACAAGATGAAAAGACAACCCTCAGAATGGGACAAAATATTTGCAAATGAAGCAATGAATAAGGGATTAATCTCCAAAATATACAAGCGGTTCATGGAGTGAAATATCAAAAAAATAAAAAACACAATCCAAAAATGGGCAGAAGACCTAAATAGACATTTCTTCAAAGAACACATACAGATGTTCAAGAAGCACATGACAAGATTCTCAACATCACTAATTATCAGAGAAATGCAAAACAAAACTACAATGAGTTATCACCTCACAACAGTCAGAATGGCCATCATCAAAAAATCTACAAATAATAAATGCTCTAGAGGGTGTGGAGAAAAAGGAACCCTCCTACACTGTTGGCAGGAATGTCAATTGATATAGTCACTATATAGAAGAGTATAGAGGTTCCTTATAAACTAAAAATAGAATTACCATGTGACCCAGCAATCCCACTACTGGGCATATACCCTGAGAAAACCATAATTCAAAAAGACACATGCACCCCAATGTTTATTGCAGCACTATTTACAATAGCCAGGTCATGGAAGCAACGTAAATGTCCATTGACACAAGAATGCTTAAAGAAGATGTGGTACATATATACAATGGAATATTACTCAGCCATGAAAAGGAATGGAATTGGGTCATTTGTAGAGACATGGATGGACCTAGATACTGTCATACAGAAAGAAGTAAGTCAGAAAGAGAAAAACAAATATTGTATATTAACGCATATATGTGGAATCTAGAAAAATGGTAGAGATGAACTGGTTTGCAAGGCAGAAATAGAGGCACAGAAGTAGAGAACAAACCTATGGACACTAAGGGGGGAAAGTGGGGTGGGGGGAAGAGTGGGATGAATTGGGAGATTGGGATTGACATGTATACACTAATATGTATAAAATAGATAACTAATAAGAACCTGCTGTATAAATAGATAAAATTAAATTTTAAAAAGTAAAGTGGCTGGGTGGTAGAGTTTTTACATTGCTTTCTATACATATTTAAATACATTTTTCTCCAGCTATTAATGAAAGTTGTTTAAACATCAAAATCTTCAAAGACATAGAGACCCAAGAAAAACATTTTTTATTGAATTGAAGCTATATTTTTTTCATCGAGAAAGCAGTCATCTAAATGTTTTTTTCTATTTTCTATCTCACATATAACACCTCAATAGTAATATGAGAGACAGTATTCAGAAAGCAATTCCAAACACATTAAAAAAGCTGCTTTGGAAAAATGAGTCAAGTGAGTTTTTTCCCTCTGAAGGCCACAAAAAGAAACACCCTTCTCACAGGGCAATAGGTTGTAAAGGGGATAAGCGCTGGGACTCAATATCTCATCTAAAATCTTGCAGGAAAGAACGTTTATTACTGCAGGAAGCAGAAGGTGAGCCTAGATTATAAATGAGATCCTGCAGACAAGGGAGATGTATCTTGCTGAAGTATTACTGTACAGAACGAACCTTTAAAGCTTAGACTCTGAAGGCATAAACGGTTGTCAAATAAATCTAAACTGATGTATTCATTTTTAATAAAAGAAAATGCAACATAGCATGGCCACAATAATACGTAATTTCATCCTTGCATTTCAGTTCGCAAGGGTTATTTAATTTTCCTTAAAACATTACAGAAAATACAAAGAGTTAGATGAAAATAAATATTCTCACCTTGAAAGATAATTATTTCTCAGCATTTTCCCCACCAATGAGAAACAATAGTAGAATAGGCATATATGAAGGCCCGTCTATAGTTTATCTATACAATAATTTTAAATACCCTGATTCACATATAAATAGTTAAGAGAAGGGATGGCTAATTTTTTTCTTTTAAAATTATTTAAAGGTCTTTTATTTGAATATTTAAATTCTCTATAAAGAAGGTAAGTCCCACAGGAAAGACAAATATTAATTGTGAAAAATAAAGAGAACTGAACTGGTATAGAAGTATTCTATTAAAAATGGTTCCCATGTGAATAATCCATGGGGTTAATTGCAGCCATGAGACAAATGACTGCCAAAGCTGTTATTAAAAAACGTTTTCTTAATGTGACATTGAGTTTTTGATCTCAGTTTTTTTTCTCTCTCTCCTTTTTACTCTTCGCTGTTTTCCTTCTTGCATTCTTCTCCTGCTATTTTTAAAGTAGGGCTTGAATTAGTTATATTAAAAAACACATAAAGAAGGTGGTAAATAAAATAGAAATAAAAGTTCCCGGAAACTAATGACTTTACTACAGTCTTCTACGAAGATTGTAGAATCTTTCTGTGTAACAGACAATGCAGCTGAATGAGTTTTATGGTGACCCAGGTAGATGTTAGGCATTCTTTTTTTTTTTTTTTAATTGAGGTATAGTTTATGTACAATACTATGTATCAGGTGTATGGCACAGTGATTCACAACTTTTAAATTTATAGTTATTATAAAATATTGGCTATATTCTGTGTTCTGTACAACATATCCTTGTAGCTTATTTTATACATAGTAGTTTGTAGTTAATCCCCTACCCCTATGTTGCCCCTCCCCTCTCCCCACTGGTAACACTAATTTGTTCTCTATATCTGTGAGTCTGTTTCTTTTTTCTTATTTTCACTAGTTTGTTGTATTAATAATGCTGCTATGAACATCGGGGTGCATGTATCTTTTTGAATTAGTGTTTTCCTTTTTTTCAGACATATACCCAGGAGTGAAATTGCTGGGTCATATGATAGTCCTATTTTTAGTTTTATGAGAAACATCCATACTGTTTTCCACAGTGGCTGCACTAATTTACATTCCCACCAATGGTGTACCAGGGTTCCCTTTTCTCTACATCCTTGCCAACATTTGCTATCTGCATTTTTTTGATGATAGCCATTCTGACAGGTGTGAGATGGTATGCCACTGTGGTTTTAATTTGCATTTAGGTATTCTTTTTTAACGACCAGAATCATCAGTTACTTCCTCTTCACCAGTGCCCAACATACCAGGGGAAATTCTATTATATAATCATATTTAATGCAAGGATGTCTTTCTGGAAGCTTGTGTCATGTGTTACTCAAAGGAACAGATATAATTAATGAAATAATGAGTTTGATTCCAAAAATCTGGACGCAATTCAAGGGATATTGACTTTCAGGGATATAATGTCTACAACTTTAGTTTTTATGTTGAATAGAACCTTAAAAAGTTAAAGAGGAAAACAGCTTGGCAGCTTCTCAAAAAGTTAAACATAGAATTACCATACCACATAGGAATCCCACTCTTCAGAGTATACACAAAGGAACTGAAAACAAGTACTCCAACAAATACATGTACATGCATGTCCATATCAGCACTATTCCTAATAGCCAAAGGTGGAAACAGCTCAAATGTCCATCAATAGATGAATGGATAAACAAATGTGGTATATAAAAATACAATGGAATATTATCCATCCATAAAAAGGAATGAAGTACTGATACATGCTATGGCAAGGACGAACCTTGAAAGCGTTGTACAAAGAGAAAGAAGCTAGACACAGAGGTCACATATTGTATGATTCCATTTATGTGAAGTAGCCAGAAGAGGTAAATCCATAAAGACAGATGCAAACCGGTGGTTGTCAGGGGCTGGGAATAGGGAGCAGCTGCTTAATAGGTGCAATGTGATAAAAATGTTTCGGAACTAGAGGTGGTGGTTTCACAATATTATATGTGTTCTAAATGTCGCTGAAATGTTCATTTTAAAAAGGTTAAATGTTATGTTGTATTAATTTCATCTCCAAAAAAAAAAGAAAAGAAAAGAAAACCTTCCAGAAAAATAAGGAATGAAAACTCAAAGTCATTGAAACTTAAATTATAGCTCACAAAAATATGGACAGGAGGCATTGGACAGTCAGAATTTGATGTAAATGAACATGTGATAATATCAGGAGACAGAGAAGAAAAGTGAGCCCAATAGCAAGTATATTATGAACAAAAATCTTCAATAGAAAGACATAATCAAACAAAAGCAAACCCTCTCTAAAGCAAATTTAGGAAAAGCTCTTTTTAAATGAGTGAAATATAAATCGTAGATATGATTTTAAATTTTATATTATTGAATCAATTACATAGTAAAAGTCCAAATTTGATTTTTGTGGTAGCTAATAGATAACTCATTTATAGTTTATTAAATTACATAATTATTATCAAATGTGTAGTGTAATTCAGTGAGTTGGAATATGCTCCCTCAATCTATTTCTTCTGAAGCATAGTTGATTTACAATGTTGTGTTTCACGTGTACAGCAAAGTGATTCAGATATATATATGATATTATAAGAATATATAATCATATATTCTTTTTCAGATCCTTTTCCATTATAGGTTATTACAAAATATTAAATATAGTTCCTTGTGCTATACAGTAGATCCTTGCTGTTTATTTTATATATAGTAGTGTGTACCTATTAATCTCACAGTCCTAATTTATTCCTTCCCCTTTTTTCCTCCCTTCATCTTATTTACAGTAGAGTTTTGCTTCATACGGCTTATTTTCAGAGAGTAACGCAAAGGAAATTTTCAGTCTGTCTTCCGTCTGTTGTCCAAAAAAAATAATCTGAGTAAGTTATGTTTAAATATTTATAGCATGCAAAACAAAGAACTGTATCAGAATAAAAGATGTAGAGCAATTCTTAAATACAAAAAGGGGACTATAAAAGCCCACATGTTGGGTCTGAGTTATAGAGATGGTATGATATAGTTATTTCAGATAATTTTAATGATTAGGGTAAAGCTAATCTGAAAAAAGGAGAAAAACAGTTTGAAAAACTGGAGGCCGTGTTGAGTACAATACAGAAGTATAAGAGAGCAAATGGGAAAAGGAAATGGAAGTGTTCAGGAAGCAATTACTCGCTCTCCCAGGGTTCTGTGAATGATCTAGCAGTAGGTGCCCAGGAGTGGAAAGGGGCCACTGTGAGTGAATAGGACCTGAAGGAAGTAATCAGAGATAAGAATACGAGTATCAGAGGCACAGATACAGAATTGAGAGAGAGGATGACAAAGTTTACAGCCTGAACTTAAAGACATTGCACAATGGGAAAGAAAGCGAAAGCTGAGAATGGAATGAGGGGTCTGCTCACAAATATTATGAAAACTTAAGATGATGGAATACAAGCGCACTGAAGGAGGCAGTAAGGGCGTGTGAAAGAAGCCAGAATGAGGGGCAAAAAGCAGTAGCATTATCAAAAGCATAAATGAATTTTTAGGTTTCGTGTTCAAATGCGTAGACAAGAAAGGTGAATAGGTGCTGCGGTTCAGAATATAAGTCTCAGAAGAAACAATTTTGGAAAACCACAGTCTCATTTTAACTGAAAAATAGAAAATTACTCACGGGCAATCAGGGACATACTGGGGCCAGAGTTTCTGTTCTAGAAGTTTCACAGAGATGCACTTAACAGAAACTAAAACAGAAAAACTTAGAGCCTTTCCCAAACACTGACTCTATATTTGGGAAAATATGAACAAATAGCACCAAGTAAATATTGGGGAGCTAATAACTAATAAAAATTCCATTAGAAATCATTTATTATCACATATCACATTTATAAACAAATGTGAAAATCAAGGAGCATATTTAACTATTTGAATTATACCAGAAACAGTTCTACCACCTTACAACCCCTTCAAAAATATTTATTTATGCTTTACTGTTTTAAATGTCAAATGATATGGTCTTACATACAACCTTGACTCTTTCCAGCTGTGTCCCTAATATTCCTAAGTCTCAGTTTTCCTATCTGTGGAGAGGAGCTAACAACACCTGCATAAATGAATGTCACTTGTCATTAATTTTTTTGTCACTCATCACTAATGGTCATATTGCCAGTATGCCTCAGTCAAATAACATGGAAAGGGAAAAAGGAGGTTATGGCCCAAAACAATTGTGTCTATTTATTGTAGACTTATCATGATAGGAAAGAAAATAACAAGCTCACTTTTTTTTTCTACAGAATTTTTAATTAAATGTTATATTTTTATTAGTAACCATATTTTGGCATAAAAGAGGAAAGCTGCACATTAAAAAATGCTTCAAAGAGAAATTAGTCCAGTGTAATTACTCTGAATTGTTGAAATACCAGCATATAAGAGTATATGTGCCCTATTATAAAAACCAGGTGTTTATATAAGATAAAATTGCCTCCTGAAACAATAGGGGACTGGAGTTGAGTTGTACTTTTCAAATATAGAAAAGATTGTTTCTAACTTCTTTCTCCATAGGTAACAAATTTGTGCATTTTATAAAAGTGTTTCAAAAAGAAGTTATCAATGCAGTTGTGAACATTTGTATGCGTTTCAGCTACTCTGGATGTATCTTTGGCCCTAAGAAAGAGAATTTAAATATCAATTTAGTATAGAATAATAGATGGAAAAACGCTAACCAAAATAGACGGGAAAAAATTTCCCCCAGAATCTTGAATTTAGCATAGAAATTTATTCATAGCTTTGAATCTTAGGAAGGACATGTAAAGATGGAACAAGGTCCTGAAAGAGAGAGAAAGTGACTGGCTCAAGAGGCAGGTGGTGGTTTTGACCTTATAAAAGGAGAAGGAAAGACAGGAGCCTCTGAGACAGGCTGAAAGGAACTGAGTGCAGGTGTGAATGCAAATAGTTTATACATAGCAGGTCAGGATTTAAGAAAGGTCATGTTCAGTGGCCTCAATTTTCTTGATTAATTGGGAGGTAAGATTGTCTTTTGAGAGTGGAGCAGGCAGGGGCAAGTGGGGGGGGGCTAAAACCAAAAGCAAAACCAAATGAAGCATTAGTCATTGTCACAGATCCAGGACTGGGATTAACCCCAAGAAATGGTAAACTTTCTTTCCCCTTTTACATCTTTGCCCAAAGATGTAAAAGATCACACTCTTGACTAATTTTTTTAGTCAACTGTCTATGTAGATTTCACATGCTTTCTCTCATATATATTCTTCACTAAACTGCTAGAGATACACATAGTTTGTATCTGCTCTGGTGGAAAAACCAATGCATTCATCTCCAGTTCTGCTGTGTTATCAACTATTGCAAAAATTGTTCACCTCAGATTGATAAGAGAGGTCATTCCCAGGGCCCCATATATGCATGAGGCTGTCTCTCAGCAATCACATCATCATGAAACCTTGGTTCCTCCTGAATGTCTTAGTCTCTGAAGATAATATTCTGGGAGAAATGCCTGCAATTTCTACTCTAATTACTGCAGTGCTCCAAAGGAAGCTCTGTTTGAAGGTGAAGTCAATTGCCCTCCTCTTTCAGTTTGCCAGGAAACAACTTAAGGATCTCGTCCCTTCCATTTTTACCAAAAAAAAATTGCCAGATAAAGAGATGTTTTAAGTATCCTGCCAACAAAACTTACCTGTTTATTTAGCAATAATAAGCATCTTTTCACACCTCAAACATTGACAAAGATTCTCTTCTTGACCAAACTCTAATCAGGCTCCTCTGAGCTCTATTTCAACTAGGTCTCAACTTTTAGACTTCTCTGTTCATCTCTGCAATGTCCAGTTTTAACAAGAATCCTGCTAAGTCCAAGTTTAGCCAGAATCCCTCATTCTCCATATCTGATAAGCCTCAATATCTAATCTCATCCTTCCCCCTCAGGTGATGTCTGATCATCCTGATGTACCTTCAGCAAGAATCCTGTTAGGTCAGTTTAGCCAGAATTCCCCTTTACTCCTGATGTTTCCTCATAGCAATTTTCCACCCACTGACCCCCACCCTGCTCCTTGACTCTAAATTCCCACTTTTTGTTGTTGTATTTGGAGTTGAGCCAATCTCTCTCCCCCACTGCAAGACCCCATTGCAGTGGTCCCTGCATCTATCACTATAGTCTCCTGAATCAAGTCTGCCTTACCATTCTTTAGTGTCATCAATTTTTTTCTTTAATAATATCAACAGTTTAATGTGGATTTAGAAAGGTGATCCAAGCCTCAGTCCACATAACATAAACTGGACAAACCACAGTGAAGTGTGACCCATAATACTGTGACACCAGGTGAAATAATTGTCTTACTTCTGGACAAGTCCTTTAGGTGGATCCAAGATATTTCTATCAGGTTATGGCTACATTCAAGGCAAACAAGAGGAACCCTCCAGGAGAAAAATGTGCCACTTCTACAAGGGAGACCCCTTGAGTCTTTGCTTAATCTTCATGAAGTCCTGGAAGAGCTGTTCAAAACAGCTGATGCAAGAAAGCTTTTGGACTTCAGGGGCTGTAATGTATGTGAAACTATTAAACTTAAATATTATACATATGCGAGGAAGACAGAAGAATATATATCGCCGGAGTCTAACCCATACTGAAAGCACAATTTTATCACCCACCTCCATCTATAGCCAATTCACATGGAAATCAAATTTGTGGGTTGTATAGACTGCAATCATAAAGCCTAGATGGATGGTTAAGAGAAAGGAAATGATGAAGCTGCATGATGTCCTAGAAATAGCTGGGGCTGATTCAAAGCAATGGAAGCTCCATTAGTTAGAGCACAGCTTGTTCTTTACTAACAATCAGTCCACGAAAGACTTGCTGTGGCTGGTCTGACACATGTCTGAACCTGGGACTCTGTGGTTTGATAGTGAGCATTGACTTGAAAGTCATGCATCTCAGAGATCAAGAAAAACCCAACCAAATGGCAACACCCAAGGAGAAGCAAAATGGGGTGCCATAATTGGGTTTAAGCACATTTGCTAACTCACCTTCCAACCATACTTTTTTTTTTTTTTAATTTAGTAAGAGAGGAAAATGCAGAAAAAAGCCTGCAGCTCGGAGTCCCTTTGTTTTACCCTAGGCAAAAACAAGTGTAATCTATGATGGAAGTTCTTCCTTTTTCCTAATAAAATAAGATCCTTCTGTCTGTTAATAGTAGACTATCAGTGTCAACTTCTTGATTTTAATAATGTATTATGTTTATGAAAGAGGCTATTGACAGGGAAAACTGGGTGGAGGATACACAGAAACTCTTTTCCAACTTCTTAAGAGTCTTGTATAAAGAGGTTTTAAAAACCAACCAAACCAAACAAAAAGATCTTTCTGCATACAAATTTGTCTCAATCTGTCCCCAGTGACCTATTAGTCAGAAAAAGATTATCTACATTATCAGCAGAGGAAGTGGTTTTCTTTCTACCCTCCTTCTAGGAGATTTCCACCTTATTCATTTTCTCAAGATGACATAAAAGAGGTGTGAGGAAAAGTACTGGGCTATGTGGGTGCAGCTTTGGGGCAGAAATGTATTAGGGCTTTTGTGTATTTGTCACCTGTGGGGAAACAAAGTTCACAAAGACCATGGTTTATGAGGAAGTGGCACAGCTGGGCCCGGACTGAGCACAAAATATATGTCCCATACCAGGGACTGGCATCCCTCTCCAGGGTCAAGGAGAGAGGGAAGGCCAACCTGTCAGCCCTTCTACCTTATTCATTTATGTCCCTGTCCTCCCCACACACCCCCACTCAACCTCCCCAGCTAGACAAAACCAGCCCAGGACTCAGTGTCTCACCCCATTGCCCAGAGACTGGCAAGAAAGTGTCCTTCTCTGATTGGGTAATGCAGACCCATTAGGCTCCTGTGGAGCTCAGTACTCCAGCCCCACCCCATGGCCAAGCCCTTCTCCAATTTCCTACCAGGCCAAAGCAAGGTCTTGTTATTAGTCAGGGTCTAGCTGCACATTTTTTTTTTTTAATTTGGTCTGTCTTGTCTGTGATTACCGCATTTGAAAGGACTGTACCCCAGCTACTTGGATCACCTGGTACACATGATCAGTTCATCAAAGTATGTAGAAGAAAGCATTAACACTGTGCTGGTTAGCTGGCTATGTGGTTTGGCCAATGTAGACACTGGTCCTGAGTCTCCAGGAATATGCAAGAGAGATTAATGGTAGAATTAGGGGTCTTCATCTCCATATGCATCTGACTCCCACAATATTTTTACTGCTTAGTTACCATGTGTGGCTGGTGTGGGAAAGATCTCAGAAAGGCCATGACTAAAGCATTGGAAGAGAGTATCAGGAAGCACACTGACCAAGCCAGTTCTTCACTGTGATCATGGTATTGAAAAGTGTTGGGTGAGTATGACGAATATAAACCAGAAATGATACAAGATGTGAGAAGACAGAAGGAGGCAACAGATAAGAAACAGAAGGGAGATGTAGACTTAAAGTTGAACCATATAAAGTAGTCATTTGTGTAGGTCAAAAACAGAATATCAGCAATTTCAGTGTTCAGCCTAATAAAAAGAGGCTTGGTATGGTCTCAATTATGATTTACTTCAAGAAATAAATAAGCTATGTCATGTCATTGATTAGCTCATTTATTTTGTCATTCATTTAACAATGATTTATTGAGCTTCTACTATGTTGCATGTAACATTCCAGGTGCTGGGATTCAACAGTAAGCAGGACATCCAAATATCTCTGCCCTCACAGAGATGACATTCTGGTAAAGAAAGACATGCAATAAATAAATTATACATATACATATACATACACACTGAAAAGCATTAAATATACAATATGGTATGTTGGTAATATATATGTACACATATGTATGGTTAGGCCACTCAAGATGGCTGCTCTCTTGCTCTCTGTACATCCCCTGTTTGACCAATGCCTGCCTCACCTACACCCTACTCACCTAACTGACCTTCCTACATACTTGCCCCAGGCCCCAGCTAGTGATTGTTCTTATCAAAGGGGCGGTAAGGGCAATGCCCCTCTGCTGGTTTCCCTGGTAACCGATGAGCCAACCTGATGTCAATTCCCCTATAACTGGCAATCTCCCCTCCCCTCGGAAGTGAAGACTGCCATGTACTGCCCACCATCTGCTGCACATGGTGAGTGTCGCTCCAGGACCTTGCTTCAGACGTGTAAGATCCCTTTATCCATTAAACCATTGATGTCTTTGTTGCTGACTCTGGGCTCTTTCTTTGGTCTTGAAGCTGGGCAAGCAGAGGCCTTGTAGGCCTGTGGGTTGCAGCCCAACAATATAATATTACTATCATAGAATTTCTTTTTTTTTTTTTTTTTGCGGTACGCAGGCCTCTCACTGTTGTGGCCTCTCCCATTGCGGAGCACAGGCTCCGGACACGCAGGCTCAGTGGCCATGGCTCACGGGCCCAGCTGCTCTGCGGCATGTGGGATCTTCCCAGAACAGGGCACAAACCCGTGTCCCCTGCATCGGCAGGTGGACTCTCAACCACTGTGCCACCAGGGAAGCCCTTATAGCATTATTATCTAACATAAATCTAACATTTTATATAGCATACATATGTATATGTACATATATTTTTGTATATATAAAAAAATATATATATGCACAGATAGTAAAATGTACTATAAAGAAAAATAAATAGGAAAGGAAGATACAGAGTGACAGGAGGTTATACAACTGTATGCAATTGTAAATAAGGTGATTAAGAAAGGCTTTATTGATAAGTTGACCTCTGAGCAAAGATCTAAAGGAGATAATAGAGTAAACAATGAGGATGTTTGGAAGAAGAACTTCCAGGAAGAGGGAACAGCAAAAACACTAGGTGACTCCAGTGCAATGAGCAAAGGGGAGAGTAATAGGAAGTGAGTTCAAAGAAGTCAAGGGAGCTTATCCTGTGGGGCACTGTAAAGATTTTGTTGCTCCGAGGGACAAGGGAGTCATTGGAGGTTTTCGAGCAGAAGAGAACTATGCTCTGACTTACATTTTTAAAGAATTCTGGCTATTCTGTTGAAGAGACTCTTTAGGAGCAAGGGTGGGAGCAGAAAGAGGAGTTAGAAACTGTTATGGTGACTGAGGGGAGGGAGTGAGTGGTGGTGATGGAGATGGTGAGGAGTGGTCAGGCTCGAGGCGTATTTTGAGGGTGGAATGAATAGTGTTTGCTGTAAGATTGGACATGGAATGTGGGAGGAAAGAGGGTCAAAGAAGACTGAAGATTTTTGTCGGAACAACTGAAAGTAATGCCGAAAGTCGGCCTCTGTGCCCTGGTGCTGAATCAAATCTTGGAGACAAAAGTTTGGGGTGAAGTAGAAAAGAATAGCTTTATTGCTTTGCCAGGCAAATGGGGACACAGTGGGCTCATGCCCCCTCAAAACTGTGTGTCCCAACCTAGGAGTATTTGATGAGAAGTTTTTTTTTTAGTTTTTGGTTTTTTTTGGCTGCGTTGGGTCTTTGTTGCTGCATACAGGCTTTCTCTAGTTGCGGCAAGTGGGGGCGACTCTTCGTTGCGGTGCATGGGTTTCTCATTGCGGTGGCTTCTCTTGTTGTGGAGCATGGGCTCTAGGCATGTGGGCTCCAGTAGTTGTGGCACATGGGCTCTAGAGAGCAGGCTCAGTAATTGTGGTGCCCTGGTTTAGTTACTTCATGGCATGTGGGACCTTCCCGGACCAGGGATCGAACCCGTGTCCCCTGCATTGGCAGGCAGATTCTTAACCACTGCACCACCAGGGAAGTCCCTGATGAGGACTTTTACAGCAATGGTGCAAGGGTGGGGTTGCTGATAAATATCAGGGTGTGTGCAGAGCCTGTATTCCTTTAATCTGGCCTCAGGTGGTCTCCTGCTGAGTTTCTGTGGTTCTCAAGGTTATAAATCTCAGCAGGACATTCTCTCTGGAATGAAGAATGCTTCATCAAGTAGTTAACATCTTCCATTTGTTGGGGGTTTTAGCTCTGCAGAAGAGCTCGAAGATATTGTTATGTGTATCCCTTGAGGCAGGACGAAGG